>NC_142103.1:27608981-27922910 GCF_054644295.1 Miniopterus natalensis
TATACTTGGAATTGTGACTGTTTTCTTTCACTTTACATTATTTGTGAGATTCACTCATGTTGTTGCGGGTAGCTATAGTTATTTCAATCATGATAAATTTACTTTAAAAAGTCTTTGTTCCTTAGAGCAGTTTTAGGTTCACAGCAAATTTGAGAGGAAGCTACAAAGGTTTCCTATACACCTGCAACACTCACACATACGTAGCCTCCCCCATTATCAACATTTTCCATCATAGTAGTACATTTATAACAATTATTACTCAAAGACCATAGTTTATATTAGAGTTGATTCTTGGTGCACTTTCTATGGGTTTGGACAAAGGTATAATGACATGTATCTACCATTATAGTATCATACAGAGTAGTTCACTGCCCACCCCGCAAATCCTGTGTTGTGTTCATCTCCCTCCAGCTTCCAGCAACCACTGATCTTTTTACTGTCTCTGTAACTTAAATTTAACAGAATGTTATATAGTTGAAATTATACAGTATGTAGTATTTTCAGATTGGCTTCTCTCATTCAGTAATATGCATTTAAGATTCCTCCACGTCTTTTCATAGCTTGATAGCTCATTTATTTTAAGCACTGAATAAATAGCTATATCACAATTTATCCATTCATCTACTGAAGGATATCGGTTGCTTCCAAGTTTTGCCAGTTATGAATAAAGGTGTTATAAACATCTGTGTGCATATTTTTGTGTGGACATGTTTTCAATGACTGTGTAAATACCAAAGAACGAAACTGCTGGGTTGTATAGTAAGCATATGTTTCATTTTTTAAGAAATTGCCCAACTGTCTTCCAAATTGGCTGGCTGTACCATTTTGCATTCCCATCAACAGTGAATGAGAGTTCCACATACTTGTCAACATTTGCTGTTGTCAGTGTTCCAAATTTTGGCCATTCTAATAGGTAAGTTATGATATCTCATTGTTTAGTTATTTCACTTTTATTGTTGTGTATTCCATTGTATGAACAGTATAATAAAATGCCACAATTTATCGATGACAACTTTGAGGGATATTCTTGTTTCCTGGTTTTGACTGTTAAAAAACAGTGCAACCATGAATATTCTTGGTAGTGTATATAAATATAGGTTTCTATGGGATATTTACCCAAGAGTGGAATTGGTGGTTTATACAGTATGGGCAGTTTCAACGTAACTAGATGATGCCTAACTTTTCCTATTGGCCTTCCAATTTACACCATTACTGGCAGTGTTTAACAGTTCCCATTGCTCCACCTGCTGGCCAATATATGGTATTATCAGACTTTAAAATTTTTGCCCATCTAGTGGGTGTAAAATGACCTCATAATTTGATTTTCTTGATTACTAATGATGTGGAGCATCTTTTCACATGCTCATTGGACAGTAGGATTTCTTATTTTGTGAAGCATTTATTCAATACATTTGCCATTTTTTTTGTATTGGGTAGGATGCATTTTTCAAATTAATTTGTAAAAGTTATTTATATATTTTAACTGTAGTGCTTGGTCCTTTACATGTGTTGCATATATCTTTCCATACCTTGTCTCTTATTTTTTATCATGTTCCTGATGGTTTGCCATAAACTGAAGTTCCTAATTATAATAGTCAAAGTTATCAATCTTTATTCTTTATGCATAGTGATTTTCATGTCTTTTCAAATAAATCCTTCCCTACCCCCAACATCATGAAAATAGTGCCCTGTAGTAACAATGAAAATTTTCACAATTTTGCCTTTGACAGTTAGGTTTTTAATATTTTTGGAATTAATTTTTGTGTAGAGAAAGAATGGATATCCAGTATTATTTTTTCCTTATAAATACCTAATTGCCCCTATCATTTGTTGAAAAAAATCTGCCTTTCTCTCACTCATTCATAATGCCAACTCTGTAAAATATCAAGAGCTCATATATTCTTGGGACTATTTGTGGCCTCTCTTCTATTCCATTGGTCTTTGTGTCTAATCTTGTGCCAGTATGACATTGCCTTGTAAAAATTCTTGAAATCTGATAGGGAAAGTCTTTTCCATCTCCTTCTTGTTCTTCAAGAGTTTCTCAGCTGTTCTTATCAATATCCAAAAATATAGATGCTGAGATTTTATTTTCTACAAACCTATTGTTGAGATTTTAATTTTAGCAAAAGTAACTGTTTAGTTGTAATGCAAGCAAAAATAATGTTTCAGATTCTAATATTTAATGTTCCTCAAATTTTCATAGTGTCTAACATACTTTTTATTGAATTTTTATCAGTTGCTGAGATTTTTTAACAGTAAAGAAAATTCTCAGGAATAGGATTATAATGATTTTTTAAAATAGGTAGCACTCTTTTGTTTTAAGAGAGAATATAATCTTGTGTTAAGATATCAGTTTTTATGTGTTGATCCCTCATATTGACATATTCAATATAGTATATATTGATTAATATAATATGCTATTATCTATAAAGATGCCAATAATTCATTAAGTTTTCAAAAAGTAAACAGTACACCTTAAACAAATTACTGTTAATGGAGAGGAACTGTGGGATGGAGCACAAAAAAACTCAAGATATCTGTACCCAACTGCCTACTTGACATTTTGATTGTGCTATAATGCAAAGCAACATGATGGGAACTCAAACATTATGAGTTTGGAAGATGATTAATGGATGAGTGACAAATGTTTATTTCCTGGAGGCCTTAACAGCTGGATTTTGATAGGTAGCTTGGGGCTAAATTGTGAAAAGCCATGAATGACAGACATGGTATGAGAAGTCATCTCCCTTCATCCACTTTTCATCTGTACCAGTCTAGATCCTGATTACCTTAAAAATACTTTTATTATTATTTATTGATTTTTCAGAGAGAGAGGGAGAGAGAGGAACATCAATTGATTGCCTCTCCTATGTGCCCCAACTAGGGACCGAACCCACAACCTAGGTATATGCCCTAATCCAGAATTGAACCCTCAACCTATTGATGTATGGGACGGTGCTTCAACCAACTGAGCCACACTGGCCAGGGATCACTGGTTGCTTCTTATATGTGCCCTGACTCGAGATCGAACCCACAACCTTGGCCTACCAGGACAATGCTCTAACCGACAGAGCTACCTGGCCAGGGCTTGATTACTTTTTGAGGTTCAACTCAAGCACTACTTATTGTATGGAAACCTCCAGAATCCTCCAAGTCACAATGAATTGCCCCTACTTCCATAGTGCATTGTACATATATGCTATGATGCATAATACTACTTTCTATTTTTTTCTTTTTAATATATCTTTATTGATTTCAGAGAAAGGAAGGGAGAAGGGGAGAGAGAGATAGAAACATCAATGATGAAAGAGTCATTGATCAGCTGCCTCCTGTACACCCCCTACTGGGGATTGAGCCTGCAACCTGAGCATGTGCCCTGACTAGGAATCAAACAGCGATCTCCTGAGTGTTAGGTCAATGCTCAACAGTTGAGCCATGCCCAGCCGGGCAATACTACTTTCTTAATGGTAATATTTTGTGGATGTGTCTGTCTTATTCACAATTTGTAAATTCGTTTGGGACAGGCACACTTTTAATTTAATTGAATGTTTCATCAGAAGAATACAGACATAAAAGGCATGGTTTCTGCTTGCCAGAGAAGCCAACAGTCTATTGAGGGAAACAATACACTACTGAGCTACGCTATTGATATGTAAAAAGAATGTAGAATACAACAACCAATTAGAAATTGCAATAGAAAAAATAACCCATTCACAGTAGCCTCAAAATCTATGAGGCAGCTAGAAAGATAGCTATCAAAGATGTATAAGTCCTTACGTATAAAAGTGCAAAATGGTACTAAAGGACATTTTAAAAATATCTGAAAGTGAAGAAATAGACTTGCCAAGAACTGCACAGGGTGTGGCATTTTCCCCTATATAAAGCTAACACATGAGCTCTCTGCCCCAAGAGTACCATGTCCTGGATAGAGTCGCCTTCTTCAAGTTGGGTCCTGAAATGAGAAAAGGTGAAACAGAGGTGCAGCTGACCTGTAGCAATGATCTGTAAGGGCCAGACTGGAAATAAACTAAGTTAGGGAACATTCACCCGGAATTACCAACTGAGGTCCAGCTGAGGAGGAGACATATCAAGGAAGGACAGAAACCACCTGGAGACTGAGCACATGCGTTTCCTCTGCAGCTACTCACCCGAGGCTTTGGTGGAGGGAGAGCGGTGCAGACTCGAGGTCCTAAGGAGAGGCTGGGGTGGGAAGGATTGGAGAGAGACGTGGAAAAGGAGCAGCCAGGAGTTCTGCATTCTGTCTACCACCCCAAACCAAAACGGATATTTTTCCTGAGAGGTACTAGCCCTTCCCAGAAGCCACAGCTCAGGAAAAAGAAAAAGAACCACCTTAGGTAACACAGCCCCACCCCACCCCCCGCCCAAGCCCTGCCTGCCACACCCTGCATCTCGACTTTTGCAAAGGAGACAGCTGCAGAAGCCAAGCCTAGGGTTTGAACACAAACCCGTAGTGACTGGACTGGGGGTGGAGCCGTCCACCCCACTATCCTGACTGGGGCTTCCCGCCCTCGAGAGAGCTTATAAAAACTCCTGGTATCCAACTGATCCCACCGGACTGCATATGAGGATCTCCGCCTAGCCGAGGACAGAATAATATTCTGGGACACTCTCAGAGAAGTAGCTCTGGAGCACACCCACCACTTTCCCTGAAATCTGAATAGCACCTCCCCCTCAAGGGAGGCCCAGAGGTCTAACCTACCGATTCAACCTAAAGCCCTTTCAGGAACAGACTGAGTGATTAGGAAGACAGCTGGCTAGCAGGGGAAAGCAGGCGGAGGTGGAGCATGGGGAACCTGGGGAAGTTTCTGGGCCCCGTCCTGCTAACAAACCAGCCTTAGAATGCAGCTTGGCCCCTCCAGTGTTCATCTAAGTCCTGTGGAAACAGACAAACTGTGGATCTCTTGGAGTTTCAAACAGGTTGCTGAAAGCCAAAGGAGGACAGTTTCTGACAGTGGTTAGCACCTAACTACCACCCGAGAAGCCCAGAATTGGCAGACAGAACAGTCAGCCAGAAGAGCAGGATCCAAACGGAACTCCCAGGGGGCACTAAACTCTGCTGAGAGGAACACCACTTCACTTTTTATCTTTTTTTTTACTTCCCTTTTGTCTTCCTTTATTTTTTATTTATCTTCTATATCTATCTGCTTTATTGATTTGTAATTATTTTAGTCTCTATTGTTTCTTTCATATAACTAATGTTTCTCTTATGTTTTCCTACTCTATTTTTTTTCTTTTTCTCCTGCTTTCTCATATTTTGTCTTTTTCTTGTTTTGGATCTATCTGCTTTCCCTTTCATTTTCCTCATCAAAATTTTTTCTTCCTCTTTTCTTTTATACTGTTTTCCTTCCCCTATTCTTTATTCTTATTTTCTTTATTTCATCTTTACCCCTTCATATTCCTTTTTCTTTCCCTTTTTTCTCCTCGTATTTCTTTTCTTTCTTTTCTTCTATCATTCTTGCTTTCTTCTCTCTTTCCTAATTCTCTCTTCTATTCCGGTTGCTTTTGTTGTTGTTGTTGGGGTCTTGTGTATGTTTTTGTTTTGTTTCTTGTTTTATTTTGTTGTATTTTGTTCTGCTCTGTCAGCACCTCTACAACAGCTTGCACAGCATGGTTGGGGGTGAGTCTCACAGTCAGCCAGCCTGAGAGGAGATTCTGTCCACAATCAAGACAACAACATTCAAGACCTAATTATAATAAGAGACCCCAAATAACTCAAACAAGGGGCATTACTAGAGCACCCAGCTCAGGAGATCTAAGATACCACACCACTGGGTCCCACAAAACACCTACTACATAAAACCACCCCATTAAGACTAGGAGGCATAGCAGTGTGACCTAATACATAGAAACAAATACAAAGGGACAGCAAAAATGGGGAGACAAAGAAACAACACCCAAATGAAAAAAAAGGAAGAGTTGCCAGAAAAAAGAACTAAATGAAATGGAGGCAAGCAATTTGTCAGATAAAGAATTCAAAGTAACAGTTACAAGGATGCTCAAACAACTTAGTGAGAACTACAAGCAACTTAATGAGAAATTTATAAAAATTAATGAGAACTACACCAGCATTTAAAAAAAAAAAAAAAGAGGTAGAAACCATGAATAAGAATCAAATGGAAATAAAGAATGACATACGTGAAATTTTTAAAAAATACCCTGGAAGGAATCAACAGTGGACTAGAAGAAGCAGAGTACAGAATCAGCGAATTAGAAGACAAGGTGGAAAAAATCATCCATTCAGAGCAGCAATTGGGGAAAAAAATTGAAAATTAGGAGGAGAGTTTAAGGGAGGTATGGAACAAAATGAAACATAACAACATCTGCACCATAGGGATGCCAGAAGAAGAAGAATCTGAGCAAGAAATAGAGAACTTGTTTGAAGAAATAATGACAGAAAATTTCCCTAACCTGGTGAAGAAAAAAGTCATTCAAGTTCAGGGAATACGGAGAGTTCCAATCAAGATGAGCCCCAAAAGACCCGCAGCTAGACACATTATAATTAAAATGGCAAGCATTATAGACAAAGAAAGAATCTTAAAGGCTGCAAGAGAGAGACATAAATTTACCTACAAAGGAGCTCCCACTAGACTGTCAGCTGATTTCTCGAAAGAAACACTTCAGGCCAGAATGGGATGGCATGAATTATATAAAGTAATGGAAAGCAAGGGACTGAATCCAAGACTACTCTACCCAGCCAGGCTATCACTTAAAATGGAAGGTGAAATAAAGAGCTTTGCAGACAAAAAAAGGCTAAAGGAGTTTAATACCACCAAACCAGCACTGCAAGAAATGCTAAAGGGACTGTTGTAAGAAGAAGAAATAGAGAGAGAAGAACACACGCATAAAGAATAAAAAATGGCAACAAATAAGTACCTATCAATAATAACCTTAAATGTAAATGGCTTAAATTCTCCAATCAAAAGACATAGGGTGCACTAGCAGATTTGGCTCAGTGGTTAGAGTGTCGGCTTGCGGAGTTAAGAGTCTCGAGTTTGATTCTGGTCAAGGGCACATACCTCTGTTCCAGGCTCAATCCCTGACCCTGGCCATGGCGTATACGGGAAGTAACCATTGGATATGTCTCTCACATCAATGTTTCTCTCTCTCTCGTGCTCTCTCTCTCTTCCATCCACTCTCTGAAAAGAAATATAAAAAATATCCCTGGGTGAGGATTTTTTAAAATATAGGGTAGCTGAATGGATAAGAAAACATGACATATACTGTCTACAAGAGACCCATCTCAGAAAAAATGATTCACACAGATTGAAAGTGGAGGGATGGAAAATCATTTTTCCATGCAAATGGAAGTGAAAAAAAAAGTATGGGTAGCAATACTTATATCTGACAAAATAGACTTCAAAGCAAAGGCCATAAATAGAGACAAAGAAAGCCACTACATAATACTAAAGGGATTGATACAACAATAAGATATAACCCTAGTAAACATACATGCACCTAACATAGGAGCACCTAGATATATAAAAAAGCTCTTGGGGGACTTGAAGGAAAAGAGCGACAGTGATACAATCATAGTAGGGAACTTTTGACACCCCACTGACTTCACTGGATAGATCTTCCAAACAAGAAATCAACAAGGAAACAGAGGCCCCAAATGACACACTAGATTACATGGATATAATTGACATTCACAGAACATTTCACCCCAAAGCTGCAGAATATACATTCTTCTCAAGTGCACATGGGTCATTCTCAAAGATAGACCACACATTAGGACACAAAACAAATCTCTACAAGTTCAAGAGGACTGAAATCATATCAATCATCTTCTTGGATCACAATGGCATGAAATTAGAAATCAACTACAGTAAATACATTCAAAAACATTCAAACACATGGAGGCTAAATAGCATGTTATTGATCAATGAGTGGGTTACCAATGAGATCAAGAAAGAAATCAAAAACTTCCTGGAAACAAATGAAAATGAACACACAAGAGCCCAAAATCTTTGGGACACAGCAAAAGCAGTCCTGAGGGGGAAGTTCATAGCACCACAGGCCTACCTCAAAAAGCGAGAAAAAGCTCTAATAAACTATCTAACCCTACAACTTCAAGAATTAGAAAGAGAACAAGAAAGGTGCAGAGTAAGTAGAAGGAAGGAAATAGTAAAAATCAGAGCAGAAATAAATGACATAGAGACTAAATAAAACAATACAAAAGATCAATGAAACCAAGAGATGGTTCTCTGAAAAGATAAACACGATCGATGAACCTTTAGCCAGACTCATCAAGAAACAAAGAGGGAGGACCCAAATAAACAAAATCAGAATTGAAAGCAGAGAAGTAACAACAGATGCCATGGAAATACAAAGGATTGTAACAAAATACTATGAACAACTATATGCCAACAAGATGGACAATCTGGGTAAAATGGACAAATTCCTAGAAAAATATAATCTTCCAAAACTGGGCTGGGAAAAATTAAAAAAACCTTAATAGGCCAGTGACAACTGATGAAATTGAAGCAGTAATCAAGAAATTCCCAGCAAACAGAAGCCCTGGTCCAGATGCCTCCACAGGGGAGTTTTACCAAACATTCAAAGAAGAACTAAAACCTGTCCTCCTCAAACTATTCCAAAAAACCCAAGAGGAAGGAACACTTTCAAGCTCTTTTTACTAGGCCACCATTATCCTAATTCCAAAACCAGATAAAGACACTACAAAGAAAGGGAATTACAGGCAAAATCCCTGATGAACATAGATGCTAAAATCCTCAACAACATATTAGCAAATCAGATCCAGCAATATATTAAAAAGGTCATACACCATGACCAAGTGGGATTTATTCAGGGATGCAAGGCTGGTACAATATTTGCAAATCAATAAATGTGATCCATCACATAAACAAACTGAAAGACAAAAATCACATGATCATATCAATAGATGCAGGAAAAGCATTTGACAAAACCCAACACCCATTTTTGATAAAAACTCAGCAATGTGGGAATAGAGGGATCATACCTCAACATAATAAAAGCCATATATGACAAACCTACAGCCAACATCATATTCAATGGGCAAAAACTAAAACCATTTCCCCTAAGAACAGGAACAAGACAGAGGTGCTCGCTTTCACCACTCTTCTTCAACATAGTACTGGAAGTCCTAGCCGCAATGATCAGACAAGAAAAAAACATAAAAGCCATCCAAATTGGAAAGGAAGAAGTAAAACTGTCATTATTTGCACATGACATGATATTGTACTTAGAAAATCCTAAACTCCACCAAAAAACTACTAGATATAAGAAATGAATTCAGCAATAAAGCAGGATACTAAATTAACACCCAGAAATGAATAGCATTTTTATACACCAATAATAAATTCTCAGAAAGAGAAACTAAAAAACAATCCCATTTACCATAGCAAAAAAGAAAATTTTAAATACTTAGGAAAAACATTAACCAAGGAGGTGAAAGGCATGTACTCAGAAAACTATAGGCCATTGCAAAAAGAGATAGAGGAAGATATAAACAAGTGGAAGAATATATCGTGTCCATGGATTGGTAGTATTAACATCATTAAAATGTCCATTCTACTCAAAGCAATCTATAGATTCAATGCAATCCCAATTAAAATACCAACAGTATATTTCACAGATCTTGAACAAATATTCCAAAAGTGTATATGGAACCAAAAAAGACCCTGAACAGCCTCAGCAATCTTGAGAAAGAAGAACAAAGTTGGACAGACCACAATACCAGATATCAAATTATACTACAAAGCCACTGTAATCAAAACAGCCTGGTACTGGCACAAGAACAGGCATATAGATCAACAAAATGGAACAGAAAACCCAAAAATCGACCCAAGCCATTATGGTCAATTAATATTTGACAAAGGAGGCAAGACCATACAATGGAGTAAAGACAGTCTCTTTAATAAATGGTGTTGGGAAAATTGGACAGATACATGCCAAAAAACAAAACTAGACCACCAACTTATACCACATACAAGAATAAACTCAAAATGAATAAGAAACTTAAATGTAAATTATGAAACCATAAAAATCCTAGGAGAAACCATAGGTAGCAAACTATCAGACATCTCATGGAGCAGAATTTTCACAGATACATCGTCTAGGGCAAAAGAAACAAACAAACAAAAATAAATAAATGGGACTACATCAAACTAAGAAGCTTCTGCACATCAAAAGAAACCTGCATCAAAATGAAAAAGTAACCCACTATGTAGGAGAACATATTTGCCAATGATACACCTGATAAGGGGTTAATTTCAGAAACATATAAAGTACTCATACAACTCAACAAAAGGAAGACAAACAACCCAATTAAAAATGGGTAGAAGACCTGAATAGACACTTCTCCAAAGAGGACATACAAATGGCCAAGAGACATATGAAAAAAATACTCAAAGTCACTAATCATGAGAGAGATGCAAATTAAAATGACAATTGAGTACCATTTTACACCTGCCTGAATGGCTACCATCAACAAATCAACAAACAAGTGTTGGCCAGGATGTGGAGAAAAGGGAACCCCAGTACAATGTTAGTGGTAATGCAGACTGATACAATCACTATGGAAAACAGTGTGGAGTTTCCTCAAAAAATTAAAAATGGAACTGCCATTTGACCCAGTGATCCCACTTCCAAGAATATATCCTAAGAAGCCAGAAACACCAATCAGAAAGAATCTATGCACCCCTATGTTCATAGCAGCATTACTTACAATAGCTAAGATCTGGAAACAGCCCAGGTGCCCATCAGTAGATAAGTGGATAAAAAAAAGCTGTGGTACATTTATACCAAGGAATACTATGAAGCTGTAAAAAAGAAGGATCTCTTATCCTTTGGGACAGTGTGGAGAGTATTATGCTAAGTGAAATAAGCTAGTCAGAGAAAGACAAGTATCACATGATCTCACTTATATGTGGAATCTAATAAACAAAATAAACTGGCAAACAAAATAGACCCAGAGACATTGAAGCATGTAACAGACCGATGTATTTTGGGGCAGGGGGCGGGAAGACATTAACCAAAGAATTTACATGCATATATGCATAACACTTCAGCACAGATGATAGTGAGGTGAAGACCTGGGAAGGGGGTGGGAGCAGGGTGGAGGGAGTCAGTGGGGGAGGGGGAAGGGAGACATATGTAATGCTTTCAACAATAAAGATAAATTAAAAAAATAAAGCCAACATATGAGTCTGCTCTAGTTTCATTGATTCTGACATTCTTGGATGAGAGACAAAGGATATTACAGCAAAAGCAACGATCACAGAGCATTGGTTTGTGCCTATTCTCAATGCTCCCCGCTTTCCACAAGGGCAATGTAAAGGACCCACGATGGATGGTTGCACACATAATGAATTCATTATAGGTGAGGAACAGTAAGGTTCTACTGCTTTATAGAAAACTGAAGCAAACCTGCACTTTTTCTGTGGGATGTTTCCTCATCTGTCAGGGTTGCTCACTGCAAACATGACCTTGAGAAATGGCTCAGGTAAAGGATTGTCAGGGACTTCCATTTTGGGCATAAACAGTAAGAACATGTAGGGATGCTCAGGGCCTATGGTGGTCTGTCTCTCCCCGAAATACTCCATTCACACATGGGAAGACTTACGTCAGTAAGTTAGCAATTCTCAAATGAATTCAAAAATCTAATAACATTACAATCAAAATTATTAGCAGGCCCTTTTTTTGTGGAAATTGACAGATTGATTACAAAATTGGAAAAGGCATATATAGGAAATGGGTGTATGAAAGATGTGGCATTGCAAAAGGGTGAAGAAAGGATTGATAATTCAATAAATATGATTGACAATTGGTCAATCTTATGGAAAAGATCCAGATCCAGTCTTTATACAAAATAAAGTTTAGCCCTGGCCGACGTGGCTCAGTTGGTTGAGTGTTGTCCCATGCACCAAAAAGTCACAGGTTTGATTCCCAGTCAGGGCACATACCCAGGTTTAGAGTTAATCTCTGGTCAATGTGTGTATGGGGAGGCAATTGATCGATGTTTCTCTCCATTCCTCTCTCTAAAAATCAATAAAAACATATTTTTTAAAAAAATAAAAAATAAAGCCTAGGTGTATAAAAGACCCAAATGACACATTCAAAAATTAAAACCGATTAGAAATACAGACAAAAATCATAATGTCTTTAGAGAAGAATTTCCTGAAGAAAATCCAAAACACAAGTTTTGAAGGGAAAAAATTGGTACATTTGATTCCATGAAATTTATATAACAAAAGACATAAGAAACAAAGTTAAGGTCAATAGATGAGCAATAATTGGTACAAGCTTTATGGAAAACTAGTTGGTTGTATCTACTGAAGCTGAACATATCCATGTCCTATGACCAGCTACTTTACTTCCTGGTATATGCCCAAGAAAATGCATACATATGTTCACTAAAAGTCATGTATAAGTATGCTCATAACAGCACTATTTGTAATAGCCCCGAACTGGAAAAATCCTCAAATGTCCGTCCATCAATAGTAGAATGAATAAATAAGTTGTAGTATACTCATACATTGAAATGCAGTACAGAAAGGAGAGCAAACTACAGATACATGTGACAACGTGGATGAATCTCACAAACCTAATGTTGAATAAAAGAAGCTAGACACAAGAGTATATGCTGAATGATTCCATTTACTTAAAATACAAAAGAGGAAAAACTAATTGTTGGGGGCAGAAGTTGCTATCCTTGGGCATAGTCACTGAAAGGCGGCACAAGAGAGGCTTCTGGGGGGACTGGTCATGTTTTGTGTCTTGATCTGGAGGCTGGTTATATTGTTGTCTTCATTTTGTGGACATTCATCAAGATGGATGCTTAAGATATGCCAATTTTTTGTATGTATATTGTATTTAACATTTTGAAAATCTGCCTAATAGGAAACTTTTCTACATGGCTCTCACCAATCAAAGTGCAAGTGTACCAAAAGTATTTTTTTTCTCAGAAGTTTTTTTTCCAGTTCCACTGGTAAACCAACAAAATAGGAATGCAGAAAAAAAAATTGCAAAATATATTGCAGACGAATAATTAGAATATAGAATATGTAAAGTACCCATAAGTAGCAATACAAAAAGACAAAAGAAAAATGTGTAAAGGGTATCAAAAGGCAATTCACAGTAGAGGAAATATGTTTGGATAGAAAACCTATAAACAGATGCTTGCTTCATGAAATAATCTGGGAAATGCAGATACAAACATTAGTGATATGCTTATTTTCATCCATTAGGTTGGTAAAATGAAATCTGAAAATACTTATTTGCAAGAATGTGAGAAAAATGGGAATTCTTCTACATTGCTAATAAGCATGTAAATTGATGCAATAACTGTGGCAAGCTATTTGGCAATGTCTAATCAGGTTGAAGATGCGCATACTCTGTCATTTAGCAGTTTCACTTGTAGGAAACATGTCTATAGAGTAATAGGAGGCTATAGCAAGAACATTAATTGCAGTATTTTTTGTAATAGAAAAAAGAAAGTAACTTAAATGTCCATAAGAATGGGAGTGCATGAGTAGACTATGGCATATTCACATAATGGAATATTATATATTGATTAAAATGGATGTACATATGTTACAGTACAAACACGGATAAATCTAAAAAGTCAAAAGGTTGGGCGAAAAAAACAAGTTGTAGATTACACACAGTGTGATACAATTTATCAGGATGCAAAAATCACCAGAAAATGATTCATTTAACAAATCTTCATTTTGTGCCTAATTCTAGGTGCTTGGGATCAATGACCCAAACAGAGATCTTTAACCTCGAGGAATTTACATTTCAATGGGGAAAAACTAACATAAAACAATAAACATAATAAGTAAATAAATTTTATAGTGTGTTAGAGAGTGAAATAAGAAGTGAAAAGTTGGGATGTGGAGGTGCTGTTGGGAGTCTGAGGAGTGAGAACTAGTGAAATAGTAAATTTAAAAAGTCAGAAAATTAAGGGACAGGAGAGCTATAGAGTGATTGCCTGGCAGCATTAAGAGCCTGATGGAGGTTCATGGTCATAAAATTTAAACTGAAATTAGTCATGTGATTGTGTATTTTCCCCTAGCCAGGTTTAGGCTCTTTAGGCTTTGCCAGAGTTACGATTTTGCCAGGGAATCCAATACAAAGTGAGAGAGGGGAAGGAGAGTGGAGGGTATATGTAAAAGGAGTGAATATAAAGATTAAGCATGACATTTGAGCTAAGGAAGGAGAGGAGAGAATAGGAAGCAAGAGATGATGAAAATCTGGTAAGTCTGGTGAGGTTGAAGAATAGTGGGGTCTGGGTACTGAAGGGAGTGAGATGTAAAAAAAGAGGTAATGATTATAGAGAGGGATGTTTGAAGTTGAGATTATAGAAGGGCTGCTATAATTGCTATGACAAGGCCTAGGGCATATCCATTTGAGTGAGTAGCTGAGATGGGGTCAAGGAAAATGTCATGGAGGAGAAATGTTTAAGGAGCTGAATAAGCCAGTGTGTCAGCATGATCATTCTTAAGCTCACCAGGAATTAAGACAGGACTACTACCATTGAGAATGACCATGTTCCAGGAGCTAAAATCTTTGAGAAATAAGGGGGATAAAACTGAAGTTTGGAGATGACAATAGCACTTAAGACTAGTCAGTGACAAACTGTCAAAAGCTGTAAGTTTTCAGGGAGGTGGGAGAGGAGTGGTCTAAAGGCAAGAATGACATTTACCCAAACTTCAGTCTCTGTGGTACAATGGGGGGGGGGGGGGAGAAATATTATCTGCTACTCTTGAGTGGGCTTCAGGGGACACAGAGACCTCAGGTATGAGTCTGGTTTCTTTTAGGGGGAAAGACAATGAAGGACACATTCATAGAAGAGGTTGATGATGTAGAGAAATTATTGAGGGTGCTTTGTGTTTGAGGAGTAGGAGAAAGGTGTGAGAAGTGAACTAAAGAGGGGATGTGGTTACAGCCTTATGGAGGTTGTGAGGTGTTTAGGGGTGTTGTGGGGACCTTGGGTTTCTTGAGGTGACTGGTACAAATGGAGATAAACATCATCATTGGATGAGGTCTGATGAATTCAAGGCAGATAGGGGTGACAGGATTTTGAAGTTTGGATTAGGGAAGGGGTGGTGGGTGACTGTGGTTTCTGTACACCCCAAGCGATGTGGAAGTTCAGTCTTACACCTGGAGCACTGGTTCACGCATTTCTCCATATTGTTCTGGGAACCAGAGATCACAAAAATCTGTAGTGATAGAAAAGTGGGCTTGAAATTACACTTCACATTCAGGATAGAATTACCCCTGGGGAAATGGGAAGGTGGATAGCTGTGGGACAAGAGGCAAGGATGCCTCAAATTCTCTGTAACGTTTTTATACCTTAAAAAAAGACAAAGTAAATATACTCAAATGTTAACAACATTCAAATCTGAGTTGTGGAAACACTGGTTCATTATATATAATGCCTGGGACATTGTAGATACTAATGAATATTATTTGTTGAATGAGTCTGCCTTTCTCTTTTAAAAGTTTCCCCAACATACAAACTTCTCAAGTTAACACAATGTGCTACAAGAGCATAGAAAAGTAAATGGAGAGAGATGAGGAAGGCTTGAGAAATCCTTGTGGAGTGATTGCTGATCTTTGTGGAACTCTACCACCATACATGAGCCAAATGGAAAATATGGGGTGCAAGCTAAAGACATAGCCCTATTTCCATTTTACCGCAGTGGTCTAAGGTTCTGGGTGAGTATCCAGAAAATGACCTTGAAGATTTAGTCCTTTCAACTAATTACCAGGTCCTCACTTTTCTCTCCCAACATAGACACTGGGTGGTGCTGCTGTCCAAATTTTCTGCTCTATCATGGATTTATTACTTCAATTTAAAGACAGGTATTTATCTAGTGTTTCCTGTGGGATAACCAAAGTGCTAGGGATCAGGATATAAAGATGAATAGCCTCAAAAGATTCTCCTCTGATTACCCTAAACTGACTACCACCATGCCTAGTGGCTAAGAAAATTGAAAATGTGATATTTACATAGGAGAACACCAGTATCACAGAAATGTCCAGCTGTGGGGTGAATGATCCAGGCTCTTCTGAGCACCCCTCCTCCATGACCTAGCCAAAGATTAAAACAGACAACAGCATTGCCATTGTTTGGTCGTCGCAGGATATTTAAGCTCCTATGGCTATGAAAAGACAAGGAAGCCTGACTAGGACTCCTTTAGTTTGGTTCTTGTAGTTCCAGACATTCGAAGCGAACTGGGCAGAAGAGTCTGCTCGCCCCTGTTATCATGGAGGAGTGGGTATGCCTGGGAAGATGGAAGAAGGAAAGAGGAAGTAGCTGGAGATGCAGGGGCAGGCCTGCTGGAGATCCTTTCCAGGACAGATCAGAGAGGGATTGGACCAGGTCTAGGGAGGTGGGTCTGGTATGATGTCATCAAAACCCTGTTGCGATGGGTGAGGTCCTGAGCGGAAACAGTAGACTCAGGCCTGCAGGGCTAAAGTGGTGGGAAGAGAGAAAAGGCGGGCCTAGGATCCCTCGACCAATCGTAGAGGGCTGGGGTGTGCTCAGGGGCAGGGCCTTCACCCGTGGTTTATACCTGCAGGGTTCTGCGCGGGATGGCTAATCTTGGCCAGTGTGCTGAGTGCTGCCCCCGCCCCAGCCGTCTACCTTTCTCCGGTCTTCCAGTATTCAGGTGAGGACAGGCAGCTCCAGCCGGAGCCAGAGGACTGACTATAGGGACAGGAGGGCGCGGTGGCCACGGGCAGGGAAATACTCAGGCCTTCTGGAACTAGGGAGGCCAGGGTGGGACCCGTGTTTCAGATCTGTAGAGTTGGCGCCTTTGTCTTCTGTGGCACCGCCTTCTGCTCCCGAAGCCGAGTTCTCCCGGGTGGGTCCCTAGAAGGCCAGAGGGGACGGCCCCCAGAGCTGCCCTTCTGCTTTGGCTTCAGGTAGGACGCTTCGGGGGACAAGGAGTTCAGGTGCCTTCCGGAATGGGCCCTTAGGGGCTGGTCCTTCACTTTCTCTGCTCCTGTGGTTAACAGGTTAGGCTGGGCGCCCAACAACAATGATAGTTTAATTTAAAATGTAAACAAACTGCTAACAACAAGCTGGCCTATGCGCCCAGCCCTATTATTATTTGTTTGAAGTCTCACCTCTGGAGATTGGCGTCTGATAGCTGGTCAAGGGAGGGTCTTAGGGTGACACTGACAGAAGGGAAGCATATTTGGGACTTTTGGCTGCTTGGGGCCCCTCCATTCTATTCTGGGCACTGGATATACATTACCCCCACCAGTGTGGGGTCAGGCACGAGAATGAGAGCTCTGGTCTCTGGGGCCTACTATTGTCTCTGGGACAAACCCGAATGGTGACAGGGCACCTCCTCTCCTAGCCTCATCTCCTTGCCTCTTCCTTTGCAGAGAAAACATGGTGAAATAAAATAAAAATGAAGTCTGGTTTATCCTATTCTGCTAAAGCCTATGGTCTGACCTTAATTAGCTGTGCCTTCTGACAGCATTTACAAACCAGTGCCACAGGGAGCTATTGTGAAACCTGTAATTAGTTATGACTGGATTAAATCCCTTCCTCTCTTACTGGAGCTCCTTAATCTTATCTTTGGGCAAATAAAATGGATAGAAACTAGTCCAACTTATGCTACCCTTTTTATGTGTTCTGCTTCCTAACCTCCAAGAAAAATGCCCTCCCCTCAAAGAAATTAAATGCAAAGTGAAGATGCTCAAGTAGTGCCATCTCCTGTAACAAGTTCATTAACTGGTGAAACCCAGTCTTTCTTTTTTCTTCTGTGTCCATCTGATCTTGTGCTTCTATCACCTCCATTTTACCTCTGCTGTGATTTTAAGAGTCAGACATACTGGCTCTGAGTTTCTAGAGCATCTTGGTTTCTAGTGTATCCTGATCCAGTGGCATTTACTGCCTATCAGAAATGGGATAATGATGGTGTGGAATTCAAAATATTTTAATAAAAGTGTGACTTTTCTCAGATATATGCTGTTTTCTTATTGAAAATCTGTGAGTAAAATACACATTGATATTAGCTGTTATTCCTTAGTGTGACAATAGTTCTACCAGATAAGGTTTGTTTTTCGGTTGTTGTTTTTTTCAGTCTTTTTTTAGGTCAAGATGAGTGATAAGCCAGACTTGTCTGAAGTGGAGAAGTTTGACACGTCAAAACTGAAGAAAACTAATACCAAAGAAAAAAATACTCTTCCCTCAAAGGAAAGTAAGTCATGGGGCTTTCTAGTTGAGACAAAAAATGGTGAAAATTGATACATTCAGTAAATAAACTCTTCTAATAAAATTTACCACAAACTAAGCAATATAATACCAATGTATTTAATATACCATTTAAATTATAAGATTGTTTTTTAACTTGGCATATGTAAGTGGTTCTTACAAAATAGGTTGTACTAATAATGGGGGAATAAAAAACTTAGTTTTTGTTGGAAAATTACTAAAAACCACATTTAAACCAATCCTGGAATATTGGATTTAACATTGGAAACATCTTAACTTTGTCCAATTTTTAATTATTTGGCATTTTTCTGCATCTAGTAATTTGGGTCTATGATCTCATCCCTAAAGAGCCATGCAAACTGTGGTTATGGCCTTCTCTAACTGACAAGATGAAGTGGGAGAACCAGTTTAGATCTTGGGTATACATATTAAAGTATCCCAGGGATTAAAAGGATCATTTTTTGGCCTTCTGAATTATAGTGTGCTATAGAAACTTCAAGCTAAAGGGTTGGAGTAAAATTATCATGACAGCATTATTTGAAATTTCCAATTTTAGTCAAAATTGTCTGAAAGGGCATAACTTCCTAATTGTATAGTGATAGATAAACCTGAAGAAAATACTTCATTTCCTCCTCATTCTCAGAATAACCATGGAAAAAATGACAAAAGTATTTATCTACCTCTCAAGTGGGGGAAAATAACCCACAGTTCATGCAGAGTCTAGTGAATGTTCAAGTCATTAAAGTGCACATACAAACACACACACACGACTGAGGATTTGTGGTTAGTGCCTTGGCATTCTAAATTTAAAGCATGTTGACAGCTTTCAATGACTTGGCAAAGAGCCTTTTTGGGGGGAAAAAACTGACTTTAATCTTAGGAAAATGCCTTCTTAATGATTTTTTGTTTGTTTTTTCCCCAGCTATCCAGCAAGAGAAAGAGTGTGTTCAAACATCGTAAAATGAGGGTCTTCTCCCAAAAGTAAATTTCAACATTGCCTGAGTGTCTTAGTGTCTTGTTTTTTGTAAACCTTTGTGTTGTAGAGATTTTAGGCATTTTCTGATGTCTTCTCACCCATACTTCCTGGCTAAGAGGTCAAGGGTAACCAATGTTGCCTTATCTACATTTTTAAATTTTCCTTTGGTATATAAATTCCAGCTGGCAGGTGCTGTCAATAATCTCACCATTGATGACCTTGTACCCCCTATAGAATAAGCCACTTGTAACAGTCTACAATTGATGCCTCCATTGCTCCATAATCTTCATGAAGTGGCATGCTTTTGCAGCTTCTCACAGTTTATTTTCATTTCTAATGTAGCAATAAAATAATGCATATAATCACTATGTTAAGGCTCCTGTGGTTCATTCTTGGTGGTCATCTAAGGAAGTACATAAGTGTACACTTTTCAGAAGAAAAAAAAAAAAGGGTGGGTGCAAGAAAGCTGCTCTAGCAGATTTGTCTCATGGAAATGGCACTATTTTGTCCACATCAGGTGGGTCCTGACTGGGGAATGCTAGGTGATTTTCCATAGGGTTGGAATAATAGAATTTGAGAACATTTGGGAGAAGAGGTCAAAAATAAAGAAATGAAAACACAGGGTCTGAAGTGATCTAAAGTGAATCAGGGCTGGAATTTTAGCTGAACTCTCTTGGTCTCTGGAAAGTGCTTTTCAACTTAACGGGATGGAACACCCAAGGCCGGGGTTGGATAGGGAAGGAAGCCCCTGGGCTTCTTCTGCTCTGAGATCTTCGGGACCACTTCCCTGGACTCGTTCGGGCTCAGGAATTCCCCAGAAGAAGCCTCAGAGGAAGGCTCAGCCATGTTGGAGGCAGCTTCCCCACAGCCTGTGAGGAAGGCAATGATGACTGCTGAGGGGAGCTGCTACCCTTTCTATTGTTGCTGCATTCCCTGCCCTCATGGGCCTCTCACTATCTGGGTAAAATGTGATCTTGGAGCCTGTCACTAAGTCATGCCCTGTTACATGTGATTTGATAGGCTCCTACTTGACAACATATTCCCCAATCAGAGTAGGAATACATTGACCTCTAAACTTCCTATGACTGCCATCAGAAAATCTTTGAAAGTTGCTATATAGAGCAAAAGGTCATCTGACAATGTTAGTTAATTGATGCTCCTACAGGAGAACTTTGAAAAGATTTCACCAAAAGCACCTAAATTGTAGAAATTTCCATTTTGGCTCCTTGAGAGAGTCTTACTTCCCTAAACCAAATCCACATGCCATCTGAATGATTCTGCACCACAAATGGGCCATTTAACTTCCAATAAATAATCTACCATTGTCCTGAGCTAAGCCACCCTGGCTTGAGCAGGAATTCTCTGACATGGCCAACAGAGTGCTCCTGGAAATCAAGGAGCCTTGCTGACTAACCAACATCTCCAGTTCTGATAAAAAACCTCAGTGACGCAGTAAAAGGAGAAATAGCAAAAACACAGTGTCCAAAGCAGAACATAAACAGAAATGGGGATACTTATAAAAAAAGTTTTAAAATCCTTAAACCTCTACCAAGTTTAAAATTGTTTTCTTAATACGTAGAACCTAAAAATATTTCAAATGCTAGAACTGATGAATACATATAAGGACTATTGGGTGAAATATATATAATAACCTAATTGTCTAAGAAACTTCCTTAGGGAGAGAAAATATCAATAATATGAGAAATATTTTAAAATAAAAGCACAATATTTTTAATAATCTTTACAATACATGCAAAGATACTTTTACATGTGTAAATGTAAAACAGTATAGAAATTGAACCAAACAGATTATAGAACAAAACAAATTGTAAAATTGAAACAAACAAGGACTTAAGCATAACCAAGTGAATAAATGGAGGTCACCAAGAGGCTAAAGTCCCAAATAGCCAGGCATACAATAGTGTATATATTCAAACCTTCAAGGAACAGGTACCTCCTTCTGCTTATAAAACAGTTGCTGATAATGAAGGCAAAACACTTTTCATTTCAAGGAAATATAATATGATGATAAAACCTAATGAAGAAAGCATACTACACAGATTTCCGAGCCCTCTCATTTCTAAATAAGGATATAAATATCCTACTTAAATATTATTAAATAAGCCTGGTTGCATATTACAGAAAAGACTAGAGGAAACAGCTTTAGTGTTGTAACAAATTACAAACATCTAGCTGAAGAGGATATTATTTATAAAACAAATATCCCATACAAACATTTTTCAATATGACCTCTATTGTGGAATTCATTTAAATAAGTAACTGAAGACCCAAACTCAGTGCAGAAATAGCTAAATAAAAAAGTTCATGAAACGATATTTTTGTTCAAGCTTTTTAGAAACTGGAGTAACTAGCCTAACTTGTTCAGATTCATCTGTATCTATTCTTTTCTGGTCTATACTGTTTGGTTTTTAAAAAATGACCTGAAAAATGTATCACTGGATGATGGAAGTGTTCAAGTAGAGCAGCCTAAGCCCCATATTTCCCTGCCTCAACCAATGAAGGACCTGCAGACCCTGAGCCATAGCAATTGGCTTAATGTGGTAACAGGTGACTCGGGGTGAGCCAATAAATACCTTCCTGGGTATTCATTCCTGGAGACTGAGGAGGAAATTGGTGTAATATTTTTTGAAATTGCAGTTGACTTCAATATTATTTAATACTAATTTCAGGTGTACAGCATAGTGGTCAGACAATTATATAATTTGTAAAGTGATCTCCCTGATAATTCTAGTACCCACCTGGCACCATATAGTTACTACAATATTATTGACTATATTCCTTATGCTGTACTTTACATCCCTGTGACCACCTTGTAACTACCAATTTGTACTTCTTAATCCCTTCACAGTTTCACCCAGTCCTTAACCCCCCTCCCATCTAGTAACCCTCAGTTTGCTCTCTGTATCTATGAGTCTGTTTTGTTTGTTCATTTATGTTGTTCTTTAGATTCCACATATAAGTGAAATCATATGGTATTTGTGTTTCTCTGACTGACTTATTTCACTTAGCGTAAATACCATCTAGGTCTACTCATATTGTTGCAAATGGTAAGATTTCATTCTTTCTTATGGTTAATAGTCCATTGTTTATATGTACCACTTCTTTATTAAATTCTCTCTTGATGGGCACTTGGGTTGCTTCCATATCTTGGCTATTGTAAGTAACACTGCAATGAACATAGGGGTGTATATATCTTTCTAAATTAGTTTTGGATTTCTTCAGATACATACCCAGAAGTAGAATTGCTGGGTCATAAGGTAGTTCTATTTTTTTTTTTTAATTTTTCAGGGAACCACCATACTGCTTTCCATAGTGGCTGTATCAATTTGCAATTGGTGTGGTATATTGTGTGTGTGTTGTTTTCTTAGGAACATAAATCTCAATCCCTGCTAATAGTGAGTTTATTGTGGGGAAAAATCTTTTTCCAGTTAAACAAGCAAGTCAATATAGTGACTGGAAGAGTAGTCCTACATTATATATTTAAGAAATGCTGAGTAAAGCTACTCTAGGTAATCAGTTGCTTTCCCTACCTCCTATCTGTATAGAGTACTTCTTAGCAGCTACATATCTTTCACCTGCCACCATATACCTCTCATCTGTTCTGACTCAATTTAACACTTACATTGCTCAGGATGGAATCATTGTGTTAATGAAAAGAATGGTTACCAGATGAAACTGGACAATGGGAGTTATTAAACGTCAGCTCATGTGACAACGTTTATTCTTTCCTTTAGGCCAGGGGTGGGGAAACTTTTCTCTGCCAAGGGCCATTTGAATATTTATAACATCATTCATAGGCCATAAAAAAATATCAACTTAAAAATTAGCTATGAAAAAAGCTTCTATATTTATTGAATTTTGAGTCCTGCCGGCAGTTGCTTAGGCAGAGCCAGACCAAATGAGACTTGAAATGAGACTAATTTTGTGCTGTATTAGTGTGTAAATGCAGATGTTGATGAATCTATCATGGATGTAGAGTATCTCAAATTTGCAGATGGTAATGTTAAAAGGAGAGCAAATGTGTTGGATGACGGAATCAGGATGCAAAGAGATCTCATCCTGAGCAAACTTGAGCACACCAGTAATCAGAATGGTTCCCCATGCATTGTCTTATTTCACTTAGCATAGTACTCTCCAGGACCCTCCATGCTGTCCCAAAGGGTAAGAGATGCTTCTTTTTTAAAGGTGCTTACTATTCCATGGTGTAAATGTCCCACAACTTTTTAATCCACTTATCTACTGATGGGTACTTGGGCTGTTTCCAGATCTTAGCTATTGTAAATTGTGCTGCTATGAACATGGGTGTGCATATATTTTTTCTGATTGGTTTTTCAGGTTTCTTAGGATATATTCCTAGAAGTGAGATCACTGGGTCAACTGGCAGTTCCATATTTAATTTTTTGAGTATTATATTTAATAATGTTTTCCATAGTGACTGCACTGGTCTGCATTCTCAACTAGCAGTGTACTAGGGTTCCCTTTTCTCCACATCCTCACCAGCACTTGTCAGTTGTTGATTTGTTGGTGGTAGCCATTCGGACAGGTACGAGGTGATAACTCATTGCGGTTTTAATTTGCATCTCTCTGATGATTAGTGACTTTGAGCATTTTTTTGTATGTCACTTGGCCATCTGTATGTCCTCTTTGGAGAAGTGTTTATTTAGGTCCTTTGCCCATTTTTTAAATTGAATTGTTTGTCTTCCTTTGTTAAGTTGTATGAGTTCCTTATAAATTTTGATTATTAACCCTTTGTCAGATGTATCATTAGCAAATATGTCCTCCCATACAGTGGACTTCCAGTCCATTTTGATGCTGGTTTCTTTTGATGTGCAGAAGCTTTTTATTTTAATGTAGTCCCATTTGTTTATTTTCTGCTTCGTTTTTCTTACCTTAGGAGATATATAGGCAAACATATTGCTCCAAGAGATGTCTGAGATTTTGCTATCTATGGTTTCTTCTAGGATTTTTATGGTTTCACAAATTACATTTAAATCTTTTATCCATTTTTAGTTTATTCTTGTGTATGGTGTAAGTTGGTGGTCTAGTTTTGTTTTTTTGCATGTATCTGTCCAGTTTTCCCAACACCATTTATTAAAGAGACTGTCTTTACTCCATTGTATGGTCTTGCCTCCTTTGTCAAATATTAATTGACCATAATGGCTTGGGTCGATTTTTGGGTTTTCTGTTCCATTTTGTTGATCTATATGCCTGTTCTTGTGCCAGTACCAGGCTGTTTTGATTACAGTGGCTTTGTAGTATAATTTGATATCTGGTATTGTGGTCTGTCCAACTTTGTTCTTCTTTCTCAAGATTGCTGAGGCTGTTCAGGGTCTTTTTTGGTTCCATATACACTTTTGGAATATTTGTTCAAGATCTGTGAAATATACTGTTGGTATTTTAATTGGGATTGCATTGAATCTATAGATTGCTTTGAGTAGAATGGACATTTTAATGATGTTAATACTACCAATCCATGGACACGATATATTCTTCCACTTGTTTATATCTTCCTCTATCTCTTTTTGCAATGGCCTATAGTTTTCTGAGTACATGCCTTTCACCTCCTTGGTTAATGTTTTTCCTAAGTATTTAAAATTTTCTTTTTTGCTATGGTAAATGGGATTGTTTTTTAGTTTCTCTTTCTGAGAATTTATTATTGGTGTATAAAAATGCTATTCATTTCTGGGTGTTAATTTAGTATCCTGCTTTATTGCTGAATTCATTTCTTATATCTAGTAGTTTTTTGGTGGAGTTTAGGATTTTCTAAGTACAATATCATGTCATGTGCAAATAATGACAGTTTTACTTCTTCCTTTCCAATTTGGATGGCTTTTATGTTTTTTTCTTGTCTGATCATTGCGGCTAGGACTTCCAGTACTATGTTGAAGAAGAGTGGTGAAAGCGAGCATCTCTGTCTTGTTCCTGTTCTTAGGGGAAATGGTTTTAGTTTTTGCCCATTGAATATGATGTTGGCTGTAGGTTTGTCATATATGGCTTTTATTATGTTGAGGTATGATCCCTCTATTCCCACATTGCTGAGTTTTTATCAAAAATGGGTGTTGGGTTTTGTCAAATGCTTTTCCTGCATCTATTGATATGATCATGTGACTTTTGTCTTTCAGTTTGTTTATGTGATGGATCACATTTATTGATTTGCAAATATTGTACCAGCCTTGCATCCCTGAATAAATCCCACTTGGTCATGGTGTATGACCTTTTTAATATATTGCTGGATCTGATTTGCTAATATGTTGTTGAGGATTTTAGCATCTATGTTCATCAGGGATTTTGCCTGTAATTCCCTTTCTTTGTAGTGTCTTTATCTGGTTTTGGAATTAGGATAATGGTGGCCTAGTAAAAAGAGCTTGAAAGTGTTCCTTCCTCTTGGGTTTTTTGGAATAGTTTGAGGAGGACAGGTTTTAGTTCTTCTTTGAATGTTTGGTAAAACTCCCCTGTGGAGGCATCTGGACCAGGGCTTCTGTTTGCTGGGAATTTCTTGATTACTGCTTCAATTTCATCAGTTGTCACTGGCCTATTAAGGTTTTTTTAATTTTTCCCAGCCCAGTTTTGGAAGATTATATTTTTCTAGGAATTTGTCCATTTTACCCAGATTGTCCATCTTGTTGGCATATAGTTGTTCATAGTATTTTGTTACAATCCTTTGTATTTCCATGGCATCTGTTGTTACTTCTCTGCTTTCAATTCTGATTTTGTTTATTTGGGTCCTCCCTCTTTGTTTCTTGATGAGTCTGGCTAAAGGTTCATCGATCGTGTTTATCTTTTCAGAGAACCATCTCTTGGTTTCATTGATCTTTTGTATTGTTTTATTTAGTCTCTATGTCATTTATTTCTGCTCTGATTTTTACTATTTCCTTCCTTCTACTTACTCTGCACCTTTCTTGTTGTTCTCTTTCTAATTCTTGAAGTTGTAGGGTTAGATAGTTTATTAGAGCTTTTTCTCGCTTTTTGAGGTAGGCCTGTGGTGCTATGAACTTCCCCCTCAGGACTGCTTTTGCTGTGTCCCAAAGATTTTGGGCTCTTGTGTGTTCATTTTCATTTGTTTCCAGGAAGTTTTTGATTTCTTTCTTGATCTCATTGGTAACCCACTCATTGATCAATAACATGCTATTTAGCCTCCATGTGTTTGAATGTTTTTGAATGTATTTACTGTAGTTGATTTCTAATTTCATGCCATTGTGATCCAAGAAGATGATTGATATGATTTCAGTCCTCTTGAACTTGTAGAGATTTGTTTTGTGTCCTAATGTGTGGTCTATCTTTGAGAATGACCCATGTGCACTTGAGAAGAATGTATATTCTGCAGCTTTGGGGTGAAATGTTCTGTGAATGTCAATTATATCCATGTAATCTAGTGTGTCATTTAGAGTCACTGTTTCTGGCTCCAGTCAAGATAGTGGTGTAGGTAAACATGGTACTTGTCACCTCCCACAACCTCATCAAAATTACAACTGAAAAACAGAACAACCATCATTCAGAACCACCTGAAATCTAGCTGAACAAAAGTCTTACAACTTGGGATTTAAAGAAGGAGCACATTGAGACCGGTAGGAGGGGCAGGGACATGGGGCAGAATCATGGAACCAGCTGGTCCCACACCCATGTGTGGTGATTTAAAATTGGGAGGAATATCTTGGCTGTGGAGGTTTCCAGGAGGAGGGAGGAGTCCCAGCCCCTGGAGGCCCCTCAGCCCAGGGTTCCAATACCAGGAAGAGAAGTCCCCACAACTTCTGGCTGTAAAAACCAGTGGGAATTGTGGCTGAGTGACACGGAGGCTGCTGGACCCAGGCAAATCCTCTTAAAGGGCCCAAGCATGGGCTTAATTGGATTCACTCCCTTAAGCTCCAGTGGTGGGGCAGCAGCTTGAAAGGAACCTGGGACATTTGTCCCCGAACTAACTTGCCTGGAATCAGGATACGACCTGGAGGGGCAGCTTTCTCCTAGACAGAAGTGCTGGCAAAGGCCATTGTTCTTTTGATGAGCCAGCAGGCAGGAGCCATATCTGAATCTCCATCAACCTGGCTCACACTTTTCATCCCATCCTGGTGAGTCCCTGAGACCCCACTGCTCCCTACTTGCAGGCTTATCCAAGCCATTTCCAGTGGCTTTTCCACACAACTGGCCTTTCTTGCCTCGTGCTTAGTACTTTCCTAAAGCCTCTCAAACAAGAGTCTTCTTTAAGAAAAAGCTAATGAACAAAATAAACTGATGAACAAAATAGACCCAGAGGCACTGAATCATGCAACAGACTGAGGTATTTCACAGGGAAGGGGGGGGGGCAGGAAGAGATTAACCAAAGAACTTATATGCATATATGTGATACCCATGGGCATTGACAATAATGCGGTGAAAGCCTGGGGAGGGGGAGGGAAAGGGATAGAGGAAGTCAATGGGGGAAGAAAAGGAGACATCTGTAATACTTTCAACAATAAATATAAATTTAAAAAAATAGAGTCACTGTTTCCTTGTTGATTTTTTGTCTGGAAGATCTATCCAGTAAAGTCAGTGGGGTGTTACAGTCCCCTACTATGACTGTATTGCTGTGGATCTCTTCCTTAAAGTCCCCCAGAAGTTTTTCTTATATATTTAGGTGCCCCTATATTGGGTGCATATATGTTTACCAGGGTTATATCCTCTTGTTAGATCAATACATATAGCATTATGTAGTGAACTTTGTTGTCTCTTATTACGGCCTTCAGTTTGAAGCCTATTTTGTCAGACATGAGTATTGCTGTGCCAGCTTTTTTTTTTTTTTGGTTTCCATTTGCATAGAAAAATTTTTCCCAGCCCTTTACTCTCATCCTGTGTGAGTCTTTTGTTCTGAGGTGGGTCTCTTGTAGACAGCATTCATTTGAGTCAAGTTTTCTAAGCTACCCGATGTCCTTTGATTGAAGCATTTAATCCATTTACATTTAAGGTTATTACTGAAAAGTACTTATTTATTGCCATTTTAATTTTTTATGCCTATGTTTCTCACTCTGTTTATTTCTTCCTCTTATAACAGTAGTATCTTTAACACCTTGCTGACTGGCTATTTTGAGCCAGAACTCGCCTGTGTGGCTGGCCACTTTTCTGCACTTGAACATTAAATGAAAGCATCTGAATAAACTTAAATGTAATTTATTTTGTCATATCTTATATTTATATTACCATATGTCAAAATTAAACATATTGCACACACTTTAATTTTTTAAAATATTTTATTTATTTTTTTATATTTTATTTTTAAAATATTTTTTGAGTAATATATTGTATACATACATATGTTTCACTACACTTTCCCTTAGAAGAACATACTTTACACACTGTAGTGGGATTCTTTTTACCGTTGGTTACTGTTTTTTGTAAAACATGATTTTTTAATTTTCCTGATAATCTGAACGACAAATCTCTATTTGGAGTTCTTCTAGACATAGTGGAAGACGTGCTAGGTTGTGTGCTGCATTTAGTTGAATTTTCTCTAATCCACTTTCTAGTAATTTTGAGTAGAAAATTTTTGTACCTCATTAATTTTTTAATATTTTTTATTATTGTAACAATACATTTTAAACACATTGAAAATGGCACAATTTATCAAAAAGAAATCTACTTTTTTATACCATTTGATACTTTTGTGCAAGTTACTGCAGTACGTCAAATATTCATGTGCTTGATCGACTCCCTTCTTATATCTGTTGTAACCCTCTATACATGTAGGTTTTGTGATGTTTTGTGTGGATATCATAGAAGGCATCGTGAATGGTTGATAGTATATGTGCTGGCCTTTTATCTTTCTATTTAAGAAGAATAATGGGACCTTTGCACAAAAATGTCATTTCTCCTCTCTGAAGGCTCTTTGATTTTTCTTTTAGTAGTTTTGGCAACTCATGGTTCTCCCTTATTGTTCCACAGACCAGTGTTTTGTTCTTCAATAATAGTTTATCTGTAGTAATTATCTTAGTAAATATGATGCCAAAGACCAAGAAAAGGCCATAAGGCAGATAATATAGTCTGTTATAACTTTTTGCCTTCACCCGTATATATCTCGAAGTTGCAAATATAGCCACTCTCACTTTCACAAAGCATCCTTACTAAAATTCCATATTTTATTACCTTTGCCAGATTATACATCTTGACTTTGATGCATCCTCTCCATGGAATCATTGCTTCATCAAGTGCTAACTACTGTTTTGATATATATAAAGATTCAAATTTCAAGATAAAGTGATCCCAAAGAGGACTTTGTAAGGACAGTCTGTTACATGTTATTTGTGAATTATCATTCAGATGAAAGAATGTAAGTATTTGCTCAAATCTCTTTTTAGTCATAGTTTTTGGAAATATGGGTGATTAAAGTAAAGGATCGGTTGACCAGTAATCTTTCTGTTCTGGCTTCTTTGTTAGTCTCATTAATATAATTAAACCAAGAAACTCCTTTATATCCATATAAGTAACGTTCATCCATGGTGAAGTTTTAGCAGAGATTTTGTGGTGTTTTTCCACTTGGTAATGGTATAAATTGATTTGAGAAGTAATGAGATTGAAAAAATCCTTATCAAAAAATAAATTGTGTACTTCACTTATACTTTGTGGGTCTTCAAATTGAACAGTTATGCCTGAAATATTTGTATAATCCTCCAAGGCTGGTAAAATGTCTTTTTCTCCCCATTCTTCTTCAGAATCACTTTCACTGTCAGATACTATCACATTTCTCTTTTGCCTTCATGATGGTCTAATGTTAGACTCTTTACTATCTTCCAACAAAGTACTGTCTTCCAGCTGACTACCGAAGTCACTCGGCCAATCAGATAAAGTGTCTGCACATAATTCGCTCAAATGTTCTTCTCTGCTGCAACGTGTCATTTTAAAAACTTTTGCCATAATAAAAGATGGATGGAAAGAATTAGATGTATTGCTCATCACATCTCTGGAAATACTAATGGACAAGTTGAGAAAAAGGCATGCATTAAAAAAAATAAAAAGGCATGCGTAGCAGAGAGGAAAAAGGCATGCATAGAGACGCCCGAAATAAGTGCCAAGCAATGAAGTGGCTTGTACCTCGCACCTCTTATAATCAGAGCCAAACAAAGATAACTAAGAAAACAGTCTAGAGTGGTCTTTTAAAACTCTACATTGCTTTCAGACCTTAAAATTACTTAAATTAATGTAAGTGCAGACACAAGTTATCTCGTGACCAGTCAATGACATTTGGGAATGAAAACATGAGTTAACTTGTGACTGGTCAGCATGGTGTTAACATTTCTTGCAATGCTGGTTTTGTAGTAATAAAGCCTTTTACCCTTTTTTGTCTGGGAAGCTCTTTATTTCACCATCCAGTTTGATTGATAATCTTGCTGGATAGAGTAGTCTTGGTTTCAGATCCTCGTTTTACATTACCTTGAATACTTGATGCCATTCCCTTCTGGCCTGTAGAGTTTCTGATGAAAAATCAGCTGAAAGCCTTATGGGAGATCCTCTATAGGTAACAAATTGCTTTTCTCTGGCTACCTTTAAGATTCTCTCTGCCTTGCCCGGCCGGGCGTGGCTCAGCGGTTGAGCGTTGACCTGGGATCCAGGCGATCAAGGTTCGATTCCCGATCAGGGCACATGCCCGGGTTGTGGGCTTGATCAATAACTCTCTCATCATTGATGTTTCTGTCTCTCTCTCTCCCTCTCCTTTCCTCTCTCTGAAATCAATAAAGATATATTTAAAAAAAAAAGATTCTGTCTTGAATTTTTGGCATTTTAATTATGATGCGTCTGGGCATGGGCCTCTTTGGGTTCTTCTTGCTTGGGACTTTCTATGCCTCCTGAACTAGTGTGACATTTTCCTTCACCATGTTAAGGGAGTTTTCTGCCATTATTTCTCCAAACAGGTTCTCTATCCATTGGTCACTTTCTTCACCTTATGCCATTCCTTTGATGCAAATATTTTTATGTTTCATGTTGTCCCACAGTTCTCTTAAACTCCTCCTGTTTTTTGTTTTTTCTTTTGGTTTCTCTGATTGAGTGATTTATTCTACCCTGTCTTCTAATTCACTGACCCAATCCTCAGCTTCTCCTAATCTTCTGTTTATTCCTTCCAATATATTCTTTATTTCTGCTATGTCATTCTTAATTTCCTTTATAGTTTCCATATCTTTCCTCATGCTGTTGAGCATCCTTAAAATCAGAATTCTGAACCCTATATCTGACAGATTGCTTATCTCCATTTCATTTATCTCTTCTTCTGGAGAATTCTCTTGTTCTTTCATTTGGGACTTGTTTTTGGTCTCCCCATTGTGGCTGCCTATTTGGGTTTGTTACTATGTATTAGGTAGATCTGCTAGGACTCCCAGGCTTTTTGGATGGTCTCTAGTGCAGGTCTATGTCAGATGCTGTTTGTGACTGGCCTTAAGTACCCTGTTTTGAGCTCTCAATGATCCACAGCTTGTGGCTCCCTCTGTTGAGGCTGGGTGGGTTTGGAAAGAACCAAGATGCACACCAAGGTCTGCTTTTCCAAGCCCCAGGTCCAGAAGCAGATCAGGCAAAGACTCAAAGCATCCAGAAATCCTCCTTTGCCTGCAGGCTGATTGTTATTCTCAGTCTCTTAATGACCCTCAGGCTATAGACCACAGCAAGATATAAACTCCACAAGGTGGGGTGAGAGGTTTTCCAACAGGGTGAAACAATTGCTTCCCTCCACCAGGCAAAAGCTTCCTAAATGGTAAAGGTCTGCCTGAGAAAGATGTCTGCTGCTATCTGGGGGAATGACTCAGCCCAGGAATCCGAGCTCTATTCCTAGAACCCCTAACCCTGGATTCTCCTCACACAGCACTAGTCCACTCTGCCCTCCCACTGCTGGAACCCAAGGTGACTGGTTGTACATGAAAATTTTGTATGTTGGCCTTATAAGGGGGTGCCTGCATTTCTAGCCATTTCTCCCTGGCAAGCAGAAACCCCCACTCCTTTTCACTACCAGATGTTATATGGGCACCTTTCTCAGTTCTGGTGTTCTGGGCTGGGGAGCCCAGCTTGGGGTTTAGACCCCAGAGTTCCCAGTGAGAACCCCCCACAGCTGAAATATCCCTCCAGACCTTCAGCTACTGTCTGTGGGTGCCTGGCCAGCCCTCTTGTGCCTCCACACTTCCTACCAGTCTCTATGCAGTCTCCACTTTTCGTACTTGATTATGAGGGTTCTCTCCAGCTAGTCTTCAGTTGATTGTACAGGTTGCTTTTTCTGTTTTAGTTGTTATTCCAGTTTGGTCCTGAGAGAGTGTGAGTGTAGCTTCTACTTAATCCACCACTGTCTTGCTCTTCCACCAGGTGATTGGTTCTTAATTTCAAGTGATGGAAGTATTGTTTAAGGCGGGGATTGGTATTCACCTATTTAAATGTGTTCCTTATTGTAATAGTCTGCTCAGGTTGCCATAATAAAATACCACAGACCAGATGGCTTAAACAACAGTAGTTTATTTTCTCACAGTTCCAGAGGATAGAAGTTCCAGATAAAGGACCAGTAGAGTCAGTTTCTGGTGAGAACCCTCTTCTTGACTTGCCAATCAGCACCTTCTTGTTGTGTCCTCACATGGTGCCAGAGGGGGATGGGGAGATACCTCTGGTGTCTCTTCTTCTTTTTAGGACATAGTCCTATCAGATTAGGGTCCCACTCTTATGACCTCAATTAACCTTGATTACCCTATCTCCGGATCCAGTCACATTGGGAGGTAGAGTTTCAAAATATGAATATTTTTTAGAGTGGGGAGTGGTGATGGTGAGAGGTGTGTGGACAATTCAGTCCATAGCATTTATGCTCTCCACAAATGCCAAAAATACTTGGCTCATAAGACAGTGAGTTATGTTCAGAACAAGAGCTAGACCCAGAGTGGGTCATTAGCAGCTATTAGATATCTAAGTTTATGCTCAGTGGAAAATGTTATGTGCTTAACAGTGTGTGTTAGAAAGTGCCTCCTACTCCCTTCCGTACCCAACCCTAGACCTGAGTGTCCCCTCCCATTAAGTTGAACAGCACTTTCCAGAAACCAAGAGAGTTCAGCTAAAATTCCAGCCCTGATTCACCCTAGATCACTTCAGACCCTGTGTTTTCATTTTGTCATCTTTGAGATAAGAGGGCTAGTCCATGTGACCTCTTCGCCCAAAGATTCTCAAATTCTATGATTCCAACTCTGAAAAATCACCTAGCATTCCCCAGTCAGTACCCACTTGATCTAGACAGAAAAGTGCTATTTCCATGAAACAAATCTGCTAGAGTACCCATTTAAAAAAAAATTTTTTTTGGCTGAAAAGTATACCCTTGTGTACTTCCACCAAGAATGAACCACAGGAGCCTGAACACAGTGATTATTTGCATTATTTTATTGCTACATTAGAAATAAAAATAAACTGTGAGAAGCTGCAAAAGCATGCCACTTCATGAAATCACTGCAGGATGGGACGGTCAGGTCATCTTCACAGAGGAGGTAGGATTTGAGCCAAGCCTGGAAAGGTGAATAGGATGAAGGTAGAGTGAAGGTGAAGGAGGGCAAGGTTTCATGAGAGTGAGGAGAAACAGCTTGCCAACAAAGCCCTGAGTCAGCAATGCCCAAAGCTAGTGAGGTAACAAGGCATTTTCCAATTGCTCCCTAGCAACTTCCCATCACAACTCAGAACAACATTATTTCTGCAACTTCACAAAAGCTCAGAAGGGAAGAAGCATCCTCCCTTATCTCTCTGTCAACCCTAAGCAAACAGATGGGACCAAGGTAGCCAGGAAAACATGTCCATAGAGCCATCTGGCACCAAATCTCACCTCCACCACTCCAATTGCCTAAGAGCATGAATCTCAGGACTGAGAACAAGTACTGTCATGGTTCCTTGGGTGCTCTGTCTCATTACCTCACTGAATCCTCACAATCTTGTAGACCCTATTCTACAACGGAGGAAACTGAGGTCCAGAGAGTTCAACTCACCAAGGCACTGCAGCTAGTAAGAGGCATGGCACGCCTAGGGTTTGAATCCAATTCTAATCTGACTCTAAAACCTGTGCCTTAATCACTTGCTGTATGTAGAGCCTAGTCCCACTAGTTCACAGCAGTTACAGGACCTACACAGACACTTTCAACATCTTGTGTCTCTTTCTCCCATTAATGCAGCCCAGCAACACTATTTGTCTCCAGAAACTTTTAATAATTAAGTTAATAACTAATAACTGTGAACTTTTAAAAACTAATAATTAATAATAACTAATAATTCTTCTATCTGAACTTCTGGAAACTGCCAAAATACACATGTGAGAGGATGAGACTGAAAAAGGTAAATTTCGTCATAAGTAAAATATTCCCCAAAGGGCTGACCTAGAAAAATAACCAGGAATGACCATTTAGGAAAGCCATAAAATGCAACAGGGTTAAAGGAAATCCGCGGTTTTTCTGTGAAATAAATACATAAAATATAAGTGTGAGGATAGAATTGATAATGCTTTGTCCACAGTAAAAGTGCCCTAAATGTTGGCAGAATGCCGGAGGATCAAAACACTGGATTAGGTTCCACGTTTCCAGATACTGTACAGATCTTTTTGTGACAAATGAGGTGGCTCTGAAAAGAGCCTTTGGGTTACGATGTTCAGATGCTCAGGTGGTGCTGAGGCAGTTCATTTCTGTAGCTGGTACTGGAGCATAGCCTTGGTGCTCACGGACACGGCATGACTGCCGAGGTGCCCAGGCAGGAGCAGGCACACAGCTGTCTGGATGTCTCTGGAGGTCATGGTGGGGCGTTTCTTGGAGAGGACCAGGAGTGCGGCCTCTGGCCGACTGCTCTAACATGTCCTTTTCGAACAAATTTGGATGAACACAGCCTGCCGCAACAGGCTCGGGTTCTGATGAAGGTTATTCAGGGTCCTAGGAGAAATAGGTGGCGAAACTGTTGAAGGTGGGGCGGTGGCACAAGCAGCGGCCCCTGGGCTTCTCCTGTTCCGGGATCTTTGTGGGGGTCTTCTGTGGGCTCTCCGAATGCAGCAATTCCTCAAAAGTCTCAGAGGCAGGCTCCGCCATGTCGGAAGAGGTTCCCCACAGCCTGTGAGGAAGTACAATGGCGACTGCCGGGCGGCGAGGGGGGCTGCGGCATATGGGCGCTGCCTCCCCTGCCATAATAAGCCGTCTCCACATCTGACTGGATGAAGTGCCAGTGCAAGGAGCCTGTCACTGTTTCAGAGGGAATGCAGCAACAATAGAAAGAGCAGCGCTCCTCAGCAGTCGCCATTTCCTTCCTCACAGCCTGTGGGGAAGCCGCCTCCAACATGGCTGAGCCTTCCTCTGAGGAATTCCTGACGAACGAGCCCAGGGAAGTGGTCCAAAGATCCCCGAGCAGAAGCAGCCCAGGGGCTTCCTTCCCTAGCCAACCCTAGCCCTGGGTGTGCTGCCCTATTAAGCTGAAAAGCACTTTCCAGAAACTAAGAGAGTTCAGCTAAAATTCCAGCACTTACTCACTTTAGATGAAGTGAATGAAGACCCCGTGTTTTCATTTCTTCATTTTTGAGATAAGAGGGCTAAGGTCCTCAAATTCTAAGATTCCAGCTCTATGGAAAACCACCTAGCAGTCCCAAGTCAGGACCCACTTGATCTAGACAGAAAAGTGACAAATCTGTTAAAGCAGGTTTCCCACACCCATACACGCTTTATGTCGGCAGAATGCCAGAGGATCAAACACTACATTAGATCCCACTTCAGCCATTGTACAGCTCAGCTCTTTTTGTGACAAGTGAGGTGGCTCTGAAAAGAGCCTTTGGGTTGTGATGTTCAGGTGGTGCCGAGGCAGCTCATTTCTGTAGCTGGTAACGGAGGACAGCCTTGGTGCCGGCGGACACGGCATGCTTGCCGAGGTGCCCGGGCAGGAGCAGGCGCACGGCTGTCTGGATGTCTCTGGAGGTCATGGTGGAGCGCTTGTTGGAGTGGACCAGGAGTGAAGCCTCCTCGCCGATGCGCTCGAACATGTCCTTTACGAATGAATCCAGGACGCACACGGCCTGCTGCGATAGGCTCAGGTCCTGGTGAACCTTACTCAGAACCTTGGGGAAATAGGTGGCGAAGCTGTCGAAGGCGGGGCGGTGGCGGCGGCCCCTGGGCTTCTGCTGCTGCTTCTGCTTCTTCTGCTTCTTCTGCTTCTTCTGCTTTGAGGTCGTCGGGATCTCTTCCGTGGGCTCGCTCGTGCTCAGCAGTTCCTCAGAGGCCTCAGTGGAAGGCTCAGCCACGGCGCCAACAAATTCCACAGAAGCCTCAGAGGAAGGCTCGGCCATTGCGCCGACAAATTCCACAGAAGTCTCAGAGGAAGACTCGGCCATAGCGCCGAGAAATTCCACAGAAGCTTCAGAAGAAGGCTCAGTCATGTCGGAGGCAACTTCCACACAGCCTGTGAGGAAGTATAATGGTGATTGCCAGGGGAGCTGCCCTATTTATGGGCGCTGCCTCCCCTGACGTCATGGGCAGCCTCCACATCTGATTGGATGAAATGGCGGTACTAGGAACCTCTCACTGTTTGAAAGGGAATGCAGTGACAATAAAAAGGGCAGCACCCCTCCGCAGTCGCCACTGTCCTTCCTTGCAGGCTGTGGGGAAGCTCCCGCCAACATGGCTGAATCTTCTTCCGAAGCTTCTGTGGAATGGCTCGGCGCCTTGGCGGAGTCTTCCTCTGAGTCTTCAGACGAATTTCTCGACGCCATGGACGAGCTTTCCCCTGAGGCTTCTGAGGAATTGCTGAGCACAAGCGAGCCCACGGAAGAGCCCCCGAAGATCTCGGAGCAGAAGCAGCCCAGGGGCCACCGCCGCCGCCGCTGCTGCCGCCCCGCCTTCGACAGCTTCGCCAGCTATTTCCCCAAGGTTCTGAGTAAGGTTCACCAGGACCTGAGCCTATCGCAGCAGGCCGTGTGCGTCCTGGATTCATTCGCAAAGGACATGTTCGAGCGCATCGGCGAGGAGGCTTCACTCCTGGTCCGCTCCAACAAGCGCTCCACCATGACCTCCAGAGACATCCAGACAGCCGTGCGCCTTGTCCTGCCGGGGGACCTTGCCAGGCATGCTGTGGCCGCGGGCTCTAAGGCTGTCCTCCATTACCAGCTACACAAATGAGCTACCTCGGCACCACCTGAACATCGCAACCCAAAGGCTCTTTTCAGAGCCACCTCACTTGTCACAAAAAGAGCTGAGCTGTACAATGGCTGAAGTGGGATCTAATGTAGTGTTTGATCCTCTGGCATTCTGCCGACATAAAGCGTGTATGGGTGTGGGAAACCTGCTTTAACAGATTTGTCACTTTTCTGTCTAGATCAAGTGGGTCCTGACTTGGGACTGCTAGGTGGTTTTCCATAGAGCTGGAATCTTAGAATTTGAGGACCTTAGCCCTCTTATCTCAAAAATGAAGAAATGAAAACACGGGGTCTTCATTCACTTCATCTAAAGTGAGTAAGTGCTGGAATTTTAGCTGAACTCTCTTAGTTTCTGGAAAGTGCTTTTCAGCTTAATAGGGCAGCACACCCAGGGCTAGGGTTGGCTAGGGAAGGAAGCCCCTGGGCTGCTTCTGCTCGGGGATCTTTGGACCACTTCCCTGGGCTCGTTCGTCAGGAATTCCTCAGAGGAAGGCTCAGCCATGTTGGAGGCGGCTTCCCCACAGGCTGTGAGGAAGGAAATGGCGACTGCTGAGGAGCGCTGCTCTTTCTATTGTTGCTGCATTCCCTCTGAAACAGTGACAGGCTCCTTGCACTGGCACTTCATCCAGTCAGATGTGGAGACGGCTTATTATGGCAGGGGAGGCAGCGCCCATATGCCGCAGCCCCCCTCGCCGCCCGGCAGTCGCCATTGTACTTCCTCACAGGCTGTGGGGAGCCTCTTCCGACATGGCGAGCCTGCCTCTGAGGCTTTTGAAGAATTGCCGGGCACAGACAAGCCCACAGAAGACCCCTCCCTGAGATCCTGGGGCAGAAGCCCAGGCGCCGTCACCCCCACACTCCTACGTAGACAGTCAGTGCAAGGACAGGCAGCTCCCCCGTACCCTCATTGCAGCCCAGCTGGCCACTTCTGACCAGCAGGCCACTGGGGGCTGCTCAGAGGTGGCATGCACAGTAGGGGTGCCCCATGGACTCCAACCCCCCCCCCCCCCCCCCCGTGTATGGGTGCGTGGCAAGCCTCAGGTGGCAGGCTGAGGACTGTGTTATTTCCAGGCTTCCTTACCACATGTTTTGTGGCACGCGCCCCACCCCCCGCATTTATCCTGATACCCTCCATAGGCAGGGAGCTCAGGGAATCCCTTCCATTGGCCAAGATGGAGCAGGAGGAGGTTCTTACATTGAGCAGCCAAAAATTAGAAAGATGAATGGACAGGTCCCCAGCTCGCCAAAAGCTAGCAACACAACTGGATAGAAAAAAACCACTCCCCTCCTAATTTCTACAAGAAAAGTGGGCTTGAGCATGAAGGGAAGATAGTCTTTGAGATGGGAGTACACCATTCTCCCAAGTTGAGGCACCCAAATAAATCTCTTTCCTTTTGCACCAGCACGTGTCTCAGGAGTTTGGCTTTGGTTGCCCAATTGCATTTTGGTTACAGGACCTTGGATAGTTTCTCCACCTATTTCCACAGAGTTCTCAATAACTGTTCACCAGGACCTGTGCCTGTTTCAGCAGGCGGTGAGCATCATGGATTCATTTATGAATGACACCTTCTGACACATTGCCCACAAGGCCTCTTCCTGGACCATTCCAGCAAGCATGCCACCATGACCTCCAGAGACATCCAGTCAGCCATGCACCTGCTTCTCCCTGGGCAGGTCTGAAAGCATGCCATGTGTGTGAAGGTCAAGGCTATCCTCCAGTACCAATTGCCTAAATGAGCTACATCAACACCATATGAGCATCTGAATATCACAACCCCAAAGCTCTTTTCAGAGCCACCACACTTATCACAAGAGACTTATACCTGAGAGAGAAGATGGTGGCACTCTGACAAGAAGCAGAGCACACTTGATCCACAGCCATGGACTGGATTTACATCTAAAATACTGTGTAACCAGCTTGAAAAAAAAGAGAAAGGTACCTGAGTGGACATATTTTGAGTAAGGAGCACTGAAGAAACATCATAGAGTCTGGTTAGGAGGGTGCATAGAAAGGAGGAGTCACCCCTGAAGCCAGTGCTGGGCTGTGAGGCCTTAGGGTTAGAGGCTGCAAAACTCCCTCCTCTTCCAAGTGTGGACTGGCATCCAATATCTGGGATCTCAAACCCAGAGTGGAGGAGAAAGCAAGGAGAGCCTATGCACATCATGCAGAGGGACTCAGGGGTACAGTGTGCCTATGAGGAGGGGGCCGCGCCTTCCCAGTGAAACAACTCACCTAATGGCCCTGGCAGGAGAGATTCACCCCTGGTGCTGATGGCAGGAAAGGCTGTCCTACAGGGTGTGGCTTCCAAATAGAAAGGGTCAGAGGGCTGAACTCAATCACCTACAGGGATCCTCTGCTTTCCTGTAAGACATTGTGTAGAACCTCAGAAAGCATTTCAACTATGTGGCATGGGGAAGGTGAAGAGACCCCTCCCGCCACCAGAGAGGGTGGATCAGGACTCCAGCTGCCAAGAGCTGCTGGTGGGGTGAATCAGATTTTTTACCTGATCTGAGGGGAGCTGGGATAGCAGGCACCTCTCTGGCTTCTAAAGGACGGTAAGCTGGGGGAGAAGACAGCTGGTAATGAAGAAAAATGGGAAAGTTGAAAAGGAGACCAAAGTGAGACCTAGTCTGGGATAGAAATTACCTTACTCTTAATGGATGGAAAAGGTGAGGTCATAGAGCTTCCATGTGTCTTTGTGAGACATCAGAAATCAGCCTGATAATAATGTACTTTCAAAAAGAATAGAACACAAAGTACAAGTTTCAGCAAGGCAAAGGAGAGGCAGGGCTTGTAGTTAGGGCTTGCATGACCAGAATTTTCTCATTTCACCCTAAACTGACTGAGTTCCACTGAATTCCACTGAGTTCACAAACACACACACACACATACACACACAGGGAAGGGGAACCCAATATTTTATGGTGACCAAATTAATTATTGTGCTGGAGAAAATGATGGCATGACTCTCAACAGAAGAGGGCCTAAAGCATCAAGATTGTCAGTCATCCAGGGTGCAAACTCTGTTGGATGGCTCTCTTCCCTCTCCTGGGCTCTCATCCATATCTACTTAGTCATCATGGACTATTGATTTATTTTTTTTTCATCTAATGTACCTCACATCTGTCCCTTTGTTTTTAATCCTTGCGCCATTCTATCAGACCAGGTGCTCATCAACTCATGCTTGAAAAACAACTGAACTAACTAATGGGGAGAAAATAAAAGGGTCAGCTTAAGGGCTAACTAACTGCAAATTTCCTCTTAGGGGAAGAGTTCTATGTTTGTTTTAGCAAACACCTTGATGGGTCATTTTGATTGCTGAAAGATCACCCTTGGATTATGGTTGGAATACACCTGGAACCAAACTGTTCTGCTTGAGAAATTAGCAGTAATGGCATGGCCTCTGCAATGAGAGGCAGGGCACTTTCCTCCACCAAGATACACACAACACAGGTAGTTCAGATGCTACGCAACCATAAAAAGATTGGTAAATATTTACCATAATACACCAATCACTTGTGAAATCTTTACCAGGTTGTTCAGTTTTATAAGTTCTTTATACAGAGTCCTTTATGAGAGACATGATTTTTTAAAATATTCTCCTTTTCTGCAGGTTGTCTTTTCATTTTATTGAAGGTATGCTTTGAAACACAAAAGTTTTAAATGTTGATGAAGTCCCATTTAACTACTTTTTCTTTTGTTGCTTGTGTTTTTGGTGTCATATCTAAGAAACCATTGCCTAACCCCAAGTCAACAAAGATGTATTACTGTGTTTTCTTCTAATAGTTTTGAAGTTTTAGCTCTTAAATTTCGGTGTATGATCCATTTTGAGCTAATTTTTGTATATAGTGTAAGGAAGAGGTTCCCCAACTAATGGCTGCAAGCCAGCGAGCCCTATCACTCAGTTTCAAGATTCTTTGCTGCTAGTCAGCTGTTCCTTTCATGCCTTTCAGTTGATTCTTACTGCACACATTGGGCTGCTTCTCACTACTGACATTAAATCCCTTTCTCACCACTTTCTTTATCAATATATGGCTCAAGTAAAATCTAGTGACCTTAGGTTTTTCTTTTTTTAAGGAAAAAAGAAAAGACCCTGAAGTCAATTGTTGCTGCTGTATAGAAGAAATGGAAATTACATGGTTTACTTCTGCCACCTGCTGTCAGTCACAGTTCAGACAATTTGTAGCCCAAGAAGTTGACCGGGTTAGCAAATTTAAATCATTCAGGGGTTGGGTAGGCAGTAGGAGTGTGTGCAAGGTTCTGGTTAAGAACTGTGAACTGCTACCACCAGCCCATAATAAGTAGGCAGCAGCTCTTTCCCTCCAGAGAATTATTGCCATAAGGGTCCATTGATTGGTTCGGTAAGGCCAGATCACTGAATTTTTTTCAAGAGAATCCAGAAATCTAGATATTTAAATGTGAACGCTCCCAATTTTTAACTGATAATTTAAGAAAAGTCTAAGTGCCATGGCAACCAAACAAAACAAGTCTCTAAGATAATAGTTTGCAACCTTTTTCCTGCCACAGTCCCAAGGACTATTTTGATTAATACAGGAGTGAAATTAAAAGCAATTTTCTCTAATGAAATTCAAGTGATATTAGCAGTGACCCAGCATCTTTAGGCTGCTTGACTTATTTTGGAATCTGAAGACATGGGCTTCCTTGAGGACAGAGGGACCAAGTATTCTGCAACTTCGTCTCTTTCAATGAGTACATTGCCCTGGATGGAGTAAGTGCTCAATCAACAAAGGATAGATGAATAGGTTTATGCTTTGACCCTGCCACTGAACAGCTCTGGGATCTAGGGTGAATGAACAGCTCTGGGACTTAGTGTGAATCAAATAGTTTCTCTGAGTGTCCATTTCTTCATATGTAAAATGTGAGTTGTGATGTTAATTTTTTTTTTAATCCTCACCCAAGGATATGGTTTTTAAATTGATTTTCTAGAGAGAAAAGAAGGGAGGGTGGGTGGAGAGAGAGAGAGATATTGATCGGCTGCCTCTCCTATGAGCCCTGACCAGGAATTGAACCTGCAACCTAAGTATGTGCCCTGATTGGGAATTGAACCCACAACATTTTGGTGTACAGGACGACACTCCAACTGAGCCACCTGGCAGGGCGTGAGGTTAAATTTTTATGAAAGTGATCTTTATTTAAAACTGACTTAATAGTGATGAAAGACAAGCTGAATAAAGGAATGTTTACATTTTCCAAGAAGAAGTTCCCAAGCATAAACTGGGTGAACTATAGCCCAAAGATCCTCAGATTTCAGGGAAACCAATGTCATACTAAAAAGAACCCTGATGAAAATCAGTCACAGAACAATTTGACACAGACTAAGAAGATAAAATGTTTCAGCTTGAACATAAATTAGAGAGTAAATTGAATGATTAAGGCTAAACCCACAACTTTGCTCTCATATACTATTCAAAACCATCTACCTAATTAATTTTATGTAATGCAATCATTTCTAATCTTTAAAATGCCATCAGTTGTGGTGATTGTGAAGGGCAAGTGTCAATATGGAAATTGCCATCTAAACATAAAGTTTTTTGCCATCTATACATAAAGTGAATTGCCATCTAAACATAAAGTTTCCCAAAATTACCTGATCATAACACTCACCTCACAGTGGGTACTTGTTAAAATACAGATTCCCAGGCCACACCTCCTCAAGATTTTAATTCAAGAAGTCAAGGTGGATATAATCTGTTTCATCTGTATTTCACAAAGCCCCCCAGGAGATTCATATAATCAAGCAAGTTTCGGAAACTCTAAAGAGGACTTGGTTTCTGATTTTGAGTTCTAGGTGACTGCTAGAAAGCTACTTTGGAGACTAGATTTAGTTTTGATTAGCAGATTTTTAAGACCCCTTTATGATCTAAGAATCTAGATATTATGTTCATTAAATATGAATGAAAGACTGGCATACTCATTCCCTCCATCTTTTTAATTCCTAATGTTTCAGAATCCCCACATCTCTCTAAAGGAAGAACCATTTTGACTAGGTCTGCTTGAGAGGCTTTATTTAGGTTTTTAATATTTGTTTCAGATAATATTGTACATACAGTTCCAGACACAAACTGACAATATTGAAGAAAATTACATTTATCAGATGATTTTAAACTTGTGTCTTACTATTGAACAATGGGACATAAAGAACATTGTTGATTACATATAAAGTCTTATTTTCCAAATAGATTATATTACATTATGTGGGGGTTGGTGGTGTTAGAAGCATAAATATGTTAAAATATTTAAAACATCTCATGATGTTTAAACCCTGTTTTGACATGTCATCATTATTTTATTTTAATCTATCAGGAACCTCAAAAATAACAGTAGTGGCCTAAGCCTCTTTTGAACTCTGAGAGTCCTTGTCTCTAATTATATAACTGGAACATCCTTCATATTATCCAAAACTAAATGTTCCACTCATGCTCTTATCTCATTACTTCTGCCTCTTCTAGAACATTTTTCCATTATTTATTGCAATGTCTCCCTCTCTAGGAACTCACCTATATAACTTTTCCTTCTTGATCTTCTTCAAGGAATCCTCATCCTCCACCAGTCCCCTAACTGGGCTTTTCCCAAGTTTTTAGTCATAGCTCATGTGAACACAAACTCAAGTGCTCAAAGAGACCAGGCAGTAAACATAAATGATTCAGTGTTCCATTGGGGGTTTCTACTTGGCTATCCCACCATCATTTAACATGTCTAAAAAATGCATCAACTTCCTTTGATTCAGTTCTTCTTCACCCCCTACTTTTTTTCTTTTTTTCTTTTTTTCTTTTTTTGTCAGTGACATAATTCTGACCCATCAATCTAGGACCAGTGAAGAACCCTGACAGAATTGAGTCAGACAAAAAGATGTGTGTGGGTGACATCAGCATGGTTGTTATAATGGCACAGGTCTACTCAGAATCCAAGATTAGGCAATAAACAGAAATAAGGTCAATGTGGGTTGTGGGGGCAAAACAGAACTAGGTAGGATTTAAAATACATTATATAATGGCAAAAAAGAGACCCAAAGCCAGGTAAAGCTCAAGCAGGTCTAATCAAGGCCCCAGGAAACTATAAGGAAACAGTTGCTTCAATTATGTTCTCCAGTTACTTTTTTTTCCTCTCCAGTTACATTTTAATTAAAGCAGTTTGGGACTACTGTCTGGCAGTTATCCCAGGGAAGGACCCTTCAGTAAGTGATTCTTAACATTTTATGGGTCATGTAACTCTTTGAGAACTTAATAAAAGTTGTAGACTTTTTCCCTAGAAAAATACACAGATTAACATACTCAAAAATTATTATATATGATTTCAGAGACCCCAGGCTGAGATCCCCTGTCACATAAATTAAAGGACCTTGGCTAAATAGATCAATACTGAATCTCTTAGAGGTAGAGTGGGTAAGGGAAGGAATACTCTTTGCTCAGAAGGCTAAATTTAGCATCAGAAGTTATGATGTCTTCCTTGTTCTCTCTCACAATGGATTCCATTAGGCTGAATTGCCAAAATCTGTGAAAGAAATCTCTCATTCCTGCATTTTTAAAATTTTTGTTCAATAAATATATTTTGAGAGCTGATTATATTTCAGGAGCAAGGCTAGGACCTGAGGAATGAGCAGTGAGCAAGAGAGACAAAAATGGAGCTTGTGATCTAGTGGGGAACACTGACATTAAACAAAGAAAAATACATTAATAAAAGTATTGCAAGTTGTAAGTGTTAACAAAAGAAGTAATCATGGAGTTTAGATATAAAGTTATGGGAGGCAAGGATGGTGGAAATTATTTTTGATAAGAAGGTAAGAAAAGGCCTTCTGAAGAAGAGATTCTTATGCTGAAGTCAAAGGAGTTTGCCTTGAGAAAAATCAGTAGAAGAGCATTCTAAGTGGAAGTGACAGCCTGCAAAATGACCTTGAAATAAGAAAGAGGTTGCCTTGTTTGAGAAAATGAAAAATGTCCAATGTGCACAGAGAAGACTACATGATGGGGAGAATGGCAAAGATGAGGGTGCTGAAATAAGAAGAAGTCCGATCATGCAGAGCCCTTAACAGGTCATGATACCCAAATCTAACTTTTATTCAAAGTGTAATAGGAACCCATTGAGTAGTTATAAATAGGAAAGTCATGTGATTCAATTAACAGTTTAAAAAATCACTTTGCTGCAGAATTCAAGATGGCAGCAGAGTAAGTGGAAGCTACACTCATCTCCTCCCAGAACTAAGCTGGGATTACAACTAAAATATAGAATAATCAATTTGAATAACGAGCTGAAGATTGGCTGAACTGAAGTCTTATAACCAAGGATTTACAGAAGAAGCCACATTGAGACTGGTAGGAAGGACAGAGATCCAAAAGGGCTGGCCCTGCACCCAAGTGTGGCAGCTGAGAATCCAGAGGGATATCTCAGTTGCAAAGGTTCCCCCTTGAGGAGCATGAGGTCTCAACCCCACACCAAGGTCCCCAGCCAGGAGACCAGAACCAGGAAGAGGAGACCACATAACATCTGGCTGTGAAAATCAACAGGGATTCTGTCTGCAAGGGAGAGACAGGAATCTACTAGAGACCCAGGCACCCTCCTAAAGGGGCAACACACAAAATCTAGTTTGCAGCCACTCATGCTAGACTCTGGTGAAAGAAGGACAGCTCAAAGGGAGGGCAGCTAGGAGCAGACTAGAGTTGAATGAGGAGAGACTGGATTGTGTGGCTTTGGGGAGAGAGCTCGAGGAACAATCACCAAGGTCCCTGTGCTGAGTCACTTCCCCACATTGCCCACAGACACCATCTTTCTTGGGTTGAACAATCCCCTCTATATGGTATCAGACTGGGTAAGTACAGCAGTGGCACCCTGCTGAATCCCTGTCCACCACCATGCTGAGCTTAAACCCTGCAGAGAATTCAGCTGTCTGGGCCCATTGTGTAAAGGTCTGGGTGGACTCAGGGGGTGTCAAAGACTGAGTTGTGTGGCTCTGGGATGGAAGCCATTCCACCCTTTCCTATAAACCTGACTGGCACCACCTCCCCATGAAAGATCTGCTAGCTCAACCCTCCCAACTCCTAGCAGCCCTGGACTCCCAAAGAGCAAGAATTGAGGACAGACTGAGTACTGTGTCTGTAAAGCTGGTGGCTATTTTTCCCTTGATTACTCAACTGGTGCCACTCTTCCTGAGCAGAGCCCTTCCTTCACATGGCCAAATCTTGGCCTGTTTGAGCCTCAAAAATTCTGCTCACTTGACCTCTGACATACCACTCCACTACAAACGTGTGTGGGCACATGGCAGGTGGCAGCTGGCCTTGGTGTACACTGAAATTTTTGCTGAGGGCCTCAGACTCGGCATCAGTACCAAGTTTGAATCTATATCAATCTGGTGAGCACCACTCACCCCTACCAGGTGACTCACTGAGAATCTACCTCACACAACTCAATTACCGTCAGAGACTCTTTCAGTGATTGTGCCTAATAGACAGCCAGCAGGCAGAAGCAGGCAGAGGCAAAACTCTTTTTATGAGGCCAGCATCATCCTAATCTCAAAACCAGATAAAGACACTACAAAGAAAGAAAATTACAGGCCAATATCCCTCGTGAACATAGATGCTAAAATCCTCAACACTATACTAGCAAACCGGATCCAGAAATACATTAAAAAGATCATACAGCACAGCCAAGTGGGATTTATTCTGGGGATGCAAGGCTGGTATAATATTCACAAATCAATAAATGTGATACATCACATAAACAAAATGAAGGATAAAAATCATATGATCATATCAATAGATACAGAAAATGCATTCGACAAAATCTAGCACCCATTTTTGATAAAAACTGTCAGCAAAGTGGGAATCAAGGGATCATATCTTAACATAATAAAGGCCATATATGACAAATCTACAGCCAACATCATATTCAATGGGCAAAAAATTAAGCATTTCCCCTAAGAACAGGAAAAAGACAGGAGTGTCCACTTTCACCACTCTTCTTCAACATAGTACTGGAAGTCCTAGCCACAGTAATCAGACAAGAAGAAACAATAAAAGGCATCCGAATTGGAAAGGAGGAAATAAAACTGTCATTATTTGCAGATGACGTAATATTGTTCATAGAAAAACCTTAAAGACTCCACCAAAAAACTACTTGATTTAATAAATGAGTTCAGCAATGTAGCAGGATACAAAATCAACACACAGAAATCAATGACATTTTTATACACCAATAATGAACTCAGAGAAAGAGAAACTAAAAAACAATACCATTTACCACTGCAACAAAAAAATTAAGATACTTAGGAATAAACTTAACTAAGGAGGTAAATGACTTGTACTTGGAAAACTAGAGGGCATTGCAAAAAGAGAGAGGAAGATATAAACAAGTGGAAGAATATACCATGTTCATGAATTGGAAGAATTAACATCATTAAAATGTCCATACTACCCAAAGCAATCTATAGATTCAATGCAATCCCCATTAAAATACCAACAGCATATGTCACAGATCTAGAACAAATAGTCCAAAAACTTAGATAGAACCAAAAAAGACCCCGAATAGCCTCCGCAATCTTGAGAAAGAAGAGCAAAGTTGGATGGATCACAATACCAGATATCAAGTTATACTACAAAACCACTCTAATCAAAACATCATGGCACTGGCACAAGAATGGTCACATAGACCAGTGGAACAGAACATAGAACTCAAAAATTGACCTAAGACATTTTGTTCAATTAATATTTGACCAAGGAGGCAAGAACATACAATGGAGTAAAGACAGTCTCTTCAATAAATGGTGTTGGAAAAATTGAACTATTACATGCAATAAAATGAAACTAGACCACCAACTTACACCATACACAAGAATGAACTTAAAATGGATAAAAGGTTTAAATGTAAGCCCTGAAACCATAAAAATTCTAGAAGAAAATGTAGGCATCAGAATCTCAGACATCTCTTGCAGCAATATTTTTGCCAATACATCTCTTAGAGCAAGGGAAACAAAGGAAAAAATAAACAAATGGGGCTACATCAAAATAAGAAGCTTCTGCACAGCAAAAGAAAACATCAACAAAGTGGAAAGGAAGCCCACTGTATGGGAGAACATATTTTCCAATGATACATCTGATAAGGAGTTAATATCCAAAATATATAAGGAACTCATACAACTTAACAAAAAGAAGATAATCTAATTTTAAAATGAGCAAATGACGTAAATAGGTACTTCTCCAAAGTGAACATACAGATGGCCAAGAGACATAAAAATATGCTCAAAGTCACTAATTAGAAAGATGGAAATTAAAATGACAATGAGATATCACCTCACACCTGTCAGAATGGCTACCATTAACAAATCAACAAATGACAAGTGCTGGCGAGGATGTGCAAAAAAGGGAACCCTAGTACACTGCTGGTGGGAATGCAGACTGGTGCAGCCACTATGGAAAACCGTGTGGAGTTTCCTCAAAAAATTAAATATGGAACTGCAATTTGAACCAGTGTTCCCATTTCTAGGAATATATCCTAAGAATTCAGAAACACCAGTTAGTAAGAATTTATGCACCCCTATGTTCATAACAACACTATTTACAATAGCTAAGATCTGGAAACAACCCAAGTGCCCATCAATAGATGAGTGGATAAAAAAGCTGTGGAAATTTAAACCGTGGAATACTACACAGCTGTAAAAAAAAAAAAAAAAAAAAAAAAAATCTCTTACCCTTTGGGACAGCATGGATGGAACTGGAGAGTATTATGCTAAGCAAAATAAGCCAGCCAGAGAAAGACAAGTATCACATCTTCTCAATCATACATGGAATATAATGAACAAAATAAACTGATGAACAAAATAGATCCAGAGACATAGAAGCATGCAACAGACTGACAAATCTCAGAGGGAAGGTGGCAGTGGGGGAGTGGGTGAGGAGAGATTAATCAAAGAACTTATATACATATATGCATAACCCAAGGACACAGACAGTAGAATGACGAAGGCCTTGGGGGAGGAGAGGGATGTAGTGTGGAAGGGATCAATGGGGGGGGGGGAGGAAGTACATCTGTAATACTTTCAACAGTAAAGATAAATTTTAAAAAATAGACCAGTGGTTGCCAGGGTTTGAAAGCAGGAGAGAGGGAAGGTTGTATAGGTATAGCACAGGGGATTTTTAGGGCGATGAAACCATTTTGCATGGTACAGAAATGATGGACACGTCATTATACATTTGTCAAAACACATAAAATGTACAAAACAAAGAGTGAACCCTATGGAAACTATAGACTTTACTTAATAATAATGTATAAACCTTGGTGCATCAATTGTGACAAATAGTACAATTTCAGATGTTCATAATAGGGGAAGTTGGATAGGTGAAGTTGGGATTGGGTGAGAGGTGTATGGGAACTCTGTTCTGTACTCTCTGTTCAATTTTTCTATGATCCTAAAACCACTTTTAAACTCTATTTTGAAAAAAATTCTGGCTTTTTCCCACTGCTCTGAAGTGCTCCATTTGTTATAAATGATATATGCATCACCTTGTTATTGGATATCTATTCTACTTCATTAATCCTTTCATCTGTATCTTATAAATAAACATTGTATTAATTATCCTCTCTGTATAATGTAAAAAATAAAATAAAATAAGGTACCTAAGAATAAATTTAACCGCCCGACCGGACGTGGCTCAGCGGTTGAGCGTCGACCTAGGATCCAGGCAATCAGGGTTCGATTCCCGGTCAGGCACATGCCCAGGTTGAGGGCTCAATCAATGTCTCATCATTGATGTTTCTATCTCTGTCTCTCACTCTCCTTTCCTCTCTTGAAATCAATATATATTTTTTAAAAAAATTTTTTTTAAAAAAAGAATAAATTTAACCAAGGAGGAAAAGACCTGTACTCAGAAAATTAAAGGACACTGAGAAAGAAATTGAAGAAGATACAAGTAAAAGTAAGCATATACTGTTCTCATGGGTAGGAAAAATTATCATCATTAAAATATTCATATTAGCCAAAGCAAGATATAGATTCAATGCAATTCTATTTATAATACCAATGGCGTATTTCACAGAACTAAAACAAGTAATCCGAAAATGTACATGGAACGAAAAAAGACTCTGAGTAGCCACAGCAATCTGGAGAAAGAAGAACAAAGTTGGAGGTATCACCCTACCTGATATTAAACCATATTAGGCTATAGTAATCAAAAGAGCATGTTTCTGGCATAAAAATACACATATAGATCAATGGAACAGAATAGATAGCTCAGAAATAAACCCACACCTTCATAGTCAAAAATATTTGACAAAGGAGACAAGAACATAAAATGGAGTGAAGACACCTATTCAATACATGGTGTTGGGAAAATTAGACTGGTACATGCAAAAAATAAAACTAGACCACCTTCTTACCCATATACAAGAAAAATCTGAAAATAAATTAAAGATTTAAATGTAAGACTCAAAACCATAAATTTCCTAGAAGAAAACAGGCAGTAAAATCTCAGACAATATTTTTCTATATACCTCTTCAGGTCAAGAAAACAAAAGAAAAATAAACAAATGAGAACATATTAAACTAGAATTTTTTGCACAGCAGAGGAAACCATCAACAAAACAAAAAGACAGCCTACTGAATGGAAGAAGATATTTGCCAATGACATACCTGATCAGGAGATAATCCCCCAAATTTATAAACAGCTCAATACCAAAAACCAAGCAATCCAATTAAAATATGGGCAGAGGACCTGAGTAGACACTTCTCTAAAGATGGCATATAGGTGGCCAATAGACATATGAAACGATGCTCAACATCACTAATCATCAGAGAAATGCAAATTAAAACCATAGTGAGATATCACCTCGCAGCTGTCAGAATGACTATTATCAATAAATCAACAAACAACAAGTAATTGGTGGGAATATGGAGAAAAGGGAACCCTAGTGCACTGTTAGTGGGAATGCAGATTGGTGCAGCCACTATGGAAAAGAGTATGAAGGGTCCTCAAAAAATTAAAAAATGAAACTGCCTTATGACCCAGCATTTCCACTTCTTGGAATATATTTGAAGAAACCCAAAACACTAATTTGAAAGAATACATACATCTTTATGTTCATTATAGCATTATTTACAATAGCCAAGATGTAGAAGCAATCCCAGTGCCCATCAATGGACAAGTGGATAAAAAGCTGTGATACATATATAAAATGGAATATTACTCAGCCATAAAAAGAATGAAGTCTTACCTTTTGCGACAGCATGGATGGACAGAAACGGTATTATGCTCAGTGATGTAAGTCACTCAGACTGAAGGTTGCAAGAGGGGAGTATGGTTGAAGGACTGGTGGAAAATGATGAAGGGATTAAGAAGTACAGATTGGTAGTTACAGAATAATCAAGGGGATGTAAAATACAGCATAGGGAATCTAGTCAATAATATTGTAATAACTATGTATGATGCCAAGTGAGTACTAGAGATATTGCGGGAACACTTTGTACAATATATGTTTATCTATCTACTATGTTGTATACCTGAAACTAATACAAAATAATATTGAATGTTAAAAAAACACACAACACAAGCTAACCAACAAATAAATAATCAGCCAGTAACCCTAACAGAAAGTTTTAAAAAATAATAAAAATATTTTTTAAAATTAAAAAAAGAATATTTTAATAGGGGAAAGATATTTAACTCAACTGTGCTGAAACAAAAGGATGGGAGGGTTTTTAAACTCTGGAGTGAGCTAGTGGAAAAGTACTGGAGGATGTTAGGAAGGAGGTTGTTCAATGAGATTAGTGCATCCAGTGTTGGCTAATTGTTTCTTTTTGAAGTTGAAACTCCTACCTCCCACAGAGACTGGGAGACAGGGGCAATATCTTCCTTGATTGCATTCCAAAGGGACTGCTCCCAGATCTTTGTTGTAAAACTGGTCAGAGGCTGAGAGAAGATTTATCTACATTTCAAAGGGGCAGAGAAATAAATTTACGATTACAAATTTTCTAAAGTAAATGCTCTAAGAAAAGGGAAGTCAGAGGCCTGTAGTCAAGAAGAAACCTGCCTGAAGTTTATTCAAGCTGAGGAGAACTTCAGGCCATTTTGATCAATGCAGAGTTGAGACTTCTCACATATCTGCCAATGTGAAAATCATCATTGGCTTCTGAGTTTTTACACAAGTTTCTGCTTGTACACAGAGGCCAAGTTGAAAACAAACCCTCCACCTGAAGGGAATATCAAAAGTAGAGTCCAATGGTTTGGACAGAGACAGGATGTTCTGTGCTGGGAAGACAGGGGTAACCGTGGCCCAGAAATTCCTCTTGTAGTGATTGTTTCTGCCCCACTGGAGTTTTTAGTCTCTCCTCTCTGTGGCACATACACAAAGAAACTTTCTATATTTTTATAATTTAACTTTGAGGCTAGAGCATTTGGGGCTGGGAAAAAGCATAGCTATTAAGTCCCACATTTAACACCCTACCCCTTCTTCCCCTCATGGCCTCCTTGATGTCCTTTATGTAGTGTTTTACTATGACCCTCCTGTCATGGTATCAGTGTTTACACTTTTAATCCTGCTTTATACTATATAGCTCTTAAATTGAGGATGTAGTTTCATTATTTTAGTTTTTGTCCAAGTGATCTTGAGAGAGCTAAAAATTAGTAAATATTTTAAATGGTTTAGGATTTTATGTATTCTTTTATTCTTTTGAAGCCTTGATCTTTATCCCTCTTCATTTATAAATTTGTCTGATCTTACTCAACAAAATAGTCAATCTCCCTGATTTTTAGTAACCTTCTGTTATCTTGGATATCTGATGGGAATGTAATTGCTCATTGTATCTGTTTGGAGCCCCAAAGCACAGAGGCTTTGCAATTTAGGAAATATAATTTACTGTTTCATGATTCTTCATTTTGGCCCAGATGCTTGCCCTTCTCTAAATTCAGAACTTGTCTAAATGCAGATCAGTAGACATCGTGGGGCTTATTTAAATATCAACAAAGTCTAAAAATCTAACACTGTGATAATTCTCAGATTCTGAGGACAAGCTGAAGTTTTGTGCAGAATGATGTATTCCCTGTTCGGCAAACACTCATTTCCCCCCTCCATCTTCAAGTCACTAGTTGTTAGCTGTTTAGTTTCTTTTGTTTCAAAGCTTTTGTCCTAAGTTCTTTGTTAAAAATTAATACATAAGAGTAAATGTCTAACTGTTTGATTTTCTGTTATTAAAATGTTTTGGTAACAACGAGTTATTTGGAAGATGGCTCAAAACATTTGCAAAGAATTAGTGGCAAGTAGAGTTTTAAAATAGCTTATTGTATAAATTGCAATGATTGTTTTGGCAGGCTTCTCAAGAACAGGAACACTCATTCAAAATACTTTTCCATAAGAAACTGGAGATGGTAAATGAGGATTGATAGGAATAGAGTAATTTCACTGAGGCCTTGTCTATGAGCAAATATATGGAAGAATGTAGGATCAGTTAACATTAATTTAGGTGCCTACCAATTTACCTAGTTTGCATGTGTTATTTTATTTTATTTAATACTTTCTTACACCATAAGCAGTAGATGTCATTTCTATATTACAGAGAAACAATCTAAGTTTGAGAAGTTAAGCAAGTTTTCTCAAATTTACACAGCCAGAATTAACTAGAACATTTTAGATGTTTAATAAATAGCTATACCAGATAAGAGTGCTACAAAATGCATTATTTAACTAATTAGTCCACCTTCTCCAACTAAAAGAGGTATGATTATTCCCATTATATAGGTGAGTAAGCATTTACTATATAGCCCTTTAAGAAATGGTTTGCCAACCTTGCTCTAGTCCAACCTTGCACTTATGCTCCTCAGGGTGAGTTATATCCTTATAAAGAGTCAGTGGTTTTCTTTCCCAAACTTGTTTGTGCCAGCTGTTCTTGTTATTGCGACCATTCAACCTAATTGCATGTACATCAACCAATGTCATGTGACTTCAATACAAAAATAGAGATTTGGGGGGAAATCACTCTGCTGTATGGAGAATGGATTGGAAGAGGCAAGAATGAAAGCAGGAATATCAGTTGGGAGTATTGTAGTGACTCAGGTGTGGCTTGACTAAGATGGTCAGTAGAAGTCAGAGGTGGGTTGCAGATATATTTTGGCACTACAATCGGCATGCTTTCCTGATGTACCTCTTTTGGAGAGAAGGAAGGCATATCAAAGAATCAAGATGTCAGAGCAAGGCATCGAGGTTTCAGAGCAAGGAATCAAGGAATTCATAGTTTTCTGAATAGGAAAACTGTGAATGGATGTTGATGCCATTAACTGAAATGGGAAAGACTGTGAGGGGAAATAAGGCTGGTAGAAAAAAAGTTTCATTTTCAACATGTTGTTTGATATTAATGTGAGATATCAGAGTGGTAATTTCAAGTAGACAGCTAGATAGGAAAATCTGGAAAAACAAATTTGAAAATCATCAACATCAGATGGAATTTAATCCATGAGAACTGATGAGCTTTGTTAGTGAGAGTAAGTAGCAAGAGAAGAGGGTCCATAAAGTGTATGGAAGAATGCCAACATTTAGAGTCAGTTATAGGATGTGAAGCCAACAAAGGAGCCAGAAGTGGAATAACCAGCTGAGGTAGGAACAAAAACCAGGAGAAACTAGTGTCACAGAAGCTGGTGTGGACTTAATTGTGCCCCTCCTCCAAATTCATATGTTGAATCCCTAACCCCTAATGAGACTGTTTTTGGAGACAAGGTCTTTAGGAAGTAATTAAAGTTAAGTGAGGTTCTAATGGTTGGCACCAAATCAGATGGGATTGGTGGTGTCCTTTAAGACGAGGAAGAGACCAGAGTGCTAGCTAATGCGTTCCCTCTCTCTCTCTCTCTCTCTCTCTCTCTCTCTCTCTCTCTCTCTCTCTATGAGAACACAGTCAGAAGGTGGCTTTTGGGAAAACCAGGAAGAGGTTTTTACCAGAAACTAAACCCTGTAGGACCATGACCTTGGACTTCCCAGCCTCTGGAACTATGAGAAATAAATTTCTATTGTTTCAACCACCCAGTGTATGGTATTTGCCGTGGCAGCCCAACCTAATACAAAAGTCAAGAGGAGAATGTTTCAAGAAAAGAGTGGTATTAAGGCATCAAGTAAAATGAAAACAAAGCAGTAACTATTGAACTCAGCAATACTGAGGTAATTATTGATTCTTAACAAAAATGATGTCTCAAGAACAGTGATGAAGGTAGAAGCCAGGAAAACATGGGCTGAGGAGAAATGAAAAGGTGAGACTGTGGAGACATATACTATTGGGAAGTTTTATCTTAAAGGGAATCAGAAAAGCAGAACAATGGCTGAAGGGTGACCTACGTTCAAAACAGTTTCTCTTTCAAAAAATAAGAGCTCGTAGAAGATGCTTTATGCTAGTGGAAATGATTGCAGAGAAAATGATGAAAAAGATAGTGAGAATAACCAATCCAAAGAGCAAGTTACTTGAGAGGTAAGATAGATAACACTCAAAGCATATGTTTAGAAACTGGCCTTTGGTAGGAGGATGGATACTTACTCAGAGGGTAAGAGAAAGTAAGAGGAAAATATGGGTGAAAGCAAGGGTAAAATTATAGACTTGATGGTGGGAACAAGTAGGAGTTTCAGTGATGGCTTCTATTTTCTCAATAAAATATGAATCAAGGTCAACAGATGGGAGTGAATGTGAAGAAGGAGATATGGGAGGTTTGATGAGAGAACAAGTTTGAAATAAAGTTCATGGGAAGAAAGAAAATGAGCCTCTTGGGGGAAAATGTTGGCATAATAATGCAGAGTTAGGCATAAGTTTGCATGTTTTTGTATTTTATATAAATAGAATCATACAGTGCATATTCTCTTTTGTCTGGCCTTTCACTCAGCATTATGTTTGTGAAATTGATCCAATTTATTTGGATGGATATTTGGGTAGTCAGTCATGCTGACAACTGGTCTTATGCATTTTCCATGATGTCAACTGTCTCCTGCAAATAATAATAGAAACACATTTCACCCATACACTATTCTAGCTCCTTTTATATATAACCATAAATTCCTCAGAATCCCTTTCAGCCTGTGTCTTAATGTACTGTAGATTTTGCTGTTCATCTACAGTATAGAACACATAGCATTTCTACTGTAAGAATCAAATATTTGCATGTTTGGGTTATTGTAATGACAGAAGACAGGCGATATTTTCCTTAATGTGGAATTAAAACTTTGTTTTTTTCCAACAAATGGAAAACTTTATAATGAATTATAGGCCAGTCCAATAATTTTCCATCTAAAGGGAGCTTCTTCTCCTCTAAAGCACCTCTATGGTTGGCCAAGACACAGCTGTCCCTGATTCCCTTCTGTAATAATTGGTGTTGTTGGTGTTGTTGATGTTGTGTATACACATCGTGGCATTTAGATTTTTTTACTTTTCTAAAATTAAGATTTTATTTTTAAACAGTTTTAGGTTTACAGAAAAACTGAGAACAAAGTATAGAGATATACCCTCTCCCCCATACATGCATAACCTCACCTGTTACTAACATCCCTCACAAGAGTGGTACATTTGATACAGTTGATGAACCTACATTGACACATCACTATCACTCAAAGTCCATAATTTACCTTAAGTTTCACTCTTGGTGTACATTTTATGGGTCTGAACACATGTATGATGACATGTATCTATCATTATGGTATCACACAATATTTTCACTGCCCTCCTCAAAACCCTGGAAATCACTGATCTTTTTAATATCTCCATAGTAAAAAGCGGTAAGCAAAATCCTATGCTAGCCCAAATACTCCTAACTACATATCCTATATTAAAAGAGTCTCCAGAGCCCACTTGAAAAACAACTACTATCCAAGTAGAGTAGAAGGAACATACTACCACTATTTATGAGGGAACAACACAAAACAAATAGCTCAAAGTGCCTTTTCCAGAATGTTATATAGTTGGAATTCATACAGTATGTAGCTTTTTTTGATTGACTTCTTTCACTTAGTAATATGTATTTAAGTTTCCTCCATGTCTTTTCATGGTTTGGTGGCTCATTTATTTTTAGCACTGAATAATATTCCACTGTCTGGATGTACCACAGTGTATTTATCCACTCGCCTACTAAAGGAGATCTTGGTTGCTTCCAAAGTTTGGCAAGCAAAATTGTTATAAATATCCAAGCTGCTATAAATATCGATGTGCAGTTTTTTGAGGTTGACATAAGTTTTCAACTCCTTTCAATAAATACCAAGGAATGTGATTGCTGAATCACATGGTAAGAATATGTTTAGTTTTGTAAGAAACCAGCAAACTGTCCTCCAATGTGAAAGTAGCATTTAGATTTTTATCTTCTAGATTGTAAACTCAAGAGATCACATCTGTTTTTACTCACCACCACATTCTTAAGTTCTAGAGCAGGGCAAGGCACAGAGTAAGCACTTATATTTGCAGAATAGATGGATGAATTAACCTGAATTATGGGATCAAGAACATGCTCATTAATTTGTAAATGAAACCAAATTAGGAAATGAGGCTAGCATCTTAAAATACAGAGTAAAAATTTTGCATGGCCCTGACAAATGGGAGAAATGGCCAGAAAGGAAACAAAATGAGCATCGATAGGGCAAAATAGGCAACCAGTTTCAGAAATAATTGTTAGTATTATAAGTGTAGTGAAAACATATTTGTATTGACTTTATGTCTAGCCATCATATTTCTAGAAGAACAGTGACAAATGTGTGGGTGTTTAGTGGGGAAGAGAAAAATGAATGATCTCAAAACCAGGTCCACATGGAGACTGGTTGCAGTACTCTCAGATACTTAAGCTGGGGAAAAGAAGAATTAAAGGGTGTATGAGGGCAACCCAGATATTTGGAGGTCTGTTATGTTAAAGAAAGATTGCATTGTCTAACACACGATGTGCAAGTTGCCAACATCCCACTCTTGTCTTCACAGCAAACATCACAACGCATCTTCCCATTATTATATAAGTGGTAAATATCAATTGATCTAAATTAGCAAATGAGGTAAAACTGTCAAAGACATTAATTAGCCAAACAATTTCTATGCTATATATAAAATTTAAGAAAATCATTTTTATTTTGAAGGAATAGGAATATTATCATAACTTTAACTTTACAATCAAGATAAACTGATCTTTAATGGGTTTAGAATACAATGCTTTCTTCAAGAAAAGTTGAGTAAGTTTACTTTGGATGTTTTACATTAGCCAACTCAATTTTCAAAACATTTTTTTATACAAACGATCGTGAAAGGTTAAAGTCGGTGGTGCTTGGCTAGGCTAAATAACAATCTCAGACAGTGAATAAAGAAAAATTGAATTTATTTAAAGAAAAGGGATGGGGGTGGGAATATCCAAAGGGAAGGGCTGTCCAGCACCGAGCCAAAGGGTATTGGGTCGATGATAGCAGCCCCTAGAGGTTGGAGTCTCTTCCTTATATGCAGCCACTTGGGGGAAGCTTTTGTCATCACCGGGTTTTGGGGGCTTGGCTGGTGGGCTTGGGCAGTGGGGGTGGGTCAACAGGAATGAGGATGGGTGATGGATCCGGTGCTTCTTGGAAGTTTTAGTTCTTTACATGGTTTGATTTCTGGTGGCCAACATTTTCTGCTTGACAAGTCTTCCTGGTCTTTGTTCTCCTGTGGTGGGGAAGCTTACAAAATGGCCATTAAACCCAGCAGGGCGTGGCTGAGCGGTTGAGCATCAACCTTGGATCTAGGCAATTGGAGTTCGATTCCCGGTCAGGGCACGTGCCTGGGTTGCGGGCTCGATCAATGACTCTCTCATCATTGATGTTTCTATCTCTCTGTCTCCCTCTCCTTTCCTCTCTCTGAAATTAATAAAGATATATATTTTTTAAAATGGCCATTAAGAATTAAATTGCCTTGTAAGTCCTAACACATCATATTATAAATAACGCATTCATCTGAACAATGTTTTGCGGCATTTGCAACAACTGTAAGACAACAGATCTAACGTTCTGGAAAGTAAAATATTAAAACTTTCAGACTTAGAGAAATTCATATTTTTTAAAAGAAAAATTGTTGATACCTTAGTGAATAATGACTTCTTGCACAGAGATGCTTAGCATTTATTTGCTTTGATTTTTTTTCTTTTAACCTACATTCTTGCTGACAAGCAAATTCTTTTTAGAAGCTACTCACTATCTTCAAAGAAGAAACTTTTGATAATAAAGAATCTATGCTTTTGATAAATCCTGTACGTGACTTTGATATGCAGCTAGGTTTGGGAATTCATGGATTAGATAATCTCTAAGATCCCTGCCAAAACCCAGAGTCTATATACTGAATTCTGAAGACATAAGAGGAGGTGGGTTTTCAATTAAAGGGGGACTTCAAAGGGTGGAAAGACCCATGAGTCAGCAAGACGTAGGATATTCTCCTTGGTTTTACAGGTACAAGAAACCTCAAACGATGATTAGTAATGTTGAGCATTTTTTCATATATCTCTTGGCCATTTGTATGTCCTCTTTAGAGAAGTGTTTATTCAGGTCCTCTGCCCATTTTTTCAATTGAATTTTTGTCTTCCTTTTGTTGAGTTGTATGAGTACTTTATATATTTTGGAAATTAACCCCTTATCAGATGTATCATTAGCAAATATGTTCTCTCATACAGTGGGTTCCTTTTTCATTTTGATGCTGGTTTCTTTTGCTATGCAGAAGCCATTTAGTTTGATATAGTCCCATTTGTTTATTTTCCTTTGTTTCTCTCGCCCTAGGTGATGTATCAGTGAAAATTCTGCTCTGTGAGATGTCACTAATCATCACAGAGACGCAAATTAAAATGACAATGAGGCATCACCTCACACCTGCCAGAATGGTTGCCATCAATAAATCAACAGACAACAAGTGCTGGTGAGGCTGGGGAGAAAAAGGAACCCTAGTGCACTGTTGGTGGGAATGCAGACTGGTGCAGCCACTATGAAAAACAGTGTGGAGTTTCCTCAAAAAATTAAATATGGAACTGCCATTTGACCCTGTGATCCCACTTCTAGGAATATATCCTAAGAATCCCGAAACACCAACCAGAAAGAATATATGCACCCCTATGTTCATAGCAGCATTATTTACAACAGCTAAGATCTGGAAACAGCCCAAATGCCCATCAGTAGATGAGTGGATAAAAAGGCTATGGTACATTTACCCAATGGAATACTATGCAGCTGTAAAAAAAGAAGGATCTCTTATACCCTTTGAGACAGCATAGAGGGATCTGAGTATTATTCTAAGCGAAATAAGCCAGTCAGAGAAAGATAAGTATTACATGATCTCACTTATGTGTGGAATCTAATGAATAAAATAATAAACTGATGAGCAAAATAGATATAGAGACATGGAAGCATGGAACAGACTGATGAATCTCAGAGGGAAGGAGAGAGGGGAAGACGGGGAGAGATTAACCAAAGAATTTATATGCATGTGTGCATAACCCAGGGACACAGGCAGTAGTTCGGTGAAGCCCTGGGGGTATGTGGGGTAGAGAGGGTCAGTGGGGGGAAAAGGGGGACATCTTTAATACTTTCAACAATAAAGTTAAGTTTAAAAAAAAAAAGAAACCTCAAAAGAGACAGATACATGCTGGTCAAATTCATGATGGCCATATGCCTATTTATATACTTACGATAGATAAATTGTAAAGTTATGCAGTTTCTATACGGATTTTAAAATCAGCTTGTAAATTTTTACAAGGAAGCCAACTGGGATTCTGGTAAGCATTGTATTGAATCTGTATATCATTTTGGAGAATATGACCATCTTAATAATTTTAAGTCTTCTGCTCTTGGAACATGAGATGTCTTTCCATTTATTTAGATCTTTAGTTTCTTTCAACCTTTTGTTGTTTCTAAGGGTATATGATTTGCACTTTTTAAAAATTTACTCCTAAATATTTTTATTCTTTTTTATGCTAATGTAAATATAATTGTTTCTTGTTTTTATTTTCAGATAGGTTTTCTCTTGTAATTTATTTGTTGAAGAAACCATGGTGTTTTCTGTAGAAGTCCCTTTCCAACATCCTCACTCTAAATTCAAGTCTGGATGTTCTTGCTTACATACATGTGATGTTGCTTAACATCTTTGTTCTTGTATCTTCCTAAAAAGTCATAGTTTTATCTAGAAGTTTGATCAGATTCAAATTCTATTTTTTGGCAAAAATACCTTGCTTTTTAAAAAATTTCTCTTTGTTGTTGAAAGTATTACAAATGTCCCTTTTCCCCCATTGATCCCCTCTCTCCTGCACCCCTCCCCCAGGCCTTCACCCCACTATTGTCTGTGTCCATGGGTTATGCATATATGCACACAAATTCTTATGTTAATCTATCCCCACCCACATACCCACCCCTGCCTTCCCTCTGAGATTCATCAGTCTGTTGCATGCTTCTATGTCTCTGGATCTATTTTCTTCATCAGTTTATTTTGTTCATTAGATTCCACAGATGAGTAAGATCATGTGGCACTTGCCTTTCTATGACTGGCTTATTTCACTTAGCATAATACTCTGCAGGTCCCTCCATGCTGTCTCAAAGGGTAAGGGATCCTTCCTTTTTAGAGCTGCATAGTATCCCATGGTGTAATGTCCAAGAAGATCCTTGTGATGTTTAACATATTTGTTCTTGTATTTTCCTAAAAATTCATAGTTATATCTAGAAGTTTGATCAGATTCAAATTCTATTTTTTGACAAGAATACCTCATAGGCATTGCTTTTAAAATTTTATTTTTTAATTTTTCAATTACGGTTTAAGTATTATTTTGTATTGGTTTCAGGTGTGCAGCACAGTAATTAGACAATCATATACTTTACAAAGTGTTCCCCTGATGTTTCCAGTATCCACCTGGCACCATACATAGTTATTGAAATAATATTCCCTATGCTCTACTTTACATCCCTGATAGGCACTGCTTTGTTTTTATATTAAGAGTCATACAATATTTTGTTATTACTCCTTTTGTAATGTTAGCAGACATTGATAATCATTGTCTAAATACATTAATTAATTAACAGGTATAAATTCTACAATTCTCTCTTAATTTATTAGATGGAAATCTTCCAAAAAACAATATTTTTCTCACTATTTGATTACACAGAAAAAGAATGTGTACAAGAAAGACAGGTTAAATGTTTGATTTGTTATTGTATTCATCAGTTTCAAAATAATGAGCTAGTTTCCTAGCTTTCTCCAAGTTGAGCAATTATATTTTTAAGTATCATTAACTCATATATTTAAAGATATTTGATATACAATTTCAATCCATTGTAGTTAGTGTCTTTACTGATGCTCAAATTGCTTCATGTCTCACCAGTGAGAATCTCTTCAATTTGGCTCCCAAATCCTTTTGACACAACCCTAGTAGTGTTCCAGTACAGGGAATAACCTGATCACAAGTCCATGTTGTTACCTGTGCTTCTGACTGATCAGCTATATATCAGAGGTTCCCATGACCTCCTCTCCCTTGGATTCCATTATTTGCTAGAGCAGCTCACAGAACTCAGGGAAACACTTACTTTTACTAGTTTATTAAAGGACATGATAAAGGATTCAGATGAATAGCCAGATGAAGAGATGCATCGGGCGAGGTCTGTCAAGGTCCTGAGAGTGAGAGCTTCTTTTCCTGTGGAGTTGGGATGCATCACCCTCCCATTATGTAGATGTTCACCAATCTAGAAGCTACCCGAACCCCACATTTTAGGATATTTATGGAGGCTTCCACATGGAGGCATGATCAGTTATTAACTCCATTTTCTGCTCCTCTCCCCTCTCTAGAGAAGTGGGGCGGGGGGCTGAAAATTCCAAGCTTCTAATTATGACATGGTCTCTCTGGTGACCATCCCCCATCCAGGAGTCATCCAGGAGCCACCCAGAGTCCCCTCATTAGAACAAAAGGCAATACTATCACCCAGGAAATTCCAAGGGACTTAGGAGCCCTGTGTCAGGAGCTGGGGTCAAAGACCAAATATTAAAATAAAGATGCTATTATCACTTAGGAATTTACAAGAGTTTCAGAAGTTCTGGTCAGGAACCAGGGGCAGAGGCCAATATATACATATTTTTCTATTATTTCACACAGTTTCTTAGCTGCTTTGCAATCTGGTGTGGAAAGATATTCCAGGTTCATCTTGGACATTTCTTGCCACAGAAATTTACTTAAGAAACCTTGGTTCCTTTCACTGGGAAGCGATATTCAGAATTGCAATCTGGGAGAAGACAGGAACAAGATGGCGGCATAGGTAACTGCAGTACTGGCTGCCTCCCGTAACCACATCAAAATTACAACTAAAATACAGAACCACCATCACTCTGAACCACCTGAAATCTGACTGAACAGAAGCCCTACAAGGAGGGAACTGAAAAAGCATCGAGACCGGTAGGAGGGGCAGAGATGCAGGCGGATTGGGGATGAATCCCGGAGACGCGGCCGAGGGCCCACACCCGGTGCTGCAGTTCAAACCTGGGAGGGACATCTCGGGGCGGTGGTTTCCCGGAGGAGCAAGGGGTCCCAGCCCCACAGCAGGCCCCCAGCCCAGGGCTCCAGGACCGGGAAGAGACGTCCCCACAACTCCGGGCTGTGAAACCAGAGGGGATATCGCTGAGGGTCGCGTAGGCTGCGGGAGCCCCAGGCTCTCCTCTTAAAGGGCCGTGCTCGGACTCACTCAGGTGCTCTCCCTCTGAGCCCAGCGCCAGGCAGCAGTTTGAAAGGACCTGGGACACTCGGGGAGGAACTAACCTGCCTGAAATCCAGACAAGAGGTGGAGGGGCAGCTTCCTCCCAGGCAGAAGAGCTGTCGGAGGCCATGGCTCCTTTGGTGAGTCCTCCCTGCACACGGCCAGCAGGCAGGCGCCATATTTGAATCGCCAGCACCTGACTCACACCTTTGGCCGCGCCCCATGATTCCCGGACGCCCCGCCCCTCCCCACCTGCAGCTCATCCAAGCCATTTCCAGGGGCTTTTCTATGCAAGTGGCCTCTTGAGCCTCATGCTTAGGACCTTCCTAAAATCTCTTAAACAAGCAGCAGTGGGCCCCATACAGCTTGATAAGTGGCCCCAGGCCTGGCACTAGCGGCAGCTGCATTGGCTCATAGCTTGGCCTCTCCTGGGCTCCTCCAAGCCCAGCACAAGTAGCAGCCAACTACAGTTTGCTGTGCAGCTCATGCTGGGTGGCCCTGGGCAAGGCACAGGCAGAGGCTGACTTTGCACTGCCCAGGAGGGCCCAGAGACAGTGCACCCGGTGGTCGGACTCGACCACACTGGATTACAACCCTACCACATCCACAAGTGACACACTCAAGGAGCACGCTTGGTGAACACCAAAGCTCCACTGAAGTAAATCCTGCTCCATTGGGGTGTCTCCAAAATAGCAGCTCTTTGGTTGTAGTTGCAACTGGTCCTCACAGCTGATTGGCCTGGGGGTCAATTCCTCCCAGTGATGCCAACAGCAACCAAGGCTCAACTACAACAGGACAGTGCACACAGCCCACACAGAGGAGCACCTAGAAGGACCAGCTCAGGTGACCGGGGAGGCTGAGCCACTGGACCCTACAGGACACCCACTACACAAAGCCACTCTATCAATTCCAGGAGACATAGCAGCTCTACCTAGTAAATAGAAACAAACACCTGGAAGCAACCAAAATGTGGAGGCAAAGAAACATGTCACAAAGGAAAGAACAGAAGAAATCTCCAGAAAAGAAACTAAATGAAGCAGAACCAAGTAAGCTACTAAATACAGAGTTCAGAATAATGGTTATAAGGATGCTCAAGGATCTTAGTAAGACTATTAAGAAAGCAAGTGAGACCGTTAATGACATAATAAAGTACCAATCAGAAATGAAGGCTACACGAACTGAAATGAATAATTTATAGGGAATTAACAATAGAGTAGAGGATGCTGAGAATCAAATCAGCAATTTGGACCATGAGGAAACAAAAAATGCCCAACCAGAAGAACAAAAAGAAAACAGAATCTAGAAATATGAAGATAGTGTAAGGAGTTTCTGGGACAACTTCAAGAGGCCCAACATTTGTATTATTGGGGTGCCAGAAGGAGAAAAAGGAGATAAAGAAATTGAAAACCTACTTGAAACAATGACAGAAAACTTCCCCTACCTGGGGAAAGAAAGAGACTTACAAGTCCAGGAAGCACAGAGAGTCCCAAACAAGAGGAACCCAAAGAGGCCCACACCAAGACTCATCATAATTAAAATGCCAAAGGTTAAAGACAAAGAGAGAATCTTAAAAGCAGCAAGAGAAAAGCAGTTAGTTACCTACAAGGGAGCACCCATACAACTGTCAGCTGATTTCTCAAGAGAAACCTTGCAGGCCAGAAGGGAGTGGCAAGAAATATTCAAAGTGATGAAAAACAAGAACCTACAACCAAGATTACTCTACCCAGTAAAGCTATCATTTAGAGTCAAAGGACAGATAAAGAGCTTCTCAGACAAGGAAAAGCTAAAGGAGTTCATCACCACCAGACCAGTACTACATGAAATGTTGAAGGGTCTTCTTTAAGAAGAAGCTAATGAACAAAAGAATCTGATGAACTAAATAGATCCAGAGACACTGATGCACGCAACAGACAGTCATATTTCAGAGGGAAAGGGGAAGGGGAGTGGAGGGTGGGAAGAGATTAACCAAAGAAGTTATATGCATATATGCATAACCCATGGACACAGTTAATAATGGGGTGAAGGCCTGGGGAAGAGGTGGGAGCGAGGTGGAAGGGGCCAATTGGGGGGGAAAATGGGATACCTGTAATACATTCAACAATAAAGATAAAAATATATATATTAAAAAAAAAAAAAAAGAATTTCAATCTGGGCACTAGGCTGCTGTTTGGCACTGGGATTTTCATTGTTTCTAAGTGTTTTCAGTGAATAGAGCTTGAAAATACATATTTTTAAAATAATAAAACTGAGTTCATACTGATGCTTTCAATAATTGAATGATCTTCAGAGATCTTTCCTTCAGTCTATGGAAAAACTTGCAAAGTATCCCTATTCCACAAGATTATCCACATGTCAAGTGATAAAAAAATTATCTTGACACTGGAACCAGTGACTTGTTTTTGGACAATGATGGGTGAAGACTGACACATTCTTACTGCTCAATTTCCTTTTTACATATATATAACTTCTATATTTTCTGAAAAAAATATCAGATGGTCCTATAAGTATTACTGTAAATACATGGCACCAGATCAAAATATTCAAAATCAGAATTACCTGAAAAATATGAAATGTGTAGTTGCCATATAAATACTCTAGGCCAAGGAGAGCAAACACTTTGCCTCATCCATGGTAGTCATCACTAATTAATCACTCTTCCCTACTGAGCTGGATACACCTTGGAATCCTCCAGAGCACAACTCTCCAGGAAGCCACTACATATCAGTCTGAGTTGCCAAGCAAGAGGACATCTATTGCCATCCATGTTCAAGGCAAATCAATGTCCTGTTACTACATTACAACTTTGTACAATTGATTAAGACAGAAGTTGCCAAATTGGGTTCTAAAGTGTAGTAGTTCTGCTAACAGGTGTTCCATAAACAAAAGATGCTTTAATGTTCTAATACACATTGCGACTCACCAGGAAGGGAAATAGTATGCAGTGTTTATAAGTTTATTTGAACTCTTCATGGATCTCTTTTGTTCATAAACATCTTATGAACACTGAATCAGGCTTTTCTTTTATATTAATCATGTTCCAATTATGTCTTTTTGAAGCCCAAGTCTGTGTATTTAAAAATTGAATCAGGATTGGGGACTTTGGGAAATAATAAATTTCATACATTAAATGTTGATTTTTGCATGTGTGTGTCGCTCTCCAAAGGTAACCTTTTCTCCAGTTTTCTAAAGGCAATCTTGGTTTAGCCTCCTATATCCTGACCACACTATGATTCTATTTTCAGTAAAAAAGTGGGGTGTGTGTGTGTGTGTGTGTGTGTGTGTGTGTGTGTGACTGTGTTACAAAGATAAGATTATATTATTTCATTATGCATGAAAGCATTGTTTATGGAGGGAATGATTTGACAGTGCAAGAGCTACAAAACCACCTACAACTTTACTTTGAAACTTTGAGCTATCTTGTTTGTGTTATTTCCTCATAAGTAGTGATAGTAAGTTGCTTCTACTCTACTTGGATAGTAGTTGCTTTTCAAGTGGCATCTAGAGACTTTTAATATAAGATACGCAGTTAGCAGTATTTGGGCTAACATAGGATTTTGCTTACTTCTAAGGGTTCCAACATTCTGCAAATATGTGATGCCTTAAGTAATTATGGGCTTCTGACTACAGAACAGGTTATCCAAACCTAGAAATTAAAAGGCCCTTAAAAACTTGCAAGAGGATATTCAGAGATGATTAAACTGTTGAAAAATGCTATCTATTAGAAAAGGACAAAAGAGTCTAGAGTCATCTAAAGATGAGAGACTCTAATATAAAGGACTATTATTTTGAGCAGTTTACAACACAATTCATTGGAGTGCAAAAAGAAAACATTAAAATGTATTTTTTCTCATTCTTTTAAAATGTCTATGTTGGAGTATTTTTATGTATATGTATTACAATGTATATATAACATAACATATAAAGTATATATGCACTGTAGTACATGTATGTAATCTTTAAGTACATATACATATATTGAGGCCCTTGCTCAAAAGTTTTCTGTCATTACAGATAAGAATGTGGGAGTAGAAAATCGATGTAGAGGACTATTTCCATCTCCTCTCCATCAGAAGAGAGTTTTAGTGTTTTTGGAAGAGGGAAGAGTAACCGGTTTAAATAGGAGCACAAGAGATTCAGCTACATCCCTTTACTTTATTTTTAAAGAACAATAATTATTGATGATATGACATGTATTCATTTTCAACAAATATTTTCTGAGCATGTCCTATGTAACAATTGCCCTAAGCCCTGAGGATATGATGGTGAATCTCGACAGTCTCAGTCCTTGACTTTATAGTGCAATATAGTTTAGCGGAGGAAGTCAGTTGTCAATCAAAATATACATTTAAATATCTAATCATTAACAGATAAATATTATGAAGAAAAAGCATAGCAGTCTTCAGGAGGCTGCAAGAGAATAAATCAAGGCACTTTCTCCATTCTGGGGTTATTGAGAAAGTTTACCCTGAGGAAGTGACATTTTAACTGGGCCATGTGAAATTGACTTGCGAAAAGGTAGAGCAAGACTGTCCTAGATGGAGAAGGCATTGTGAGGGCCCTCAGGGGATGCATGGTGAGTGAGGGGCAGTGCCATGCAGGCACAGGTTCTCAGACATCTGGGAAGCTTCACAGATGGACTACCTGGCAGAAAGACGGGGTGCGAACTTCGTCCTCCTTAGATTCCAGAGAAGAATAAATCACAAACAAGTTGGAGGTACCAGAGGGCCACAAGAGACAACAATAAAGGACTGGCTGAAAAGCTGGGCACAACTGGAGTATTTCATTCTACCCCAGCAACATTTCCAGAAACTTCTAGCAATGCTCTCTATGTGTCCCTCCAGAATGCTAACTGGTAAGGGTAAAGGGTGATGTGCCTTCTATGCCTGAGCTACCGATGTGAGCCTTTCTTTTTGGATTGCCATGAGAATTTCATGAGCAGTAGCCAGCTAGAGGACCTAGTAAAGCATTGTGTAATGTATTTCCCTGCGCTGTTTGAAACAGGAGAATGTATGTGCTACCCCTTTAGCAAAAGTAGAGAGTCTGGCACACACAGTTTGAGGCAGGTCCAAGGGTAACTGCAGAAAATGGGGCTGCTGCAAAGGAGGTAAGTGGGAGAGCAATATTTGATGATCCATTGTCGCTGTGCCTACCGAGGGGAGAGGAGGAAGACAAGAGAGACCAGGGTTGGACACTGAGCATGAAAGAAGACTGAGCGAGCCAGGGCTGGATCTGCGACTGCGGGAGGCAGCCGGGTCCCCAGTGCCAAGAAAGAGGCCCATAGAGGCGGCGCGGGCCCCGCCCCCTCCCCTCTCGGGCGCGGGCGCGAGACGCTGCGCGGCAGCAGCGGCGGGCGCGAGCGGCAGCTGTCAGGCCACCAAGGTCCAAGCTGCACTTGCTGCCCCACTGAGGACAAGGAGGCAGCAGGAGCTCTAACGGTGCCGCTGAGGAGCCAGGCAGCCGGCTCCCAGAGCTGACTGCCTGGCGCCCGCATCTCTTTTCGGTCTCTGTCCCATTGTGTCGGGTAAGGTGCCTGTGCATGGGCAGGGAGCGCCGCCAATGGCTGGGACCCCAGAGGCCTGGAGGTGGGGGGTTTAGGGGAAGACGGAGAAAGGGAGATCTAGGTGATTTCTGGGGGCACTCGTACCTTGGGAAAGGGACCTCGGCACTGCAGGGGTCAGAGTTCGGGGGTAGGTGACGGCTGGGGAGGGTCGTTGCTGAGTAATCCAAGCGGTTGTCAGAGCTGGTCAGGGAAGGGTAGGACTCCGTGGGGAGCGGGTGTGGCTCAGTGCGCATGCGCCACAGCCGCTGGTTCTACGAGCTGGAGGTGAGATGAGAGGATCTGGGTCCGAGGTAGTTGAAACTATGCGTGACATCTCACTTCTTAGATCCCCAATGCTAACAGTGCCCCTGTCATAAAGATGACAGCATTCCCGGTCTCCTAAGGAAGCTTCTTCTCCTGGTACCTTGATCACTTATCCAGACCTTACCTATTTATCTCTAGCCACTCTACTTGGGAAGAAGTGGCCTGCGGACAGTGCCAAATTGCTATCTAGTGCGCCTTCAGGCTTATAGCTGCAGAGCTGTCATCCTGAGGAATGAAAGGTTAGAGGTGAAATTCCACATTGGTTTCTTCTAGTTGCATATAGGATCTAAATATGGACATAAATGTGGGAATAGCATTTCAGTGGCATGACAGCTGTGACACTTGGACTCAGTGCATGGATGTAACTGATAACTTGTTAGCTCTACCAGATGAATTCAGCGCACATGTCAGAGGGCTTACCCGCTAGGAACCCCACCACCACCACTAAGCATCAGGTTGTATTGGAAATAACTTACACCGTGTGAGATGCAGGATCTCAAAGATTTGATCGTTTCTTATTTGTACTGGTTTTCACATAGATTAAAGAAAGCCTCTCCCAGTTCTTCAGTGCAGTATTAACAAGTATTGTGCCAGGAATCAACAGTGAGTTGAGTAGCCGCTACCAGCATGTCACCACAAGATGGGCTTTCCCCACAGCCCCAACCATGGCTCCTCCCCTGTGCAGATTGCAGCCAATGCCCCTCTCATCCACTGCCTAGCTCTCCCCCCACCCCCAGCCCTGCAGTACACATCCCTCTCAAGACTTGCTCCCAATCTGCACTATGGATTTGAGCATCATTCTACCTATGGCAACTGAACTGATTTGCCAATCTGCATTTCTGTCTCTCTTCTCTCCATCATCACACTAAAATGTACTGTTTTCAAGAGTTCAACCTCTTTCTTGTCATTGTACTGCCTCCTCCCTCTCCTCCATTCTCACCCTCAACTAAATACAATCAGTGGGTGTCAGCACAGCAGATTCAGAAGGTTTCAAGTATGTTGAAGAACAAAGAAAGCTGGCAAGTATCGTTATGTGAATTCCTAATTCACCTTACTGTCTAAGACTTAAACCTTAATTTGGGGGAAAAAGTGAATAAGCTATCCTTAGAGAATGCTTGTTAATCTATTTGGGGCCGTGGGGTAGGAAAGGAGAATTGCATCTCTAGGATAGTTGGTCTGTTAAAGCCAGATCTTTCTCTGAATAGGACCAAAATCAGAATAAACATTTTAGTCCAAATCCTAACCTAATATGGGACCCATAAGTGATGTATAAAGGAATTGACTTTCCTATTAAGTGTACTTAGAATTATCAAAGAGTTCTTTTGTCTACTTTATATTATCTTCTTTCAAGGTTTGATTTAAATTTGGCATATTCCGGGAGAGGAAAATTGATTTGCTTTTATATTGTGCTAGTTCTTTTTAACTTAAATATGTACTAAAGGAGATCACACTCATTTTCAGTGATGATGGTGGTGGGGATGCCAGCAAAAACTGAAAACATGAAGTGGAGATAATTATTCTCCTCTTGTTTTTTTATGAGAATGGAGAGATTTATATACTTATTTTTAAAATGTGAGGGGAGAGGGAGGGAAACTGGAGTATTTCCACCAACTTTCAACAGGTGGAATTCCTGTTAAGTCCCATCTAGAAAGTTATCCAGAAAAGTCCATAACTTCTGCTCTTTAGTCACCTTGTAAATAAGAGTATTTGGATTTCTCACAGAACTGTGGCTCTATTGTACCTTGGCATAAATTAAGAGGCATTAATTTTAGGCACTTACTTAAACAGTTAATGAACAAATATTTACTGATTAGCTATATGGAGTACCCTGGTGCTGCATGTTGAAGAGGCTTCAAGGACATATACAAACAAGGGCTTTACTATCCAGAAATTTAAAATTTGGTTGTGTCAGAAAGATATACTTGGAAAAAAGGTTTTGTTAACAAAATAAGGTGGTATAATGATACTGTTTCAACTGTAAACCAGGAGATCTGAAGCTTATATGTTAATTTGTAAACTTATTGAGGGTAAGACCTTGCCTGAAACAGTGAGTGTTCAAGTGATTAAGCTTTGCAAAGTACATTAGGTAAGGATAAACCAGAAGCAAGGGAGAGAACAGCTAGGAAGCTTTCATAATAGATTAGATGCAAGATGTGGGCCAAAATGAGGATGGTAGCAGAGGACCAGAAAAGAATATTCCAAGGAAAACTCAGCAGGATTTAGTGACCGAAGGCAAGGAGACAAGCCTTAACTGCATTCATCTCTACTTCCAGCAAACAAACAGGAGTTGGAGACAGCAGAGGAGAGTGGAGGGTCACCTTAGTAAGGAGACAGCACACAATAGGCAATCAAATGTTTTCTCAAGCATCAGTAGCATGATTGGACCAGAAGACCCTTCAGTTCCCTCCAACGCTGAAATTCTGTGGTATATGCAGATACTCAAAATTATTGGGAAACAAGGCAATCTAAAATATGGAAGACAGAGAAAAGGAAGAATTATCTTCCTACTGACAGGCCCTTTCTGAGAAGGGTTAATACCAAGTCATAAGGCCCCCACTAGTGAATGAAAGGAGGTGAAGGAGCAAGAAGAACAAAAACCTTAAACCAAAAATTTCAATTAATGCTCACGACTCTTTGCAGACTTCATAAGTTATTCATTTCCCCCAAATCCTTTGAGTTAAGTAGGGCAGGTATTATCAGCTCTGTTTTTATACAGGAAGATATTGAAACATGGCAAGATTAAGTGACCTGTCCAAGTTAATAAAATAAATGAATGGGAAAGCAGCGATGAAGACTCTTATCTCCTGATTGCTGCCAGCCCAGTGCACTTGACACTGAACCACATTGCTTTTCCTCCCTGTGTTCCCAGAAATTATGTGTGGACATGACCAAATAGGGAATGCACAAGCAACTGCAGCATTATCTCAGATAGTTATTATTCTTAGAGCTGAGTATTTGGTTTTCAGATGCACTCATTCTTTGACCCATCATCTGATGTATCCACAGTGGGAAAGTAGAGTTAGTGAGTCATTGAATGATATGAACACCTGTTTGCTAGATACTTAAGGAAGCTCATTTGGCACAGGCCCTTAATACTGTTAGTATTGTGCCCAAGTTTGCACTTCCTTCTGTTACTTTTTTAAGTGAGAGTTCAAGAATTCTGCTCTGAAAGTTATCCTACAGACCAATATTAAAAATAAAGAAGTGTGCTGACAATTTTTTCATCACCATTTAAAGAAATGTTTGCTACTTGAGCTGGTGCCAAAAATAGCAGTTTGAGAGCAGAAAAAAAGAGGACAAAAGTCAAGAATTGTAGGAAACTTGAGAATTCTTTAGAATATAGACCAAGAAGGATAAAGCCTATCAATTTAAAAGACATTATTGGGGGGGGGGGGGAAGAGCTTAACCAAAGAACTTACATGCGTATATGAATAACCCATAGACATAGACAATAGTGTGGGGAAGGCCTGAGATGGGGCGGGAGCTGGTGGAGAGAGGCAAAGAGGGGCAGGAATGGGGGGACATCTGTAATACTTTCAAAAATAAAAATAAATTTAAAAATAACATGAGATTATTATGCAAGAGGGATTTTTTTCATTTTTTAATATGTTTTTAATTGATTTGAGAGAGAGGGGAAGGGAGAGGGATACAGATAGAAACATCGATGAGAGAGATATATCAGTCAGTTGCCTCCTGCATGCCCCTTACTGGGGATTGAGCCCACAACTCGGGCATATGCACTGGCTTCTTGGTTCCTAGGTTGATGCTCAACCACTGAGCCATACCAGCCGGGCCTTATAACCAGTTTTGGCATATGGTCAGTGCTTAATAAATATTTGTTGAATGATTAAAGAACTTATATGCATAACCTATGGACATAGACAATAGTGTGAAGGTCTGGGGGGAAGGGGGTGGATGCTGGGTGGAAGGAATCAATGGGGGGGGAAGGGTATATCTGTAATACTTTCAACAATAAAGGTAAATTTACAAAAAGAAGAAGAAGAACAAAGACAACAAAAAGTAAACAGAACTCAGGAGAACTAAAAAGTTTTTTTTGTTTTTTTGTTTTGTTTTGTTTTGTTTTCTTTTCTTTTCTTTTCTTTTCTTTCTTTTCTTTTCTTTTCTTTTCTTTTCTTTTCTTTTCTTTTCTTTTCTTTTCTTTTCTTTTCTTTTCTTTTCTTTTCTTTTCTTTTCTTTTCTTTTCTTTTCTTTCTTTTGTTACTGAAGCCTTTAATGTGTTAATAATCATTCAAGAGAGCTTTTTTTAAAAGCTTCTTAATTCCTCACTAAGAAAGAACTCTCAACAAATCCAGGGACTGTTTTTCTTTTTAGACCGGTATTCTTTTTATTAACTTTATTTTTATTGTTGACCTTATTACAGATGTCCCCCATTCCCTCACCTTTGCCCACCTCCACCCAGCCCCCACCCCTCCCTCTCTGGCATCATCATACTGTTTAGACCTGTATTTGTGATTCTGGTTGAATAAAACTCTTGCCATAATTAGCTAAAATGTTAAATGAAGTTGTGTTTGAATTTAATAAAGCCAGCTAAATACTAAAACTTGTGTTTAAAACAGATGATCAAAATTAATGAGTAATATAATTACCCAAGAGAATATATTGTAAACAGGGAATCCCCAAACATAACGTTTTCTTCTCTAATCTTGTGGAATCAAATGCAGAGACAAACTCAAGGCAGATTGGTGAGTGCACTAGGAAGTTCATGGAGATGGGAACATTGGTAGGTATAAAGGGAAGGAGTTTCATTTTGACATAGAATCTCAACATGTCTTAGGCTCCCCTGTGCTTTCCCTTTCCTGAATATCTTCTACTGTAAATATTACCCACTTTAATTTACTTTGAATGGAGAGTTCAATGGACAGACAATATAAAACTTTAAAAATCATATAAAGTACACTCAAGTTAGGACAAGTTGAAGTTCTTGGATAAAATTATTTTTCCCATGTTAAGCATTTTAAACTCTTAAATGTATTTATGAAAAGCATTCTCTGTAGGTAAGTTGAGGTCAGCCTGTTGTTTTCCTGACTTGAGTGTAATCTATATATTGAGTGTGTGTGTGTATACATATATATTCTTTATTTTATTATAGGTTTTTTTTAAAAAATAATGTTTCCCAATTTGTTTTTTAGAATCCGAAAAAAGAAAAGAAAAATAAAAACACACAAGAAAAAGACAAGATTGTGACAAAGACCCAGCTGGGTAGGTTTACATTTTATACTCAACTGGATAGATATATATTTTATATTTTTTATTGGCTCTTCTAAAAATGAATGTTTAGAAAAATATATGGTTAGTACATATGCACACCAACATTATTTTAAGGACTACTGAGGGTTTTTTTAAATTACATTTCAAATTTATTTACCTCCAGAAACATTTTTGCATGTGCTGTTTGATTCATGATTGCTTTTTACCTCTTTGGGTCTCTTACAAAAATAACACTCAATTAACATCACTGTTGAGTTTCCACAATGGAGCTAGTGTGAAAGTACCTAACAGAATCTAGGACAAGGTAGTTTTTCAGTAAACATTTGATCTTTTAATCTTAAGATGCATTCTAGGTATTTATTCCATGTATAGACATGTTATGGAGGTAACAAAAGGGTTCAGTATAATTATTAGCTCTTTAGAGGTTACAGTATGTTTCTTTAGTGCTGGTATGGAATTAGAACCTAAAACTAAAAATTAATAGGCTATTCAAGATATTCTTCCTGAATGATAGCTATTATATTGGTACCAGTCAGCTGTCATCAACTTAACTGCTATTGTTCCATGAAGAAAAGATTATGGAAGATCCTTTACTTGTGAGGGTATCCATATCAATGCTAGTATAATGGGGCAAATGCCAGAAGAAATTTGACCTTTTTCTCTCTTCCAAGTTTGGTCTAATTCTTGCCCAAACCTCTACTGACAGAATTCTAACTTATGCAGCCTTCTCTCCTCAGTAATGCTTGGCTACATCAGGAACGGACTTCAAACTCTGAATCAATTACTACTTGCCTCTTGTTTAGAACTGTCCAAATCTGAAGCTAATATGGTTACACTTTTGAGTGACACCCCTGTTCTAGGCTTTCTCATCTAAGAGGGAATAGGGTCAGAACTGAACCAAATTGCAGCACCATCTGTTAGTCTGCTTACCCATGGCATTCATCCATTTTCCTGGCACAGGCAAGAGACCTGAGAAAAACAAGACCTATTTTCTCCCTCATGCAAAAAGAGTTTTATTCCTTCTGCTGTACTACATCAGTTAATGAGCATGAATCAAGAGAAGCTAAATTAGAAGGCCTCATAATTCAGAGAAATTTATTATGAAGTTGATTTCCATTTAAAGGTTAACTGTTTTCCTTATTTTTATTTTATTTTCAGGTTATCTTGGTTAGAAACTCTTCCCCATCTGGTGCTGCAACAATGAGTGGTAAATCACTGCTCTTGAAGGTCATTCTCTTGGGTGATGGTGGAGTTGGGAAAAGCTCACTTATGAACCGTTATGTAACGAATAAATTTGACTCCCAGGCTTTTCACACCATAGGGGTAGAGTTCTTAAATCGAGATCTGGAGGTAGATGGACGTTTTGTAACTCTCCAGATCTGGGACACTGCAGGGCAGGAACGTTTCAAGAGCCTTAGGACACCCTTCTACAGGGGAGCAGACTGCTGCCTCTTGACCTTCAGCGTGGATGACCGACAGAGTTTCGAGAACCTTGGTAACTGGCAAAAAGAATTCATCTACTATGCAGATGTGAAAGACCCTGAGCACTTCCCATTTGTAGTTCTGGGTAACAAGGTAGACAAAGAGGATAGGCAAGTGACTACTGAGGAGGCACAAGCCTGGTGCATGGAGAATGGGGATTACCCTTATCTAGAAACAAGTGCCAAAGATGATACTAACGTGACAGTGGCCTTTGAAGAAGCTGTCAGACAGGTATTGGCTGTAGAGGAACAGTTGGAGCATTGCATGTTAGGTCACACTATTGACTTGAACAGTGGCTCCAAAGCAGGATCTTCATGCTGTTAAAAGTAAGAAGCCTTTTAAAAGTATGCCCCAAGTTGGTCAGTCAGTAGTATAAAAACAACTGTGCCCCTGTAAGAATGCACACACACAAAAGAAAGGGTAAGAGATAATGTAATTGTTAATTAGAGCCTTTTAAACTGAAGTTGTAGAGCGATTTTTTAAAAAGCGCTTTATCAAGCCAAGTGTTTTTTGCGTGATTTCTGCTATTTCCTTCTTGTGTGCATCAAGACATTTCAGAGAGCTTTAGTCCTGAGAGATTTAAATATTTTTTCAAATCACAGTTTAAACTTAGAACCCAGCTGCATGAAGGAATTAAAGAGTTACAGCTATTCCTTAAAGTGTTCCATTAACCAACTAACAAATGTCATCACCGACTCTTGCCAAGCAGTTTCTGACATGTCTGCCAAAGTGGGGAAAATAATTCTCTGAGCTTCTTTACAATAAAAATAATACAAACAAGGATGTCCTAAGCTTGAATTCTAAGACATTGTAATTATTAGGAATGCAAAAGTATAATGATGTACACTGCCTTGTTTAAATCTTTATGTATGCTTTGCTCCCATCTGAGCTTTTCAAAAAACACCATCTCAATAAGAGATACACTGATGACACTGGAAATTTATTATACTCCTTGTGTTTGAAGTAACAGGGTACTAGGGAATGGATTATGCTTAAATATGCCAGCCACCCTTGCAGATAAATGGTTGGTCTGCTTTTACTTCCTAAGTCTACTTTTGCTGCATAGGGATGTTGCTTCTCTGTCAACCTCTTATCAATTTAGCAGTGCTGCTTAGTATATGGCTTTGGATGCAGTGCTCTGTGCTTATAAGTTTGATGGTCCTTTGGTCTACCATGCTGTGCTCTGAGAAGCCTTCGGAAAAGAGTGGGGGATAATGGGCTTTTCTCACAAGGTTCCTTAACTCCAATATTTATTGTAGAAGAAGAAACTGATTTTTATTTTTTATTTTTTGTATGTTGTACTGGCCGAATTAGGACATTGAAAGTGACAAGGGGGCAGACTTTAACCCAGCATTAGAATTCATTTCTTATCATTAGATTTGTCCAACAATGGAATGGACTGCCTTAATAGTGGACTCCCAGTAAAAATATTCAAGTAGATGCTGGATGACCATCTGTTAAAATACCATAGAAAGGATTTCTGTACTGGCTTAATGTTTGGTTTAAGGTCCTTTCCAGTTCTAAGTTCTATGAATCTATAAACTACAAACTACATTTCAGTGCCATGTTATAGTTAGATGTATCTTAAGACAACAGCTAAGACTATGGAGAGGGACTTTTAAAATACTCAAACTATTCTGAGATCAGCATTTAACAGCAACTACATAGCTCTGTCTTTTGCTTTTGTACTATGGCAGGAAAAATTCTTGAGATCTGAGTAATCATTGTGTGCCCTGATATAAACACCCTAAAGATACCATATTCAAATAAAAAAGTGGTTTGTCAAAATTTGATTACTATGACCACCAGCTATCTATATGCAGTCTGATTCTTGTTGGTTGATCTGTTTGTCCTCCATAGCTTTTAATCTGTACTTTTAAAACATTTATGATAAAAATAGTGACCCAAGTTAGTGAGGAACAATTATAAATGACCCCCCAAAGAGACCTGGGCCAGGGAGGGGGTGGGAGCTTTCACAGGAATACAGCCTAGAACTCTCCATTGTAGCCACATATGGAATCAGCCTTACACATGGGACTTTATGTGCTTTAAGAGTTCTGGGACTTTTTGGCCACATAGACAAGTTGAATACAGTATTTCAACCCAGTCATACTCAATATTTCCAATTTAAATATAGTCCTGACCTCATTGCCCAACTAACTTTTATGCCAGAAGTCAAAGACAGAACTGGGACCCTGCAATTCGTAAGTATTAGTCCCTCACATGCCTATGCCTATAGCCAGCCAGACTGGTTTCCAAATTCTATGATCATTTTGCTACAGTCTTGTTAGGGTGAAAATCTGTATGTCAAAACTATTAAATGCTAACTGTTTTAAAGTGCATGAGACCTGAAGCCTTCTCTTTCTACTTGCATTCTGCTTAAAATAGTTTCTATTTGTAGATCTCCAGTCTTCCTAAAGACCTCCATCCACTTACAAAAGTACTTGTCTCTATCAGAATGGCATGTGGTCATTTAAGAAAAATTATGTGGGTATACCATTCATAGGTCTCCTGTCCATCCAAAACAATTGTTAATTTTATTGGCAGGTCAACTGAAGCCCCTTTCCTCTGAGCCATGCCAATTTTTTTTCTGGCAAATCACTACACAATGTCTTAATGAAAGCACTTAACATTAATTGACAAAAAACAGTGGCATTTTGGTAAGCAATATTCAGTGGGGTGTTGATGTATCATTTGAGTAAGATTAAAAAACACCAAAGGCTGAGGTCTGTGAGTACCAGGAACTGTGCGTATAGGCTTAGAAATTGTGTACCCTAGAATGTGCAGTGCAGTATTTTCAGTAGGGTTTTGTTTGTTTTTTATGAACACTAATTTTTTGAATAAGGTATTTCTAATTGAAACTATACTGTTTTTCAATGGCTCATTAGAACATCATACAGAATATTTAATTTGTTTATTTTCATGCATTGGGCTAATATCAGGGGGCCTCAGATTCCATATGTCTTCAGTGGATTGATAAATTTCAGGTTAATTTGTGCCTGCCTCAGCCATCTCTACTTTACCCTGAGGTATTCCACAATCCTCTTGTTGCAGGTGCTGCTAAAAACTCAAAATTGTGTATCAGATGTTTTGTTTCAACTGTAAAAAAGTCATCTGTGTTAAAGTAAATAAAAAGTGCTTTTTGAATAACCAGTATACAATGTTTGTGCTTTTTCCCTCCCTTTCTCTTTTTGAGCAACTGGTGGGAATGACAGTACTTATCAATCAAGTCACTCAGGTTGCATTGTATGTGGCCTCTGGATCGTTTTTTCACATGGTACTCCAAGCAGCTACTATCTAGTGATCAGACAGATACTCTTCTACTGATTGCGAAATAAACTCAAAAAATTAAGGTGGGGAAGTTCCTTTTATTTTATGCCACTTTAAATATATATATATATATCGTTGATGTTTCTCTCTCTCTCTCTCCCTCTCCTTTCCTCTCTCTGAATCAATAAAGATATATTTAAAAAAAGAAAAAAAGATTTGCTCATCCAAAACTGATATTTTAAAAGCAGAAAACTAACTTTCTGTCTTTGCTATTTTTCTGCCTAATTGATAGCCCAGAGGGAAATCTCTTTCTCTATTAAGAAATAGAATAGATCCTCATTTTTTGGAAATAGTTTGGCTATGGTCCTCCCAGAAAGTACTGGATGTTGAATAGATTATTTCTCTTCAATTCTGTAATTGAAATTTTAAAACACTGGAAAATTGAGGCATCGACTTAAGTAATTTCAATATAAGAGTTGGGGTGGGCATCTCTACTTTCATTTGAATTACCTGAAGTAGTTCTAACTGCAACATTTTTTTTTTTTTTTTACTCCAGTGATCCAGATAATAATTTCACTTTTTTCTCTTCTTGCTATGGAGATGTAGGATTTATTACAGTGGAGTGCTTCTCTTAATCTTGATTTTAGGGCAGGTAAGCTGTGATATATCTTTTGATAAAATGTTAACATAAGTGCATGAGTTTTTCCAGACTAGTCTCTTTCTTCCTCCTGGCTTTATTGAGGTATAATTGACAAATAAAACCAAATAAAACTGTATGTGTTTAAGGTGTTCAATCTGATGATTTGATATATGTAAACACTGTGAAATAATCACCACAAGTAAGCTAATTAACATATCCGTCACTTCACAAGAGTTACCCCTTTTCTTTTCTTTTTGCTGTCTTTTTAATTTCCTCAAGTTACCATCACAAATAAAGCTCTCACTGTTTATTCCTTTCTCTTTAAGAGAAGAAAGGGATAATAATAGAAGCTAGGCATATTTAAAGAAAAGTTATTAAATGTCCCCTTATTGATATATTTGTAAAAACTGTTAAGCAAGGATCTGCCTTTTATTTTGCTGTTTGGTGATGTATGTGTGAAGTTTTGGTTTGGTTTGGTTTGGTTTTGAGGGATTGAGGAGTTACTTAGTGCTTTCCCAGTGAGAATAAGTGTCTCCACAGCTCAATATGCAAAGGAATTGTCACATTTAGTCATATAAGAACTACTGCAGTGATTTGTTTGTAAATTGCTTTGTCTTCTCCAAGGCAACACAGAGAATTTGGGTTCAGCTATATTTAAGAGCCTTTTTAAACAGTGGGTTTTGTTAGTGCAAGTATGTATATTTTCGAGTCATCTGTCAGTTCCTTTTATGCTCTATGAATTATGGCACTCCAGAATTTTAACCAGACATGTCAAGCTGTGCTTCTACTTAAAATGATTGATAAAAAGGAATTGAAAAATGCTGCCTTCATGAAAGAAATAGCTCTTAATTCAACATTAGCTGTATTGATTAGAGTAAAAACACAAATCATGCCTTCCTGTGGCGAATTCGTGAGGAAAAAATAGACAAGCTTATTTCTTCTCTTTTCTCTTTGATTTTTCTTGGATGCCTTAGAAACAACACATCCAAGGATGTGTCCTTTAATATATTGCTCAATATAGAATCTGCTGATAGATGAACAAGAGTTCATATAACATTTGAATTGTCTCTTTTTCCCTTTGTTTCCAAGAAAACTGTCACCTGTAAATACTTTAAAACTTTTTATTTTTTTCTGATCACAAAAGTTATACACACGCATGGTAAAAAAAAACAAAAAAAACAAAAACAAAAAAAAAAAACCAGGAACAAAAGAAACAGAAAAGCAAGATAAAGGAAATAAAAGTCATCTGTAATTCTATTACCTTGAGGCAGCCAAATATAATACACATATTACTTTTTAATGTGTATTTTAATATGTTTATATAACAAAATTTATATCATACTGCACACACTGATTCTAATTGTTTCACTTGATAATACAGGACTTTTATCTGTCATCATGTACTCTTCTAGGGATTATATTTAATGTTTGCATAATATTCTGTTGAAGGACTTACCATAATATATGTAATGAAACAGTTATTACTAGACGTTTGTTTTCCAACTCTCTTCTTTTTATAAAATAAAACAGTAGTGAACATCCCTAATACTAATCTTAATTCACATCTCTGTTTATTTCAAATAAGTAAGATTTATGAGTCAAAGAATATGAATATTTTTATGGCTTTTAATATATAATGGGCAAATTGCCCTCTAGAAAGTTGTCTCAAAGTACATCAACACCAATAGAATAAGAGGAGGCCTATCAATCATTCATGAAATATTAGCTTACTTTTTAACCACATTTGCCCAATTTGATGGATGAAAAATGAGCTCATGTTTTGACATGCATTTCTTTTACTCTTCGAGAGTGAATAGCTGTTCATATATTTATTGACCTTTTATTTTCCTTGAGCGAATAGCCCATTCTATTCCTTAGCCCATTTGTGATGAGAAACTTTTATTTCTTATTAACTTTTAGAAACTCTTTTTATATTATGGCTATTAACCTTTGATCTTATTCATATTGCTGGTTTTCTGCAATTTTCTCCCATATCTCTTTCCTTTCAAATATGTTTATGCTGTTTTTTAAAATACTGACAAATTATTGAAACAGTCTTGTTCTAATAAAATAAATAACTAGGGTCAGGGGGAGAGAGAAATGCCTGCTTGATCTGTCCTTTGTTTCTTATCACATTTGAGACTGTATTTTTATTTAGAAAAATTATGAGTCTACGCTTGTGTCAGCATAATAAAAAAAATTGGTAGAAAGCAAAATATTCATTTATCCAGGTTCTTTTTCTGCATGATGTCAAATGGCTGGCTTGATTCGGGTTTATTGGTTTGGTTTTTTTTTAATAAGCCAATTATTCTGAAATCTTGTACAAATACAATGAGACTAACAATTCAGCTTTCCCACAAGAGGGCAATAGAGACCAGTGGGTGTTCTGCCATAGAGTAAACATGGAGACCACAGACCTGTAGAGCTGAAGGGGCACCTAGAAATCATCCATTTAGTCTATCTCTCCCTTATTGTATATTTAGGAAAATGGAAATCTGGAGCAGTGAGATGACTTGTTCAAGGTCACAGAGCTGGCCAGTCAGAGAGCTGAGTCCTAGGTACTTTCCAATGTACAGTACTGTGATTTAGTTAAATTGACACAAATAATAAACACATTCTTTTTTCTGATTTTTAAATTTTGTTTTGCCTTTGGAAACAAAATTCACATAACAACATTAACCATTTTAAAGTGTACAATTCAGTGGCATTTAGTATATTCACGATGTTATAAACACATTTTAATCTCCTGGATTCAAATCCCAGTCCTGCCACTAAATAGGTGTGTTTCTTTAGGCTAGTTATGTAAAATTCCTGAGCTTCAGTTTCTTTACTTTGTGTAGGGAGAAAATTATGTATTTAACAGATTGTTGTGAGGATTACCAAAAATAATATGCACAAGAGCCTAGCAATGTGCTTAGAGTAGAGTAGATGAGAAATAAACTCTTTCCTTCATGATATTAATCAGCTGTTCCCCACCTAGTATTAGCTTACTTATTTCACAGTAAGATAAAAATAGATTCCAGAGTAAATTTTTTCTCTTCTTATGACTATTACTGCATTACCTATATTGAATTTCAAATGTGCTCAGAGGGTAATAATTATTAAAAAGAACTTCACAACACAGGTTCTTGAGACATAGTTGGAAATGAACTGCAGTATTTAATAGATGCAAAGACCCTCTTTAAAACAAACACGTTTCTTAGAGGAATTTTGAAAAATAGAAGATGATTCCAGTTTAGAGGTGAGGTACAGAAAGCATGCTGATGTGTGTGATACTTTAGGTCAAATTTTGAAACCAACTATAAGAATATGATCCTATCCCCTCTTTTTATAGATAATAAAACTGGGGAACAGAGAAGTTAAGCAAATTCCTGAAGGCCACACAACTGGCCAGTGATAGATCAGGCCTTAGAACTCTCATTTCCTGCTTCTCAGTCCAATGTTGTTTTCAACACATCTCACTATCTGGGCCAGGAATTTTTTTTCAAATTTTTCCCAGCTTCCTTGAGATATAATTGACATTTAACATTGTGTAAGTTTAAGTTGTGATGATCTGATACACATATATATTGCAAAATAATTACTACAATAAGGTTAGTTAACACATCTTTCACCTCACATAATTACTATGTTGTTGTTGTTATGGTGAGGACATTAAAACTATACCCTCTTAGCGACTTTTACATATACAACACAATATTGTTAACCCTAGTCAACATGCTATTTAATAGATCCCTGAAATCTATTTATGTTATGTAGTTAGGGAAGTGTGTAATACATAAGGATGAGGAGGAAATTAAACCAGAGGGGCAAAGACAGGAAAAGTAAGGTTCTAAGCAGAGCAGGGTTTAGGCTTCAGACTGTGGAAGGAAAAGAAGCAAGCAGCTCCTGCCTGAGAGAAATTTCTTTAAAATAAGTGATGCCCTTATTATTCCTCCCAAGGAAGTAACATTAGGAACTGCTAAGAAGGTGTGTCTCCAGGATAGCCTATGCCTTATTGAATATACAAAAGCTACTGAAAATTGTTGTTGAAATCAGAGCTGTTGGTTTTTATTAGCATCCTAAGTCTTTAAATATGATTAAAAATTACTCAAATGACTAAAATATAAGTGTCTTAATAAACAGAACAAGGAAACAGATACCTGACAAAGAGTTTCAAAAAAATCCTGTTCACCAGTCCCACATTCTCTTCCATTCTTTTATGTAGAGATACAATAAGAAAAATAGTTATTGGCAATTGTGAAAATTGCTGTTTAATTATGTAGCAGTTGTTAGCTTTTGTTATTAGCTATATTTCAGCCAAATGAGCTTTTGTTCTAATGAAAAAATGTCTGTAACATACTAAATTGAGCTGGAGAATTATTATATCTCTGCATGATACACTTTTTTTGTTAATCCTCACCTGAGGATATTTTTCCCATTGATTTTTAGACAGAGTGGGAGGGGGAAAAGAGAGAAAGAGAGAGAGAAACATTGACGTGAGAGAGACATGTCAATTGGCTGCCTCCTGCACAGGCCTGGACTGGGGTTGGGGATTAAACCTGCAACCCAGGTATGAGCCCTTGTCTGGGCATCAAACCCGAGACCTTCAGTGCGTGGGCCAATGCTCTAACCACTGAGCAACACTGGCCAGGATATGATACACTTTTAAAATTGATTTTCCAGAGAGAGGAAAAGAGAGAGAGAGAGATTTGTTGTTCCACTTATTTATGCATTCATTGGTTGACTGTTGTATGTGCCCTGACCAGGGATCAAACCCACAACCTTGGAATATCAGGATGCCACTCTAACCAACAGAGCCACCAGGTAATTATACACTTTTTTATTCTTTTCTAGAATACTTCTTTACACTAATAAAAGCTGATGTATCTAATATTCTGGTAGATTTTTCTTAACTGGCATTCCCACAGTTCAATATTGTCATGAGAATTCATATTTGTAATGATAGCCCATAGATATTGTAAGAAGCTAAATTACTTACTGGATCATCAAAGAAAAACAAGGGATATTATTTTTTGGTCTATTCCATGGTATGGAAAACCAGGTATTCCATGTATGATGTATATGAGTATGGTGTGTATGGTAATATAAACCACAATACTCTACTTCCCTGGAATACAGAATTCATTTTCTTACCTTCTCTCATTCACTTTTATTTCTCCAAAGAATCCTATTTCAACAATAGTAGGTAGTTACTTCTTCCAAATTCTACTCCATGCTTGAGTACTTTTACCAAATGCTTGCTAAGTGGTCATGGAATCAATGCTGCATGTGACAGGGAACTTACCATTTTACAATATAGATGATTGCATCTTTGCAAAGATGGCACATGCTTCCTTATATGGAGTCAAATTCTGGCTTCTTGCAACTTCCATTGATGGGTCCTGGGGCCATTCAGAAAACATGTTTCACATTACACAGACCTTCCAATATTTGCAGATAGCTCTGTCTCTCACAGATAATATATTCATGACTTGAAATATCCCATGGTCCAGTGAAATATGACATGTTTAAGCCCCTCATTTTCACAATAATAAATAAATATCTGACCAATATCTACACTGCACCAGGCACTAATTGAGGTGTGGAGATGAAGAAGGTAAGTGGGAAATAACAGGAACTGAAGTTGAGGCAGAATCAAAAGGACAAAGAACTTTAATCCCAACTAAGGAATCTGAATGTGTTTTGAAAGTAATAGGCAATAAAAGAAGGAGTTTTCAGCAAAAGGGTGGAAGCTCAGGTTTTTGTTATGGAATGATTACTCACTCCAGTTATGTGGAGGATGGGATTGTGATGAGAGGGGCATGAACAGTGTAGAGGCAGGTGACCAGTGGCTATAACAATAGAAACGGCAGTTATGCCAACATATTTAGACTTTATCCTGCCAATGCTTTCCAAGAAGGTTCCATAAACAGCAGATCAACTGTAGTAGAACCAACTGGGGACCTTGTTAAAAATGAAAATTCTTGCCCAGCCGGCCGTGGCTCAGCGGTTGAGCGTCGACCTAGGATCCAGGCGATCGCGGTTCGATTCCCGGTCAGGGCACATGCCCGGGTTGCGGGCTGCAGCCAATCAATGACTCTCTCATCATTGATGTTTCTATCTCTCTCTCTCCTCTCCTTTCCTCTCTCTGAAATCAATAAAGATATATTAAAAAAAATAATTTAAAAATTAAATAAAAATAAAAATAAATGAAAATTCTTGCTAATATCAACAAGACAAGTAATAACAAGTGTTGGAGAGTTGTGGAGAAAAAGGAACCCTCATTTGCTGCTGGTGGGAACGTAAACTGGTACAGACACTATGGAAAACAGTATGGCAGTTCCTCAAAAAAATAAGAATAAAGTTACCATATGACCCAGCAACCCCTCTTCTGGGTATCTACAGAAAAATTTTGAAAATATTTATTTGCAAAGATACATGCACCCCTATATTCATTGTAGCACTATTCACAGTGGCCAAGACATGGAAACAACCAAAGGTGTCCTTCATAGATGCTTGGATAAAGAAGATATGGTACATGTATACTATGAAATACAATTTATCCATAAGAAAAGATGAAATACTGCCATTTGCGACATGGATAGACCTTGAGAATATTATGCTAAGTAAAATCAATCAGTGAGAAAAAGCTAAGAATCATATGCTTTCATTCATATATGAGATATAAAACTGAAACTCATAGACACAAACAACAGTATGGTGGTTACTAGAGAGAAGGAGTGTGAGGGGGTAATAATCAGTAAAGGGGGCAAAATATATATATATGGTGATAGAAGATGATTCGACTTTGGGTAGTGGGCACACAAAGCAATATACAGATCATGCACCATAGAAATGTACACTTAAAACCTGTATAATCTTATTAACCAATGTTACCCTAATAAATTTAATTTAAAATTAAAATTTAAAAAGTAAAAAAAAAAATAAATGAAAAGTTGGGCTGCACCCCAATCTGCTTAATCCAAGTCACCAGGGGATGGGATGTACCAGGCATTTATATTTTATCTAGCTTTCTAGCCAATTCTGATGCTTGTGGTCTGAGGGCTGGACATTGAAAAACCTGGGTGGCAGCAGTCAGAGAGTTTATTTGACAAGTAAAAGCCAACAGACATTCAGAGCTCAGGGAACCTGACTCTGCCAAAGTAAAAGGGCTTGGAAATGCCCTTGCCTCAAGGTGGGGACACACCTCTGCCTCTTGCACCCAACTCTCTGGCTGGTGCCTATTCTTCCCCAGGGTCGGGCTTCAACATCTCCTCAGAGTTCTTTCCTGGCATTCTACTTGATCTTAGAGGGATTCACAACATCTTGCTTTTATTTTCTTCTGTTTATTGCAATTCGGGATTTCACATTCATGTGTGTGGTTCTTCATAAGTACCCCTCCCCCACCTCCCCACTAGAATGTAAGCTGCTGAGGTCAAGGCTCTTGCCTGTTTTCTGCTTCCTGAGCACCCTAAGCACCTAATGCAGGGCCAGGCACAGGAAAAGTGGTAGCTAAATATTTTGGAATTCATGCATGAATGAATAAATAAAAGAATGGATAGGAAAGCACTGGTGGTAGCCCCAGATTTGCCTACAATACTGAGTGATAATCCTCCATGGGGCCAGTCCTAGTTGCTCTGTTAGCAAGTTTGCTTGCAACACCATCAGCGGGCTTGAAAGGAGACAAAGCAGGGCCCGTTTCTCATAGGTTCTTATGTAAAGCCAACAGAGAAGCCAAGGCAGCCAGGTCTGGGGTAAGAGACCAATGGATGTGCTACATCCCCCGTTGGTTGGCTGGACACCAGGAGGTTGTGGGTGGGGAGCCCTGGGACTTGTTGCCCTCTTGCCCTGGCCCTGTTTCTGGCTCTCTGGGGGTGGGCATAGAAAGGGATCAGAATTTGCCACTCCAAAATATGCCTCATAGGCAGAAGGATTATTTCAGGCTGATTATTATTTTTTTTAATATATCTTTATTGATTTCAGAGAGGAAAAGAGAGAGAGAGAGATAGAAAGATCAATGATGAGAGAGCCATTGATCGAGCCCGCAACCCGGGCATGTGCCCTGACCGGGAATTGAACCCGGATCGCCTGGATCCTAGGTTGATGCTCAACCTCTGAGCCACGCCCAGCTGGGCAGGCTGATTATTTTTTTAAAAAACAGCAGACATAAGGAAAGCTCTGAAAACTGAGTAAAAGTTACCCTTTTGCTAGGGACCTTTACATTAATAAAGGAGGTTTCCATTTGTAAGGGTGTCTCCTTCTGTACCAAGAAGAGGATAACTAAATCTCTAGAAATTTATCAATGGAAAAGACAGACTTAAATCTATATAACAGCCTTACCCTGTTCACTGTGCTTTGCCTGGTAACTTCCCATAACTGTTCCCCCCTCCACCCAGCATCTTCTTTTGTCTCTAACTGGAGATGATATTTAAGGTGGTGGCTTGGGTCATTTTGAGGAGTTACTCAGTTTTCCTGGGTTTCTTCTCAGTATACAGGAGGTATAGATGTTATTAAACTTCTGTTTGTCTTTCTCTTGTTAATCTGTCTTTTATTACAGGGGATTCAGCCAACAACCTAGGAGGATAGAAAATTATTTTTCCTCCCCCACAGCCCTTACTGTGATGTATGCAGAGTTGTGGGCAGGTGGCCTCAGGAGCCCAGGAGTATTGGTCTCTAGGGCAGTGTTCCCAAGGGTGCTTGAAAATGAAGAGGGCCACATGTGCATGTGCATGAAATCACAGGCAACGTGCATTTATCTGTATTCTGAAGGGCTCCCTCAGGCAACCTGCAAAACACATCTTCTCATCCTCAGAATGTCATGCTCCCTCTGGAATGAAAAGCCAGGTCCCGGTGACTTGAACACTGGGACAAATGACAGACCTGAAAGGTACACTGTTCAACAGCTCAAGCTGTGGAGAATGAGGATCTCTGATGAGATGCAAATAGCTAACGTTTATGGAGTGTTTCCTAAGGTTGCATGCTGACTTTTGTACATGTGTTTGCAGTAGTCTTTTGAGATGGGCACTGTCGCTGTCCCTAGTTTACAGAGGAGGAGAGTGAGGCTCTGTCAGGCTAAATGATTTTCAGTCACCTACTTGGAAGAGGCAGAGAGAGCTGGGATGTGAACCCAGGCAGCCTGGCTCCAGAGCCTATGCCCTGAATCTCTGCTTCCCTTGTACAATGAAGACTCAGACACAGAGAAGCCAAGCTGGGTACCCACAGTCACACAGCCAGCTAATGCTAGAGCTGCAACCAGAAATTCAGTCTCTTCTCCCCTACTGTGGCTTTCTTTCCTCCATGGCCCCATTGCTGTAGGTACAATGGGGATAACTTGTCCTACTTTAACCAGCCAAGTAAAGGCCCAATGGTCTAGACAGAGGCGGAGGTTTTTTTCAATCCCATGACTGGTTTTTCTTTGCTCAGCACTTGCTAGGAAGCATGGTGGGATCAGGCTTTATTTGTCCAAAGCTTTATGAAGGTTGACACAGCTGACCAGCACTGTGGTCATCCTGCAGTGAAGAGCCTCCACTTGCCCTATCACTCTCCTGCCACCTAGTCTCAGGGGTTCCCTTTCAGTGGCCCTTCGGGGAAATCATCCACCCCTGATGCTATACTAGTACTATTATCCTGATACCAAATCAGATAAAGATATCATGAGAAAAGAAAAATACAGACTAATAATCCTTATAAGTATAGATGCAAACATTTGCAACAAAATACTAGCAAACTGAATGAGGCAACATATAAAACATACACCTTGACCAAGTGGGAATTTAAGACTGGTTCAACATATGAAAATCAACAGTGTAATACACTATATTAATAAAATAAAAGAAAAACATGTGATCATCTTAATAGATGACAAAAACAAAACAAATCACTGTTTCATGATTAAAAAAACACACACAACATTCAACAAACTAGAAATATAAGAGACCTTTTTCAACCTGATAAAGGTCATCTACAGTTAACATCATACATAATTGGAAAAAACTAAATGCTTTCCCCCTATAATCAGGAACAAGACAGAATGTTCCCTCTCTCCACTTTTATTCATTACTGTAATGGAAGTTGTAACCAAGGCAATTAGGCAAGAACAAGAAACAAATGGGATATTTCCCAGATATGAATAGTCACGAAGCCATCCTTCCAATTTCATAATGAAATAAAATACCCTCTTCACTGATAAATAGGGTTATGTTTCTTTAAAATAGAAAAAAATATATTTTTTCAAAATGACCATGGAATAGTAAATAAAATTTCCTCTAAAATATGATGGACCTCAAAGTTTTACAAATACCATTAAAAAAAATTTTTTTAAAAGATAGAAGCATAAGTAAATGCAGTACTCAGGTCCTCCCACAACCACATTAAAATTAAAACTAAAGTACGGAACAAACATTGTTCAGAACCACCTAAAAATCTAGGCTAACAGAAGTCCAACAAATAAGGATATAAAAAAGAAGTCACATCAAGACTACTAGAGGGGTGGAAACGTGGAAGGGGCTGGTCCCACACAGACACATGGTGGATAAAAATCAGGAGAGATATCTTGGCTGCAGAGGTCCTCCCTGTGGAGCAAAGGGTCCCAACCCAAGACCAGGCACCCCCAGCCTAGGTTTCCAGTGCCAAGAAGTGAACTCCCTACAACTTTAACTGTAAAAACCAGCAGGAATTGTGCCTGAATGGGACAAAGAGCTGCTGGAATTGCAGGTATTCATCTTAAAGGGCCCACACATGGACTTATTCAGACTCACTTGCTCTGAGCTCCAGCTCTGGGACAACAGCTCAAAAGGCACCAGGGACACATGGTAGGAGCTGAATTGTCTGGCATCAGGGTGAGAGTTGGAGGAGCAGCTTTCTCCCAGACAGAAATGCTGGCAGAGGCCATTGTTCCTTTTCTTAGCCCTCCCCCCACAGAGCCAGCAGGTGGGCACCATATCTAAGTCTCCATTAACTTGGCTAACACTGTTAGCCCCACCCTGGTGACTCCATGAGACACTGCCCCCCTCCCAACTTGTAGGCACACTCAAGCCCTTTCCAGCGGCTTTTCCCTACAGATGGCCTAGCTTGGTTCATGCTACTGACTTTCTTAGAATCTCTCAAACAAACGGCATCTCTTTGCATACCCTGTACCTCTTGCTAAGTGACAGCAGGCCAGGCACTAGTGGCAGTCAGCCTTGGAGGGAAAGAATGGTCTTTTCAACAAATGGTGCTGGTACAACTGGATATCCACATGGAAAAGAATAAAGTTGCACCTCTGCCTCACACAATATACAAAAATTAACTCAAAATGGATCATAGACCTAAATGTAAGAGTTAAAACTATAAAACTCTTAGGAGAAAACATAGGGGAAAATCTTTGACCTTGCTTTATGGATTGGCTTCTTAGATGTGATAATAAAAGCAAGAGCAATGAAAGAATAATAGATAAATTAGACGAATTAGACTTCTTCAAAATTGAAAAATGTACATTTTTGCTTAAAATCTACCATCAAGATAGTGAAAAGGCAATCCACAGAATGGGAGAAAATATTTGAAAATTATGTATCTGATAAGGGACTTACAGCAAAAATATATAAAATAATCTTAAACACAATAATAAAAAGACAAATAACCCCACTAAAATGGCCAAAGGATCAGAAGAGATATTTCTCTAAAGACATACAAATGGCCAATAAGTACAAGAGAAGATGCTCAACATTGCTAGTCATCAAGAAAGTGCAAATCAAACTCGTAATGAAATATCACTTCACAACCACTATGGTGCTATAATAAAAAAGTTAGATAGTAAGTGCTGAGGAGGATGTGAAGATATCAGAACCTTCATACATTGCTGGTGGGAATGCAGAGTATTGCAGCCAGTGTGGAAAACAGTCTGGCAGTTCCTCAAAAAGTTAAACGTAGAATTACCAAATGACTCAGCAGTTCTACTGCTAGGTAGAATTGCAGACATATGTTCTCACAAAAACTGGTACAGAAATGTTTATTGCAGCAATATTCATAATAGCCAAAAAGTGTTGGGGGGGGGAAACAAATGTGTATTAACTGAAGAATAGCTAAAATATGGCATATCCATACAAAAGAATACAGGGTGGGGCAAAATTACATTTACAGTTGTTTGTATGGGAAATATTACAACAATAAATAAATAATAATATAAGAATAAATTCTGTGTTTCATGAACTCACAGCTGTAAACCTATTTTGCCCTATCCTGTATATATTATTTGGTAATTGGATATATTATTTAGCAATTGGAAGATTTTTTTGTCAATAAAAAGAAACAAAGTACTTATATATGCTACAACATGGATCAACCTTAAAAATGTTTCACTAAGGGAAAGAAACCAGTCACAAAAGAGCACATATTGCCAGCTATTTATATGAACTGTTCAGAACAGACAAATTCTTAGAGACAGAAAGTAGATTAGTGGTTGCCTGGGCCCGGGAGGGTGAGAATGAGAGAATGGGGAGTGACTGCTAATGGGTATGGGGTTTCTTGTGGGGGTGATAAAAATGTTTTAAAATGGATTGTGGTGATGGTTGCAGAACTCTGTGAACATACTGAAAGCCAATGAATTGTACACTTTAAATGGGTCAGTTGTTTGTGTGTGAATTATATCTCCATAAAAATAATCTATCACGCACTGATAGCCTGGGTTTATTTTCACATCTAACTTCAAAGAAAATGAAAGGCAAGGAATAGCTTCTTCGTTTCCCAGTAAAGCAAAGGCTACATCAAGATTCCTTTCCATGCAGCCACCTCCTAGATTTTAGTCTTGCTTACCCTTGAGATGTATCAGAAACTCTATACATCCAACCAGAAAAATTATGAGCATCTTCAACAGCAAAGGCTTCCATTTCAGGGCAACTGCTTATTTGTTTACTTTGGGCCTCAGGTGGCTGAGAATTAAGTTGGTTACACTCCTCAGTTGTCAGTAAATTTTTATCATTATTCCAGCCATCTCTCTCTCTCTCTCTCTCTCTCTCCCCTCTGTCTCTCTCACCCTGTCTGTTTTTCCTTCTTCCATAGTCCCTCCTCCTTTGTTCCACTCCCACCCAAGGCACCCACTCTAGTGTATTTAACATAGCCTTTTAAACATGCTGGTATCCTTGTAAATTATGTACTGGTATTTTATGTATTCTGTATTTTAACCAATTTTTCACAATTTATTTTTAAACTAAATGTATTGGGGTGATACCAACTGAATGGGAGAAGATATTTGCAAATAACAGCTCTGACAAGAGGTTAATATCCAAAATATAGAAAGAACTCATATAACTCAACATCAAACTAACAACCCAATTAAAAAATGGACAGACACTTCTCCCAAGAAGACATACAAATGGCCAACAGATATATGAAAAGATGCTCAACTTCACTAGCTATTAAGAAAATGCAAATCAAAGCTGTTGATTATTTTGATAAAATTTGTTCTGCACTTTGTGGCTACATAGCTTGCACCGTTATAATTACATGATAACATTTATGCTGTAGGATTCTTCCTCATATTGGGGACTGAGTGTTCCAAGTTCTGATTAGCCTGTTCTGATCCTCAGCATTCTCATTTTGTCCTCAACATACCTCCCTCCCAGGGCAAACAGGACAGTTTTGTTATATAAAATGTTTTCCTTAATTTAAAGTCCTGCTATGCTGGGAGGAATATAGAGCAGTGGTTAAGTGCAGAGATTCTGGAATATAACTACCTAGTTTTAAATCTTGCCAGAGGCTGTGGAGGAAATGGGGAGTGTTGCTCAAAGGTATAGAGTTTCAGTTGTGCAAAATATGTTCTGGAGTTTGGCTTTACAACAAAAGGCCTATGATTAACAGTATTGCATTGTATACTTGAAATTCTGCTAAGAAGGTGCATCTTATGTTGTTTTCTTACCACAAAAGGAAAAACAAAGCAAAGGATGCAGAAAAAAACTTTTGGAGGTGATGGTTAAGTTTATGACATTGTTAGTGATGATGGCTTCACAGTGTATACTTATTTCCAAACACATCAAGTTATAATATATTGAATATGTACTGCTTTTTGTATGTCAATCATATCTCAATAAAGTGGTTTTAAGATTCTTAGTTTTACCACCTTTCAGATTGTAACTTTGGGCAATGTTTTTAACCTATTTTACCTCAGTTTCTTTGTCTTTAAAATCAGAATAATGATAATAATAGTAATGACCTCTGAATTGTTATGAGGTTTGCATGAGTTAATATATGCAAAGCACTAAGAAAAATGCTGGCGCATAGTAGAAGTTATATGTACTTACTGTTATTATGTTTCTAGGTTGTTAGTCATGTTTCAGGATTCTCTGGTGAAACATGTAACTTATTTATATGCCAGTAGGATGAGCAGAGTGTAGAGGGTGGGCCCAAAAGTAAACAAACCTTTTAGAGAGGTTTGAGCTGGTTAGCAGTGGCCATTAGAAGGCCAGTCACCATTTAACAGAAACAGGGTACCTAGAAAGTGGTGGTAGCAAGTGATAGGGTAAGTCTGAGCCATACTACTAGAAGGGAACTAGTGTAATAAGGGACTGCTGTGGTGATCTTAAATGGGGACAAAACTGCTATAAATGGTGTGCAAGGTGAGTACTCAGGTTGGAAGAATGAGGTGCAGGAGTACTAGAGAGGAGGGGCCATTATTATCAGCACAGTGTCAGTGAAGCCCAATCCTGGGGACATAATTATACCTAACTGTAAGCCCAGAAAGGCAGGGGCAGAGAGAATGAGGCAGAGCCTACAATGGATCCTCTCTTTTAATTACCCTGTTTTAAGCAACAATCCCCAGATATTTTAGAATTGAACACTATTGCTTCTTTTATTTTAGTTTATCTCATTCTCTTTTCCTAAAAATGTATGGCATATGCCTTTACAATTGGAATTCAATCAAAATCATATTTATATCATTTTCCTGATACTCCTTGAAACATGTGGAGAATCCCAGGCTATAGAACCAGTCTGGGAATTAGCTCCCCTATGGCTTTTATTATAGGAAGGAGATAATGAACACTTTAAAAGCCTCCCTAACCTGTGAAAGTAAAAGTTTTGGGCATGGAGCCATTTTAATTCAAATTTATATTTACTTCTAGAATTGTCTGCCACACAAGGTATCTTCTGGACTGATGTATTGAAATGACAAAGAGCCTGGAGTTCTTACTAGGTTTGCAGTAGCAAGTATGCCCAGGTCTGGTTGATAGAAGATGCCAATTCACCATATTTGGATCAAATATTAACTCACTGAAAAAAACACACATCTAAATGTTTTAAATGTTTATGAATTCTGAAATTTGAAGTGAGGGCCAGGGAAAAACAGACCTAAAACTGTTTTCGCTCTTCGTTTTTCAATCCTGCCCTCCCCCAGCATTTCCACAGAGATGAGAGGGAAAAGAAGGAAAGAAAAAACCCAACAAAGCAAAAGGTTGTTTTGGAATGTTTCAACAACTCAGAAATGGATTAAATTACTAAAGTAAAAAATGTGTTTCAGAAAAATATCCCAAACACAACATCAGCAATCATAATGACAATCTGCCTTACTCCACTACCCAGATAAAGCATAACTATTTTTGATACTGAGACTACAGAAAAATGTCTCCACTGCAATCTTCTGGATAAATATTGTATAATGACTTACACCCACAAAAACATGCCCATGGTAAACACAGCCACTGTTGTGTAGGACTGCTTTTTAAACATGCCCCTTAATCTAGGTCACTGATATCACAAAGCAGAGAAATTCACTAGAAATAATTTCATGGGGTCCAATATGAAGCAATTCAAGCATGTTGCCACCTGTTGGTCTGCCTTAAATCACAAAGCAATTTTAGATTCTAAAGTGGATCAAGTCTCAAAGTTTTGCTCCACTCTCCGCTTGGGGGTGGGGTAGAAAATGAAGGCATTTCTGCAAGGAGTCACCATATCCACCTGAACATCAAGGATTGTCAATAGAATGAATGAATGATGTGTCTTCATGTGTGTGGACAGCAATAAAATACAAAGACATTTTAAAGTGTCATTGAATATTAATCATTGTTGAAGTTGAGTGATGAGTACATGGAGTTGATTACACCATTCTCGACTTTTGTATGTATTTGAAATTTTCTGTAAGAAAAAGTTTTAAAAGAAGGTTACTTAATTAATAGATTTTAAATGTTTTCTCAACCAATGGATAAAAAAAGTACAATAACTGTCATGGTGGAGGTCTGAGAACAGTTTTTATCTTAGAGATTTTCATACTCAATGGTTTGGAAAAACTGCTACACAGTTTTGTGATCTCTAATTGTGAGAGGTGTTTACTCTATGAGACTGCAATATGATTTGTTAGAATTAGTAATTATATCAATTTTTAATTGTAAAATAAGAGAGAAATGTTTTTATTAATATCTAATATAAAGATGGACTGGTGTTATCACTCAGTCTATTTGTCAAGAAAAAATGCCTTTTAACAATGGGTGAGAAAGTAAGTGCTTTTAAAAAGAAATGCCATAGAGAGAGCATTTTGAAAACAGATATTTGAAAATGTTATCATCACCTTATGATTTTGTTGCTAAGAACTATGTGTGTTACCTACTTGCCTAGTTGTAAAAAAAATGTAATGGGACATTTTAAACTTGCCTAAAATCATTCTACTCCAATAGCTTGAACTCATTTGTAAAGATATTTTAGTTTGCAAGAGCCACTGACTGACGTCAGGGAAAATGGAAAGTGAATAAACGAATTTTAACAAAAACCTTTGCATAACTGCAGAGTGAGACTGAAAAGTTAGTAACATGATTTACTCAGCACAGCTAATGTTGTACCACAGCCATTTAGATCTATAATCTTGGTGAGGTATTGTTTTCAGCTATGACATCCATTGAAGCTAAGTGTGAGTTGAAACTGAACTCAGTAGTATTCCAAAATGTTAAACCATAATTTTAAAATTAATGAGGCATATTTAATCACATTGTTCTCACTAGGATATTAATAATAATGTATATCAAATAAGAAATAAAATTTTATATAAATCAAACAAAAGTTATTTTAAAATATTATTTCATAGTTATCTCATACTTTTAAATGTTCTGTTTTGCATGCTTTATAATGTATATAATATCTTAGTACAGCAGTACATGAATATGACATTAATATTTTAAACACAAATGTATTATATATTTTAATACATTTTTACATAATTACATATGACAAATCTACTCAAATTTTAGTGTGTGTGCACATCAACCTGGGATCTTGTTAAAGTGCAGTGTCTGATTCAGTAGTTCTAGGGGTAGGCCTGGGATTCTGCATTTCTAACTAGCTCTCCTGGGGCATCCTGATGCTGCTTGTTCTTAGACCACACTTTGAACAGCAGGGTCATGGGGCAGGGAGACAGGGGCTCCAACATTGTATTTAACTGATAAGGTTGCACATCACAAATGTTTGGCGAGGATTAGGGAATGAAAGAACAACACTCCCTTCAGGTTATCCTCCATAGCCACTGCTTCTCTCAGTGGAGCTTCTGGTAGGGACTTGAGCTACAATGACTGAAGTTCTGCCTCCCTGACAAACATCTGGATGTAGCTCCTCTCTGCCACTTTAGCAGTCAGCTGAACTGGGATAAGACTGACATTCTCAAATTCAAACTGATATGACCAACAATGGCATGTGCTCCAGCCTGGAACTGAGGGATAATAGTTGCTTCTGCCTCATAAGACTGAGGTGAGGGTTGAATAAGAAAAGATATCTCAAGTACTTTGTAGAGGGCTCAGTAAAGTATAGCTACTATTGTTGGAGGTATGGCTGCCTGTGGGCTGGGCCATGATTCTTTTCAGACAGTTATTTTAGGCCTTCTTTAACATTGAAACAAGCAGGTGATCAAAGCCCCATGTTAAAAAATATGCCATTAAACATTTTTTAACCTGGAAATATTTGAAAGTGTCTATAACCATCTCAGCTACTAAAAACAAACAGAAGACAGACAATAACAATAAAAACGCATACACACACGAATTCAGTAAGCCCCCATAAAAACCTGGTTTCGAGAAATGGAACTTGTGTTCTCCCAGATACATTAACTGCAGTATATATCCTGTGGTATGTACCCTATGGAATAATTTCTGCTATTCACCAATAAGAAGTTGGGAACAGCTACTAAAAATTACAAATTTGTTTTTAGAAAATTTGATATGTAGGCTTTTTTCCTAGCAATAATTAGCTGAGACATTGGTTTACTAGACCACTCTTACCCTGTGATAATATAATTTGAATATAGGACAATGATTATGTTTCTGTTCACATTTTTTGTTAATGTGGACTGATTTCAGATTTTAAATCAAATGAAAGTCCACACAATTGATAATTGGCACACTCAGGCACATGGAAGAGAGCTTTGATTGCAAGGGCCACATTTCCCTTCTGTTTATAAGTGGCTCTACATGTGAGCTCAAGTCATCACATAGAATTAGAACCATCTATACATTTTCAAATATCAGCTGGCTTGTTCAGATTTAAATTGTAGCCCTTAATAAGTGCAAAAATTCCTAGAAACATACGATCTTCCAAAACTGAATCAGGAAGAATCAGAAAACCTGAATAGATGGATAACAACTAATGAAATTGAAGCAGTAAAAATAAGAAAGAAAAACTCCCAGAAGCCCTGGCCAGACAGCTCAGATGGTTGGAGCACCATCCATACACCAAAAAGGTTGAGGGTTCAATTCTTGGTCATGGCACATACTTATGTTTCAGGTTCAATCCTCCGTCTGGGTGCATATGAGAGGCAACCAATCCATGTTTCTCTCTCACATCAATGTTTCTCTCGCTCTCTCCTTTCTTGTCTCTCTAAAATCAATAAACATATCCTTGAGTGAGGATTTAAAAAACAAAAACAAAACACACACAGCCAGCAAACAAAAGTCCTGGACCAGGTAAATTTTAACAAACATTCAAAGAAATAACACCTACCCGTCTCAAAGTATCCAAGAAAATTCAAGAAGAAAGAAGAACCCAAGCTCATTTTACAAGGCCAGCATTATCCTAATTCCACAACCAGATAAAGACACTACAAAGAAAGAAAATTATAGGCCAATATCCATGATGAACATAGATGCTAAAATCTTGAACAAAAATATTAGCAAACTGTATCCAGCAATACATTAAAAAGATCATATCCTTTGCTCAGCCGGCATGGCTCAGTGGGTGAGCATCAACCTATGAACCAGGAGGTCACAGTTTGATTTCCAGTCAGAGAACATGCCTGGGTTTCAGGCTCGGTTCCCAGTGGGGGCATACAGGAGGCAACTGATCAATGACTCTCTCATCATTGATGTTTCTATCTTTCTTTACCTCTCCCTTCCTCTCTCTGAAATCAATAAAAATATATATTTTTAAAAATTATACCTCATGATCAAGTGGGATTTATTCCAGGGTTGCAAGTTTGGTAAAATATTCATAAATCAATAAATATGATACATCACATAAACAAAAAAAAGATAAAAATCACATCATCATGTCAACATGCTATAAAAGCTCAGCACCCATTTATGATAAAAACTCTCAGAAAAGTGGGAATCGAGGGGCCATAGCTCAGCATAATAAAGGCCATATATGACAAACCCACAGCCAACATCATACTCAATAAGCAAAAACTAAAAGTGTTTCCCTTAAGATCAAGAACAAGATCAGGAACAAGACAGGGATGTCCACTTCCACTACTCTTATTCAACATAGTGCTGGAAGCCCTACCCACAGCAATCAGATAAGAATAAATGAAAGGCACTCAAATTGTAAAGGAGGAAGTAAAACTGTCATTATTCATAGATAACATGATATTGTACATAGAAACCCTAAAGACTCCATCAAAAAACTACTTGATTTAATAAATGAATTTGGCAAAGTAGCAAAATACAAAATTAATATTCAGAAATTGATGGCATTTTTATACACCAATAATGAACTATCAGAAAAAGGAATTAAGAAAAAAATCTAATTTATTGTTGCAACAGCAACAACAGAAAGGCACCTAGGAATAAATTTAACCAAGGACGTAAAAGACCTATACTCAGAAAATTATAGGATATTGAAGAAAGAAATTGAGGAAGATACAAATAAGTGGAAACATATATCATGATCATGGATTGGAAGAATTAACATCATTAAAATGTCCCTACTACACAAAGCAATCTATAAAGTTAATGCAATTCTTATTAAAACACCAATAGCATATCTCAGATATAGAACAAAAATTCCAAAAATTTATATGGAACCAAAAAGAACCCCAAATAGCCACAGCAATCTTGAAAAAAAACAAAGTTGGAGATGTCACAATATCTGATATCAAACTAGACTACAAGGCCATTGTAATCAAAACAGTCTGGTACTGACATAAAAACAGGCACATAGATCAATGGAACAGAAGAGAGTCCAGAGATAAACCCATGCCTCTACTGTCAATATTTAACGAAGGAGGCAAGAGCATACAATGCAGTAAAGATAGTCTTTTCCATAAATGGTGTTGGGAAAATTGCACAGGTATATGCAAAAAAATGAAACTTGACCACCAACTTACACCATAGACAAGAATAAACTCAAACTGAATAAAAGACTTAAATTAAGTCACAAAACCATAAAAATCCTAGAAGAAACGTAGGCAGTAAAATCTCAGACATCTCTTGTAGCAACATTTTTGCCTGCATATCACCTAGGGCAAGGGAAACAAAGGAAAAAATAAACAAATGGGACTACATCAAACTAAAAAGCTTTTGCACAACAAAAGAAACCATCAACAAAATGAAAAGGAAACCCACTGAATGGGAGAACATATTTGCCAATGATACATCTAATAAGGGATTAATTTCCAAAATATATAAAGAACTTATACAGCTCATCACCAGGAAGACAAACAACCCAATTAAAAAATAAGAAAAGGACATGAATAGTCATTTCTCCAAAGAAGATATACAGATGGTCAAGAGACATATGAAGAAATGTTCAACATCGCTTATCATCAGAAATGCAAATTAAAATCACAATGAGATATCACCTCACACCTGCCAGAATGTCTATCATCAATAAATCAACAAACAAGTGCTGGTGAGGATGTGAAGAAAAGAGAATCCTCATGCACTATTGATGAGAATGCAGACTGTGCAGCCACTGTGGAAGGCAGTATGAAGTTTTCTCAAAAAATTTAAAATGGAACTTATTTTTGACCCAGGAATCCCACTTCTCAGAATATATCCTAAGAAACAGGATATATTTCAGGAAACAGGATATAAGAAGGAAACAGACCAAGTGCCCATCATTAGATAAGTAGATAAAAAAGCTGTGGTACATGTACACAATGGAATACTATGCGCTGGAAAAAAGAAGGAAATCTTACCATTTGTGACAGCATGCATTGGCCTGGAGAGTATTATGCTAAGTAAAGTAAGGCAGAGAAAAATACCATATAACCTCACTTATATATGGAATCTAATGAGCAAAATAAGCTGATGAACAAAATAGAAACAGAGGCATGGATACATGGGACAGACTGGTAGCTGTCAGAGGGGACTGGATGAAAGAAGGTGAAGGGAGAGAGATTCCAAATGGCAGCAGATTGAGTGGTAGCTACACTGACACTCTCCAACGACCAAACTGGAATTACAATTGTAATAGAGAAAAAACATGCTGAATAATCAACTGCAACTGAAGACGAGCTGGAGAGCACCCTCATAACCAAGGACCTAAAGAGGAGACTGCATAGAGACTGATAGGAAGTGTGGAAGCACTAGAGGGCTGGCTGGGCTCCCACAGACAGCAGCTGAAGGTCCAGAGGGATATCTCATCTGTGGGGGTATTCCCACTGAGAACTTTGGGGTTTAAACCCCAGGCTGAGCTCTCCCACCCAGATCACCAGAACTGGGAAAGGTGCCCACATAACATCTGGCTGTGAAAAGCAGCAGGGTTTCTATTTGCCAGAGAGAGACAGCTGGAAATGTGGACACCCTCTTAAAGGGCCAATACACAAAGTTTCATGTGCAGCCACTCACCTTGAGCTCCAGCAGAGAGAGGGCAGAGTGGACTAGAACAGTATGAGAAGAACCTGGGGATTCGGACTCTGGAGACAGAGCTCAGAGGGCGGCTGTCTGGATTCCTGTGCTGAGTCATTCTCCCATACTGCAGAGGACATCTTTCTCAGGCAGACCTTTGCCAGCCAGACAGCTTTTGACTGGTGGAGGGAAGTAATTGCCCCACCCACTGGAAAACCTCTCACCCCACCTTGTGGAGTTTACACCTTGCTGTGGTCTATAGCCTGCGGCTCATTAAGAGACTAAGATCAATCAGCTTGCAAGCAGAGGTGGACCTCTGGGAGCTTTGAATCTTTGCGTGATCTGCTACTGGAAAAGCAGACTTCGGTGTGCTTCTTGGTCCTGTCCAAATACACCTAGCCCCAGCAGAGGAAAAAACAAGCCAGCACAACAGAAAGAACCACATGCTGTGGATTGTTCATAGCTTCAAACAGGGTACTCAAGGCCAGTCACAAAGGGCATCTGACACTGGCCTGCACAAGAGTCCCTCCAAAAATACTGAGAGTCCTAGCAGATCCACCTAATACATAGACAACCCAAATAGGCAGCCAAAATGGGGAGACAAAAAAAAAACAAGCCCCAAATGAAAGAACAAGAGAAGTTTCCAGAAAAAGAGCTAAATGAAATGGAGATAAGCAATCTCTCAGAAAGAGAGTTCAGGATACCGATTGTAAGGATGCTCAGAAAGATGAGAAAAAGTATAGAAATGATGAAAATGACCAGTCAGAAATGAAGAATGACATAGCAGGAATAAAGAATACATTGGAGAGAAAGAAACAAGATGGCGGCATAGGTAACAGCTGTACCAGCCGCTTCCCACAACCACATCAAAATTACAACTAAAATACAGAACAACCCTCACTCAGAACCTCCTGAAATCTAGCTGGACAGAAGCCTTACAAGGACGGAACTGAAGGAGCATCAAGACCAGTAGGAGGGGCGGAGACACAGGCGGATTGGGGCTGAATCCCAGAGACTCAGTAGCCAGCACACACCTGGTGCTGCAGTTTAAACCCGGGAGGAACATCTTGCTGATGGAGGTTTCCCATAGAAGTGAGGGGTCCCAGCCCACATTAGACCCTGAGCCCAGTGCTCCAGGACTGGGAAGAAAAGTCCCCACAGCTATGAGCTGTGAAAACCAGCGGGGACTGTCTCTGAGGGTTGCAGAGGCTGCAGGAATCCCAGGCAGCTCCCCTTAAAGGGCCCGTGCATGGACTCACTCAGACTCGCTCCCTCTGAGCTCCAGCGCTGGGTAGCAGCTTCAAAGGAACCTGGGACACTTGGGGAGGAACTAACCTGCCTGAAATTGGGACGAGAGATGGAGGGACAGCTTTCTCCCAGGCAGAAGGACTGGTAGAGGCCATTGCTTCTTTGGCAATTCCTCCCTGCACACAGCAGGCAGGAAGGCGCCATATTTGAATTTCCAGCACCTGACTCACACCTTTGGGCCACCCTGGTGACTCCCGGAGGTCCCGCACCTCCCTACTTGCAGGCTTATCCAAGCCATTTCCAGTGGCTTTTCTATGCAAGTGGTCTCTCGAGCCTTGTGCTTAAGACTTTCCTAAAATCTCTCAAACAAGCAGCAGGGAGCCCCATGTGGCTTGATAAGTGGCCTTAGGCCTGGTACTAGCGACAGCCTGCATTGGTTCATAGCTTGGCCTCTCCTGGACAACGCCAAGCCCAGCACAAGTAGCAGCCAACTACAGTCTGCTGTGTAGCTCATGCTGGGTGGCCCTGGGCAAGGCACAGGCAGAGGCTGACTTTGTACCTCCCAGGAGACCCCAGAGACAGTGCACCTGATTGGTCAGATTTGACCACGCTGGACTATAACCCTACCACATCCACGAGTGACACACTCAAGGGGCACACTTGGTGAACACCAAAGCTCCACTGAAGTAAATCCTGATCCATAGGGATGTCTCCAGCACAGCAGTTCTTTGGCTGTAGATGCAGCTGGTCCTCACAGCTGTTTGCCCTGGGGCCAATTCTTCTCAGTGATGCCAACAGCAACCAAGGCTCAACTACAACAGGTCAGAGCACATAGCCCACTTAGGGGATCACCTAGAAGGCCCAGCTCAGGTGACTGGGGAGGCTGAGCCACTGGACCCTACAGGACACCTACTACACAAAGCCACTCTACAGACTCCAGGAGACATAGCAGCTCTACCTAATACATAGAAACAAACACCTGGAAGCAGCCAAAATGTGGAGGCAAAGAAACATGTCACAAAGGAAAGAACAGAAGAAATCTCCAGAAGAGGAACTAAATGAAATAGAACCAAGCAAGCTACTAGATACAGAGTTCAGAATTATGGTTATGAGGAAGCTCAAGCATATTAGTAGGAGTATTATAAAAACAAGTCAGGCCATCGATGACATAATAAAGTACCAATTTGAAATGAAGGCTACAGGAACTGAAATGAAGAATAATTTACAGGGAATCAAGAGGAGAGTAGAGGACACTGAGAATCAAATCAGCAATTTGGAACATGCGGAAACAGAAAACACCCAACCAAAAGAGCAAAAAGAAAAAAACATCCAGAAATATGAAGATAGTTTAAGGAGCCTCTGGGACAACTTCAAGAAGCCAACATTTGCATTATTGGGGTGCCAGAAGGAGAAGAAAGAGAGCAAGAAATTTAAAACCTATTTGAAAAAATAATTACAGAAAACTTCCCCTACCTGGGAAAAGAAATAGACTTACAAGTCCAGGAAGCACAGAGAGTCCCCAAACAAGAGGAACCCATAGGGGCCCACAGCAAGACACATCATAATTAAAATGCCAAAGGTTAAAGACAAAGAGAGAATCTTAAAAGCAACAAGAGTAAAGCAGTTAGTTACCTACAAGGGAGCATCCATAGAATTGTCAGCTGATTTCTCAACAGAAACTTTGCAGGCCAGAAGGGAGTGGCAAGAAATATTCAAAGTGATGAAAAACCAGGACCTACAATTAAGATCGCTCTACCCAACAAAGCTATCATTTAGAACTGAAGGTCAGATAAAGAGCTTCACAGATAAGAAAAAGCTAAAGGAGTTCATCACCACCAGACCAGTACTACAAGAAATGTTGAAGGGTCTTCTTTAAGAAGAAGCTAATGAACAAAAGAATCTGACGAACAAAAGAATCTGGCAATGTCCAGTGACATTGACACATGCAACAGAAGATCACATTTCAGAGGAAGGAGGGAAGGGGAGTGGAGGGTGGGATAGATTAACCAAAGAAGTTACATGCATATATGCATAACCCATGGACACAGTCAATAATGGGGTGAAGGCCTGGGGAGAGGGTGGGAGGGAAGTGGAGGTGGTAAATTGGGAGGAAAAAATGGGACACCTGTAATACTTTCAACAATAAAGATAAATTAAAAAAAAAAAAAAAAAAGAATACATTGGAAGGAATAAACAGCAGATTAGAGGAAGCTGAGGATTGGATCATTGAATTAGAAGACAGCATAGAAAAAATACTAAATCAGAGTTCCAAAAAGAAAAAAAAAAAACAGATAGAAAACAGGAGGACAGTTTAAGGGAGCTGTGGGATAACATGAAATATAACAATATTTGCATTATAGGGATACAAGAAGGGGAAGAGAATAAGCAAAGGATAGAGAATTTGTTTGAAGAAATAATGGCAGAAAACTACCCTAACCTGGTGAAGGAAAGAGTCACACAAGTTCAGGAGGCACAGAGAGTCCCAAGCAAGAAGAACCCAAAGAGACCCACGCCCAGACACATCATAATTAAAATGCCAAAAATTCAAGATAAAGAAAGAATCTTAAAGGCAGCAGGAAAGAAGGAATCCACACAAAGGAGCTCGCATAAGGCCGTCAGCTGATTTCTCCTCAGAAACTCTACGGGCCAGAAGGGAATGGCAAGAAGTATTCAAGGTAATGCAAAACAAGGATTTGAAACCAAAACTACTCTATCCAGCAAGGCTATCATTCAAAATTGGTGAAATAAAGAGCTTCCCAGACAAAAAAAGGCTAAAGGAGTTTATCACCACTTTAAACCAGCATTGTAAGAAATGTTAAAGGGACTACCGTAATAAGAAGAAAAAATAGAGAGAGAAACATAGGCATAAAGAATTGAAATGGCAGTAAATACAGACCTATCAATAATAACCTTAAGGACTTTAAGGGAGTGATCAACAGCAATACAGTCATAGTCAGGGACTTTAACATCCCACTGACTTCACTGGGTAGATCTTCCAGACAAAAAGTCAACACAGAAACAGTGACTCTAAATGGACAGTGACACTAGATGAAATGGATTTAATTGACATTTACAGAACATTTCACCCCAAAGCTGCAGAATATACATTCCTCTCAAGTGCACATGGGTCGTTCTCAAAGATAGACCACATGTTAAGACACAAAACCAGTCTCTACAAGTTCAAGAAGATTGCAATCATATCAAGCATCTCAGATCACAATGGCATGAAATTAGAAATCAACTACAGTAAAAACACTCAAAAACATTCAAACACATAGAGGCCAAAGGCATGTTTTTAAACAATAAATGGGTTACCAATAAGATCAAGAAAGAAATCAAAAACTTCCTGGAAATAGCCCAGCCGGGCGTGGCTCAGCGGCTGAGCATCGACCTAGGATCCAGGCTATCAGGGTTCGATTCCCTGTCAGGGCACATGCCCTGGTTGCGGGCTGCAGCCAATCAATGACTCTCTCATCATTGATGTTTCTATCTTTCTCTCTTCCTCTCCTTTCCTCTCTCTGAAATCAATAAAGATATATTTAAATAAAAAAATAAAAATAAATAAATAAATAAAAGCTTCCTAGAAACAAATGAAAATGAACACACAACCCAAAATCAATGGGACAGAGCAAAAGCAGTCCTGAGAGGGAATTTCAGAGCACTACAGGCCTACCTCAAAAAGTAAGAAAAATTTTTAATAAACTATTTAACCCTACAACTAATAGAATTAGAAACTCCTCTGTGAAGCTATCCAGACCAGGGCTTTTGTTTGCTGGGAGTTTTTTATTACTGCTTCAATTTCATCCGTTGTTATTAGCCTATTCAGGTTTTCTGATTCTTCCTGATTCAGTTTTACATGATCTCACTCATATGTGGAATCTAATAAACAAAACAGACAGGAACAAAATAGATCCAGAGGCACAGAAGCATGGAACAGACTTATGAATCTCAGTGGGAAGGCAGGGGTGGGTGAGTGGGTGGGGAGAGATTAATCAAAGAACTTATATGCATATATGCTTAACCCATGGACACAGAAAATAATGTGGTGAAGGCCTGTGGGGGCGAATGCGGAGTGGGAGGGATCAATGGGGGGAAAGTGGGATATCTGTAATACTTTCAACAATAAAGATAAATAAAAAATTAATTAAATTTTTAAAAAGAAAGAATGTGAAGGGGTTAAACAAAAACATATATATATACATAACATGTAGATACAGACAACAGTGTGGTGATAGCCAAATGGAAAGTGGGTGGGAGCTAAGTGGAAGAGGGCCAAGGGGGAAAAATGGAGACAGAAAAAGACTGCTTTGGGCACCATGCAGTGTGCAGATGATGTTTTATTGCATTCCACACTTGAAACCTGTTTGGTTTTGCAAACCAAAGTCACTCCAATAAATTCAATTTACAAAAAGAAAAACACAAATTAAAGTAAATTGTAGCCCTCAGATCCAGCTTCATGGTTTTCCCTTTTCATGTTCGAAAGGTAGAGTTTCACATAGTACATGGACGTCCAGAGTTGGCTTACTGTCCACACTGGCGAGCAAAACAGCAAGAGGCCTTATTTAACGTTTTATGACCCTAAATACCATAGCATGCCAGGCCCCTTTCTCTAGATACAGAATTGCATGCCTACATCTTCTTTTACTTGACCCTTTGTTTTTCACGGGACTGTACAAGTTTCTCCCTAATTCTATTTTTTCTACCTTTCCGGTCAAAGGATGTTAGTTTCATTCTTCACCACACTTCCTATCTCCCTCCCTAACTCTTTTTGTGTCTAGTTGAGTTATATGAGAGCAGAGATTGTGTTTGTTTTATTCACGGCTGTATTATTAGCACCAAGCATAATACTTGGTATAGAGAATTTATTAAATACATATTTTGGGAGGTTTGAATAAAATGTTGAGGTTGGGTTTCCTTTGGTTATTTCATCTGGAAAATACTTATTACTTTATCTAATTTTTCTTTCCTTTGGAATAAAGTAGACCTGTTCAAGGCATACCAGAGCAGGAACACAGACACCAAACTGCAGGACAACAAAAATTGTGAAGAGCATGGTTGCTTGTTTCAATGCAAGTGAGTGAACAAGGAAAACCTTTCCAAATTTATAGATACTGACTTTAATTCTTTACCTGCTATTGATATAGGAAAAGGTCAAGTTTTGATTTGATTTTGTTTATATAAGAATCAATTTTTCTTTCATTTGTTACTTAATATTCATCAAGCTAACTGTTAATGTCAAAATAGACATAGTATCTGCTCACAGTAAAGAAATTCAGAGAGAAGTACCTGGTATCTTATCACATACCCTTCCATGGCTTCTCAGATTTAGCCTTGATGAAAAGAAAAAGCCATGATAAATAGCCTGTGTTTGTGTAAATCTTGACCCATGTGCCCTCTGACTCCTCAGATGACTGAGTGGGTGGAAGCACGCACATGCATTGTGACAGTGTGTGCATAAACACTGTCACATGTAAGGCCAGAAGCAGGGTTACATAGAGAGGGCAAGTCACAAGTTGTCAGGACTCTAAATTGAAGTTTTGTTTTTATCAGGGCCCAAGAGAATCAGAGCCACGTGAAGTCATGGCCCTTAACCACCACCTCTCCCACATACTAAGAGGAGAATTCAGATGCCCATTGCAGTCAGCTGGTCAGATTGCTTCTAGCATGCTTCTTGCCTCCACTTCACTCCACTGTAGGAGATCTCTCTGTTCTGGTTGAAGCTGAGTGAGATCCTTGAATGTAAGATATTTTTATCGCCTTTCTACCCATACCACCCCCAAACTTGAGACTCCCAAGGTTTAGCACAAAGCTTAGTACATGCTCCATAAATGTTTGTAGACTGAATTAATGAATGAATGAATGTTGCTCTGGCCAACCCTGCAGCTTCCACACCCTGCATAACTGCATGCAGTACTGACCCTGAAGCAACATAACTGATGCTGTAAGAAAATGTTTCTTGTTTATACTGCTGCATCTTGATCTTTGGCTGATCTAAGCACAAAGAGAGCTCTTTCAGTTCAGAGAAAGGAGGTTTATGATGTGTGGGAGAGCTAAGAACAATGGGCTCAATTGATACACTGGAGACTCTCTCAGTTTCTGAGAGCCTGGAAACTTCATCTATAGATCAATCCCAGAGGGCAAAGCCAAACAAGGGGAGACAAACACAACTTTCTTGGGAACTGGCTTTCTGCTCCTCTGAGGCAAAAATACATTCACTCTATAGCACTCTGAATCAATTCTCCAAAATACAGTGCTATGTCATTGTTTGCCAGTGTCTAAAAATAAGTCCTTGTGTCCTATCTTTATTCTTTTTGTCTTAAAGTCATCCACCAGACTTGCTTGCAGAATATTAACTGTGGTGAAGCAGAAATCAGGAGATTAAATTGAAACTATTTTTGAACAGAGCTCCTTAACTGATGACTGACTTGTTGCCCCCAGCTAAAGCCTCCTTTCTTTCCAGTCATGTTCCTTGCCAGCTGCAACTATGAGACAATGAATCTACAGCTAATTTTAAGCCAGCTTTCTTTAGGCTGGTCATTAGAGTGCTGTCCAAGAGTACTAAATTCTAGCTGAGGATTGTGACAGGCATTTAATGCTGTGTCCCAAGGGCTAGTGGGTTGACCAATCAGAGTAGTAGATGTTACTAATTATTTTAATACTGTCTTGCTATAAACTGTTTAAATTTGTATTGCTCTTACCATATTTGCTCTGCCTTGACATTAAACCTTTCATCCAGTACTTTCCAGATACATGCACAATCCTCACGTATGAGGCATTAAGGGCTCATTATTGGGAAATTCAAACAATTCAAAGAGCTAACAATAACATAATCCTAAAGACACTGGAGTGGAACACCGTTATTGTATTAAAGAAGTAACCATGTTTGACTCTGAATTAGCATACCACTCTGAAATCCATCTTAGGAGAAAAGAAACCCTAAAACAGGCAATGAATCGGTATCAAGATCTGAGTTCTAGTCCAAGCTCAGAAGTGTACTTTTTGGGTTTCTTTGGGTAATTAATTTTGCCTCTATTTCTTAGTGTCACCAGCTATAAAAACAGAAGTGATTTATCTACTCTATTTTAGAGAATTGTGAGAATGACTTGGATGACCTGAAAATGAATGAACTCCTTGGACAAATCACAATAAAGTTACAATTATTCAAGTTCAATTGTGGGGTTAAATGGAACAATTCACTCAGAGGACACAATGTTTGATTGAGAACATTCTTAATTTTATTTTCTTTAATTTTATAAAATACATTTTGTAAGATAAGTTTCTAAAAGTTTATCTTTATGAGTGTTAAAATTGAAATTCTATATCAGAAATGAAGGAAACTCTTGCAGTTGATTAACTCTCTTCATGTGTGTATATGTGTGTATGTATGCCTGGGAGGTTTTCAGGGAAGGGTTGGTTATTTGTTATGTTATTAAATCAAAACAAAACACAAGGTATGGATTACTTCACTTTCATTGATCTTGATTGGTTTCTTACAGAACCTTTTCTACCTCCTCCCTTTATGCAGCCTGGAAGCTTATCTGGTATACCGGTCTAAAAACAAATATCAAGCGTCTCTGTAAAGATCTTACATCTCCTTAAACATTGCTGAAACCACTTTGGGGGGGGGAAATATACAACTCTTTACAACAAAAGAGCCCCCTACGGTCATACCCATAAAATCTTTCCTTCAATAATAACCAATCAGCCTTTTATCCTTTAACCCAAAGTTCATAAACAAGAAAGAGAAGACCGAAACCTGGGATCTATTCAGGTTTCAAAATCTTTCCACCTTTCCTTTTCTGTGGAAGCTTGCCAACTGAATAGCTGACAGCTGGAGTATTCAATTATGTGATCTATACCAGGAGAGAATAACATGTATGTTAAATCTGACTCTTTAACAGGCCAAGGTAACATTGCTAAATCAAATCATCCCCAACTAGCTAGAAAGAACAATCAGCTGATGATTAAAATAATAGGTTATTCAAATTGAGATTCAAATTCACCAAATCTGTTTCTGCAAAAGGCAGAATAATTTATAGAAAATTCCAGTAGGTGTATGGAACTAGCCAATTTTACCTATCATTTGTTATGTTTAATGTCCAATTTTCATTTGTTAAAGAATCATATTCAAAAAATCATTCTCCAGACCTTTCTGATATAACCCCAACCAAGTGATAAACAAACTGAAAAATGTGAAATGTGAATCGGTCTGAAACAAATCAAGATCTTCAAATTACCTACAATGACTGAATGGAAAATACCCTATGAGAAGAGCACCATTGTGAAGATATGACAGAGGCCAGAGTACACAACTAATGAACAGAAAAAAGACATGCTATCCAAAGAGTTATCTATCCTGTGTCTACCAGAGGGCTGGCTCAGTTTACACCATTAACCACTAGCAACTGCTATTCCTTAAGCCGGTCTTTTTTCATCTGAATTAGTTTTTCTCTATTCTCAGCTCCTTGGAAACCACAGGGTTGTCATAGTAGCTGTTCTCAAGGAGAAAGGGGTGAGAAAATGTTGACAAAACCCTGTTTCTTTTCTCTAATGAAGTGTAAGGCCAGGTACCCCCTCTGTCTACACAGACACTACGCTCCCTTATGCTATAAGTAAGGTTGGCTGAGTTAGGGCTTAAATAGTCCTTCACCATTGGGGTCAGTGCTCTCTTTCTATGAGTGAAAGATCCTTGCTTTGACCCCCTTCTCCCAGATGCAATAGGTAGATTTGGGCAAATGCGCTTATTGTTTTACTGGCATTCTCTATTTTTTCTTCTATCTTCAGTGGTAATAGGGAGACAGGAATGAGTTCTCTGTTTTGCACATCAAGGAGAATATATTTGGTCCCTATAGATGGTAATGGGGCCAGGTACATTCCTTCTCTCTACCTGAGCATCTTTATTTCCACTTTGTTTCCATCAGTGGAAGTGCCCTTTGAGAAGAAAACACTCCCTGGTCCTCAGGAGATGCTTGAAAGTTGAATTAGAGCCTCCATTTCTTTGTGACTTGTAGTTGGGGAGTCATCATCTTAAGCATTTCCCATTTCTAGCAGGAACCAGCTGTGAAGCAAAATGACTAAAAGAGGTACATAAGAGTGGAGAGTCCACAGAGAGACATCAATCACCACAAGACTCTCCTTTCTTGTTACACTCATCAAGTAAGAAGGCCAGTCAGTGGCAAAGGCAAAGAGTTAACATGGGAGACGCAGCACTGTAGGCTGTGTGGTTAGAGCCTTGCTATTAGAGAAAGGGAGGTTTCTACAGGCGATCAGAACTTGGTGCCTCGGCCCATGAGTTTAAGGACAGCAAAGTTGTAAGTGGCAGCAATCATGAAGGTAAGCTGTAAGGAACAGAAGAGAGAATATGAGTGAGAGTAGAAAAGGAAGCTTTCTCCCTCCTCCAGTCCTTTCAGGAATGAGGAAGGGATGAAATAAAATAATAGCTAAATAAAGGAAAAATCCCTGTTCTATAAAAAGCAGCATGTCCCAGGCTTTTGTCCTTCCTATATACTTGACTAAAAGTCCTCTCTGAATCATTTCCTTCCAATGGCACAGGCCCAGAGAACCAACTCGACAAGGATTTATTCCACACCTATACTGGGCCTAGCACTGACTTTTTCTAAAGGAAAAGTAAATAATACATAGATCTGCCATCATAGTACCCACATGTCTGAGTGACCTGGAATCATAGGGTGCTTGCTGCAGACACACAGCCACACCATGCAACACAGCCCTCCAGTGCTTAGTGCATCAATTTATTTTACAAAATGAGAAACAACTAGACTTTATAAAAGCCTCAGTAGTTGGGGCCAAGAGTTCTGTGAGCTTATCCTTGAACATTTCACCACTTATTCAGTGACTTCAGATAAATTCCCTCACTCTTCATTGCCCTAGGTTTTTAATGTGAACAATGAATGCATTACATTGACACTGCTGTTACAACACCACTGGGACTTGGGACATAAAATCACGTTACAGCAATAACAGTTTTCATACTGTTAGGGGGTCCTTCTGGTATTTTTAGGAGAATAACTAAATCCCTTGGAGAATGAACAAGATGGAGTCATATTTACAGTATATAGAATTCCAGACTTTAGAATATTATGTTTAGTAATGTTTCACTGTTCTTGACACTGATCTGACCAGGATGTGTTGAGAATTAACTGTAATGTATGACTGCAAAGCATTTGGCAATATTACATGCTCTGTAAATTCTAAGTATTATCATTCTTGACTATGAATCTCTTACCTCCTCTTTCCTCATACCATTTTTCTTGTTCCTGTCTAATTTCTGAAGTTTTTATGCCTTGCCAACCCAAAGTAGAACTGTACACAGTCTCTATACTTTGCTGTATCTTCCCAGTAGCTTCTCTCCAGCATTTCAGTTAGAAGGAGTCTATCTTTTTGCCTTTCAGCATAGCTGGACCCCAGCTATTACAGGACCACTTATTTGCCAAGATCATCCAAAGACAACTCACCAGCGAAACCAGTGTGGCTGCAGCCCCCACAAACGCAGCAATAAACAGGTGGAAGGTCATTTGGAACTGCAAGAAAATACAAAAGGAAGAAGTGTTTCTTGCAACAGCAAAAATATGCCCTGCTATATATCATGAACAGAGCTTTCTGAATATGTGTTGATATCTTTCTGTGTGTTAATTCTGCATCTCTAAGTTGTCACCTCCATGAGTGTAAGCCTACCATTCCTAAGCGTACACCATAATACCCAGAGCACAGAATACTTATGAAATACTCATAAAATATTTTATTCAACTGGTTCCTTACAATTGTGCCCAGGACCCCAAAATTTAAAATCAACATTTTGTTTTCAAATAAATTATTCACTGCCTTCTTCCTCAGGATAACTTTTATTCCTCTTCTTCATTTGTATATAATATCTGGTCTCTATACAGTGTTTTCCTTTTTCAAATGTACTGCTTTTTACTTCTCATTAGAGATTAAGAAGTTCCAAACTGAAAGTTTGCAAAACCCATGAATATCTCTATGCACAATCCATTTTCTTCATAAGGTTTTTAACTAAAAGAATGAAAATTTCCATTTGGGGGACTTCACCATTAAGTTCTTATCTATACCTAAAGCTACAAATTACTCTTGTAAGGGAGGAAGTCTTGGAATGGAAGGCTATCTATGCAGCTCTAGGGAACATACATATTTTACTATCTATGGTCATTGGCTCAGGCACACTAAACCAATATTTTGTAGAAAACAATCTGCCAACTCAAAATCCAGCAAAGAAAAACTGTGGTCTTTAAAAGTAGAGGCCATGGGTAGGAATTTGTATGATACTAGCCATTCCACTGTAATGTAACCCAAATGGCTCACTCACCTCAGCTGTTTTGCAGATGGACAGAAGGTTAGAGCCACACACCTTGCCAGGGAAAGCATTCCATGGGAGAACACCTAAGTAAGATACACAAATCAACCAACGTGAGCTTCATGGAGTTGTGGGGCTACATGAAGAATTTCCTTCAGAGTCCTTCTACCTTTAATCATCCTGACTGAAAATTGGATCCTACTAACAATCAGCATTCTCTTTTTTAAAGATTTACCAAAAAATAGAAGGTGGTATTGAACAATTGTGAAATCTTGTGTTTGTTATTGAAATGTACTGCTTCTGGGTTGGGAACAGCAGTCAAACAGGGTAGAGTAGTGTGTACAGCCAAGAAATCTCCCCCTACTTCTGAGAAGTTTCTTTCCAAAGGAAGAAATCTCTCCAGTTTCACTGAAGAGGGAATAATAAACTAAGGTCCAGGCATTCCTCTTATTTTTCCCCATAATTATCACCCTTCTTACCCTAAGACTTAGGGCCTAAGTAAAGAACCAAATTAATAGTGCTTCCATAAGGGGGTTGAGAAACCAAGGCACCCATGCACTAACTCACCATACATTCTGGCATCAGCACAGAGGCTGCCTATACTGGCAGAGGTCTTGCTGGGGGAGGCAATAGACTGGCAGGTGGTCCAGGTGTTGAAGTAAATGTACACAGGCACAGCAGAACAGGCAAACACCAGGAGCCACACAACGGTCAGGGCATAGGTAATGCCCACAAACTAAAACAATTGACATGGTGTGGTTAGAAATGAGCATTAGCCTGTAGACATTGAAACACAAACTGGGAGATCCTGGAGTGATATGTTCCAGAAATGGAATCGGATTCCAAGGATCTCCACCAAATGAAATTAGTAAGCAGGGCATCTCTGACAATGTCATTGGCAGTATCTACTAGAGAACTAGCCCTGAGTGTGACAGAGGGTAACAGGAATGGGTGGGGGTTGGAGTGAGAAGGATCCCTGGGTTAGAGAGGCTTCAGGAGATTTGTTGGGCAGATAAGGTGTAAAGAAATCAAAATAGATCTTGAAAGAATGTCGTGCCATTTCTTGCCTTAGGCTGAGCTTAGAAAATGTTCTTATCACAGAACTTTTGATCCCTAGTCATTGAACAAAGCCAATAGGAGATTTAAATTTCAAATTTAAAAAAACACGCAAACATTTCTAAGCCAACTGCTGACCACAAAAGATATCACCACAACCCACAGATGTTTAGCCCCCAAAGGAATCTTTAACTCTAGAGGCTGAAAACCAATGTGTGTTTCAATAGAAGCATGGGATAGCCCACAGCCAAAGATGAATTGTTAAATATGTAGATTTATCCTAGTTCCCTAAGGGATCTCCAACAGTGTAAGATCCCAGAATATTGTGAATTCCACCTTGGAGTCAATTATTTAATTTCCATGATCCACCCTCCCTCTCAGATTAGCTACCTATGTTTTAGTCTCATGGGTAGCATTTTAGACTCTTGGGCAGTCAGATCTACTCTTGCTGTGGTCCCTCCTATGAGAGGAGTAAAGGGATACCAACAGATGGCTTACGAATGGTCTGATCGTACAAAGCATCTTACAAAAGTCATGCTTTTCATTTTGAGATTAATTTTTCTAGGGAACTTTTCAAAGGTGAAGCTAAGCCAGCTGGGCACCACGTTCTTCCTGACCTCGTTCGGCTGTAGCCATCACTTCCTCACTAAAAGGCCAGGCACCTGGAGAGGACCCAGCCTTGGATGAGGGTGAGGCCACAGACTCACGCCCAATTGTCCCCCACCCCCTGTTATTGCCACAAAATCCTGAGGATGATCACCTTGTCGGGATGTCCTAGCCATTTTCCCAAACAATGACACACCCGCTCCAAAGAATGAGCTTGATGTTGGCCTCTGGAACCCCTCCCCTTCTGGCCCCCTGTTACCGTTGCGCTCAGGCCCTTGCCGCAGATGGTGGTCTTGTAGTCGCCAAAGATCTGCCTGACTGCACCCGTGGTGTAGAAGCCCTCAGCCAGCAGGAGGGCCCCATAAAGGAAGAAGAAAGAGGCAGTTCCATAGATGACATACTGGAAGGCATGGATCCTGCATTAACAGACAGACAAATGAGACCAGAGAATCTTATTAATTGAGGTACCAGTTCCCTTCCTGCATAAATGAGGTGGACTCTTGAGGGGGCACTTAAACAAGGTTAGGGAGTCTTTAGAGGGATGACTAAGATCCATTTCCATACTTCCACTTTATCTGAATTGAAGTAAAAGGAAGATAGGGAGCCCGGCCGGGCGTGGCTCAGCGGTTGAGCATCAACCTAGGATCCAGGCGATTGGGGTTCAATTCCCGGTCAGGGTACATGTCCAGGTTGCGGGCTCAATCCCCAGTCCAGGGCATGCGGGAGGCAACCAATCAATGACTCTCTCATCATTGATGTTTCTATCTCTCTCTTTCCCTCTCCTTTCCTCTCTCTGAAATCAATAAAGATATATTTTTTAAAAAGGAAAAAAGGAAGATAGGGAGTGTATGGCCAGAGGCACATGCTCCTCGATCCACACCTTGTTTACCCTGTGACCTGAACAACCAGAGCCCTACTCTCCTTTACCTGACCTTTCAGAGATGTTCCCTCAGAGGAGAGAGGAGTTGGACAAGAAAAATGATGAGGAAACAGGAGTCTAACTTGCTCTAGGAATATGGGAAGCTAGCACTGGGCCTGAGCATCCTGAAGTGGTGTGTCAAACCCAGAACAGTGGCCCTACTCTGTCCAGTCATTATGCCTCCCCGAGTTCTCTATACCTACCACTTCGGAGGCTCCAACTCAGTGTTAACCCTACTGAGCAAAAGTTAGAATGCATGGAAAAAAACAATGGCTAAGGAGTGGGCTAGCAGGCAGGCAGACCCCTCCTTTCTGAACTTGGCACTTTCCCCTTATTTAGGGGTTCAGATATGGCATAAGTGGAATCTGCACACAGAAGAAAGACTCAGGAATTCTTTCCAGTGCCACATGAATCCACTACTTGTCACTAAGTATGAGTTCTGTTTCTCCAAGATGAAGAGAGAGAGAAAGATAGGAGTTTGTGTGGGATGACAGGTACTTACACATTGATGAGATACTCATAGTCCTGGTAGTTTTTGGAGAAATAGGTCTCAATTAGTTTTTCTGTACCAGTGAGGGCTTCATGTCCACAGCCACAGAACAGTGCCACCCCAAAGAAACACAATCCAGTGGCCACCAGGGAGGCAAAGGGCGCCCCTACAAGACATCTTGCACAGCACTCTAACAAACCTGGTGAAGAAGGACAGGAAACAATCAGGAATGTATACAATAGGAAGGTCATGCCACTCATACCTCTCTGCCATACCAGTCAGACCCTGCACTCACATACATGGATGGAGTGTCACTCCAGGGCCTCAAAACAGGAGAGTCTAGAGCCTTAGGCTTCTGGAATGTGAGATTGACCCCAGAACCATATTTTATTCTATTCTTGAAAATAAATCCTCACCTTTAATTCCCAGAATTTTGTGGAGGAGGGATGTTAATAATCAATCATTCAAGTAGCAAGCCAGCGAGATTATGCAATCATTCTCTCCTGTCTTATCATTCTGATTTGTTTGTTTTAGTCATTCATCGACTCTTATGGAGTACCCACTATGTGCCTAGCATTGTGCTAGGTATTATGTGAGATGTGAAGACATAAACAATAGTTTCAGCTGTATGGGAATCTTGTTTACTGAGGAAGAATGAGTTAGGTAGACCTAATATTTTCAACTAATAATTCCAGGCAGTCAAGGGTTACAAAGGGTTAATGTACTTAGAGTTCCAGGAAGGGATGAGTGCAGTCCAGATATATCAGTCTTGTCAGGTAAGATTTGGGCTTTGAAGAGCATTCCAGGTGGGGGGAACTTTGGAAATTGCATGCTTCTGGATATTCCTGAGCATTGTGTGAATGTGCTGCGTGGAATGCTTGATTCTTCTTAGTCTAGATATGTGGAGAGCAGTCCAAAGGGATGGAGGGAACTAGCAGAGGACAGGAGATGGTAATGAAAAATTACTATTGTTATTCCCAGTAATAAAAATGCTAAATGATTTTTGAACATTTTGCGTGGCTGATTTGTCACCTTATACTGCAGCTTAGTCAATGTCCCCATCTTCAGTCTTACACTGCACTTCTGTCAAAATGGCTACAAAGAGACTTTATACAAAGACAGCAAAGCATGAACTATGTTTCTGGCATGACAAAAACACACTGGGGCTTAGAAACACAGGTATCTTAAAGTGCTAACAGTCCCTGGGATCCCCAGACCTACTGAGAAACAGAAAAGGCACACAGGAAGCCACAGGCTCCAAGAGCAGCTGTGCCCCAAGTACTAGGCCCATGCTCTAAGGTGTCACATGAGTCAAACTCAACAAATTTCAAGTAGATGATTGACTAGAAGGGAAAAGGATGGCTCTCTTTGGCCCCTTGGCCTGATCCCCAAAAGGTAGGAGAAATAAAAATGTTAATCTCTTCAGAAAAGAATCCTTTATATGTATGCATATATAGATATACAAATACACACACAGAATTTATATATCTATTCATATATCATATAATATATAGATATATTTGAATTATTTTGTAATTTTGTATATTATATGTATATATGATTTGTACATATATACATACACAAATAATCAGCAAGTGTGCTGGAAAACTGCTATTTTGGAAAAGCATGTTGGGACTTCTCATAAAAAGAAAATAAACTGTATTAATTTTTAGATTTGGATTTTTATACAAAATTCACTTGTCTATACCAGGGTACCAGGGACTAGAGGAGTCCTTTGTCTGACCCTCTTAATACTGGTACAGTTTCTTTTTAGTCTTGAGTGCTTGACCATCTGTTGATTTGCATGGTAGAATTGCATCAATGTGAACAGGACCAAATTACCTCTATCATGGGAAAGTTGAGGTAGACACATTTGTCTCTCTTCTCAAAGCCACAGAATGAGTGAGTCCTATACCCACCATCCCCTAAAATGGCAGCCCTTCCTTGGTCCTCAAAGAGCCTCTTCCTCAAAAATTCTTGCATATCACACCAAAGATTAGACTTGGAAGCCCAAATCAAGCAAAGTAAGTAGTTAGCATTTGCAGCAGTACTGAATTTCTTCTTCAAGAACTGAAGTACTGTTGTCAGAAAACTTAGCCTCTATTGGAAGCAATCTGTAACTGTGATGCCATAAGTCAAGGCAGAATTTACTTAGCATAAACTTTGCAATTGTGCTCGGTAAGAGTGTCTCATCAAAGCGAGCCCATGGTGTGTGTATGTATGTGTGTGTGCACATGTGCACACACATGCATACATGCAATGTGCACACACATGTATGTGTATACCAGAGAGAAAAACACAGCATTTGAAATTGATCATTATTCTTAGGAAACATTCCAGAAATTTCACAACAGGTTAAGATACTAGATATATCTTGTAAGTCAAGAAAAGGAGCTTGGAAATAAACAGTGCTGCCATTTTCTTTCCCTGTCTATCCAACTCTTCCCCACCCCCAAACTCTTAGACTCTTCTAGTAAAGAAAGTCTCTGAAGCCTGGAGGTGGGGGGAGGGGAAGGTCAGTGACCCCACTGTTCCCTCTCTCCCTAGCACAGGGTCAGGGCTTGGACAGAGCCCTCCATAGCTCCCCCGGACAAAGAAGCCTTGTTTTTCCCAGAGATCTCAGGATCCTCATTGGTATTCTGCAGGAGCCCACAGGCCTGGGGGTGGGGAGGGGGTCATGCCCAGAGAACAATAGCAGAGCTGTTTGTTTAGAGTAAGGAGAGCCATCCACCCTAGCTAGTGACTATCCTGTGCCCACTCACTCGTCCCAGCTTTTTCACCCTGGGAAGGGCTAAATGGTGGTGCAGGTGTGATCAGGGATGGAGGAACTTGAACTCTTACTAACCAGAGAATTCCACTCTAAGTTTTAGCTGATACTCACTCCAGGGTTGTAAAGATGAGGGAAAATCATCTTTAGTGTATTTGATCCCTTGATCATCATCCACATAGCCAGAGAGTGTCTTTTGTATTGTTCTTACTGGGTGATAGAGGGCTAAACCTTGGGAGCAACTCTGAGTCACCAACTGATACTCTTCACATCCATTTTTCATCTATTTTCTTAGAGCTCAAATAACTCAACAAGTTCTTTTCTGCTCTACTGCCACTCAAAGCAAAGGACAAGAAGGACATAGGTTTTAATGAGTCTTTAGTGTGGAGTCGGAAATAAATGGCCTGAGATAAATCTATCACTGTTTAGCTATAAACAATTCAACAATATTGGCATAAGCATCAGATGCCCATCTCTTCACAATTGAAGTGAAATGTTTGTTCTGGGGGCATTTAAGTTCATCAGAAGTGAAGAATCTGTCAGTCTGTCCAAGTAAAAAAAATCAAATTTTGGGTTCCAACTGGGAAAAACTCAGAACATACAAGATATTGTGTCTTCATCAAAGTAGCTAACCATCAAAATATTCTGAGTAGGGTCCATTAGGTACACTTTCATTTTTCACAGCCCAAGAAGTGTCCATGGGAATGTGAGGACAAGAGCCTTAAGCCACAGGCTCTCCATTTCAGAACCCTTCATGGTTGCAAGTGTATTGGTGTGATTCAGGAAGGCTATGAGGGATTCTGGAGAAGTTCCTTGTCTCTCTCAAGAGACAGTCTCACATTTTCCAGGCTAAGTACAGTCTGCAATATAGTAGAGTTGGCATTAAAAAATTATATAGTAATAATATTACCCAATGCAACTCAGTTGGATTAAACCAACTAACTTTGACCAGAGGTCATAGAGAAAAATAATGACACTCCCCGTGTTTTTCTTTCATTTATGTTTATGTAGATTCGGTACAGTTATTAAGCACATTAGCAGTAACCTACATCCTATGAGAAACAAAAGGGAAATATAAGGCCCAGTCCCTTTCTTCAAAGACCTTTCAGTCTTGGAGAAAACAAACTTATGTCTGAATCAAAGACTAAAGCTACCTTATCATCTTGTATTAAAATGTATAGAACCAAGTCCTGTGGACAAAATATAAGCAAAGAGGAAATATTCAGTGTTGGCTAGATTTATCTGCAAACTCCCAAAACTAGTCTAATCAATCTGTGATAGAACTTCAAGCCCTTCTCACCAATGCTCTTCACAAGAGTCTAACAAAGATTGACAGGACTGTTGTGACTCTTATTCAGGTCCATGTCCATCCAAGAGACTGTTGACCCTGATGCTGTCTTTTTAAGCAGGAACCAAGAGCTCCCAAGCCCTCCCTCCTTTCCCATGACCCTGGGCATGCCTCAAGGACCAGCTCCATGATGGTAATTCAGTGTGAATCTGGGAGCTCGTCAAAGGGAGGAGAGGAAGGGCCTCAGAAAGGGATGGTAGAAAGAGACCAATTGTGCCTTGCACAATTCCCAGCCTGTCCCTTGAATCCAGCTGACAAAGGGAGAGATAGAACCCTATACAACTGAGCTAAACAACAGGCAGACTCATTGAGTAAAAAACTGGCCCTATCTCCCTAGGTCTCTAATCTGCACTTACCCTCCTCCCAGAACCCACCCCTTAACCTCACCCTGTGAACAGAGGCCTCCTTGATCAGGGCCTATAAGCAGTTGACAGGGCCAAGATACTAGAGCAGCCGTGACTGGTACGGGGGATGGATGGGGATCAGTGGGTGGGTTCTAGGAGTAAAACAACAATCATCGGGAGGTACCAGCGACAAAGACTTTTGCTTCTGGCCTTATCATGGTCGGACAAAGCCCTGCCTATAATCTTGTCTTTCTTACATGAAATCAGTATTTATACCACATTCAAAGGCTGGAAAGGGGCCCTACAGTCACTGGACCATGAAAATCCAAGCCTGCTGGATAGACAAGTCATGTGGACGGAGTTAAATCAAAAGGGATCTCAGCCTCCTCTTTGAATGGGTATTATTATTACCATGGCAACAGCATCTGGACCACCTTCTTTCCTATACTCCCTGATCCTTCTCAACACACACACACACACAACCAATTTATGCCCAAACATTGAAGCTTTATTGTTAAACTTTATCCATCACACACTGTCTTCACCTTGACCACATATGGGAAGGTAAAAGAAGCAACTGACACTAAGCTAAGAGACAACAGTTTCCATACCTTATTCCTTAGGTCAGTCTCCTACCAATTTCTCCTCTCTTCTTCATTGCATGGTAAAGCTGATCTGGGGAACTTTGTTGTCTTTCTTGGAATCTCTCTGACTCTTTTTCAGAGTCCAGCCTGGCAGAGAGCTTAGAGGCCAGCACAGAGCCGAGAGAGCACCCTTAGGACCATTTAAAAATAGCCAAAGAGGAATTAATCCATCAGTACTTGCTGAACTTTTGATGTAAGTTTGGCACTGGGTAGGCCCTGACAGTGGTAAAGGAAGGAAAAGCTGCTCTGTTTGCCTGCCATGGCTGCGGTGATCCTTCCTGATCATTTCACTGCCCTGACTAGATCTTCCCTGGACCTAAATTTCTGTGGGCAAGGAGGGCCTTTCTACTCTTGCTTTCTTTCAAGACTAAACTATACCCTGATGATGGTTTCCTGGGCTTCAGAATAATACACAAAAAAGCAACAAGAGAAAAAATATGCCACTGGGGTTCTGCCTTGATGGGTTTGAAGACTATATTTCCCCCCACCCACCCATCTCCCAGGGGTTTCTTGGGCCTTGTTACTACTTAGATAGCTTTGAGAGAATAGTTCTAGTTGGCAGGCTGTTGTGTAAACTGGCTTTCCTAGTGCAGAGCCAGGATGAAAGCCCCTCAAAGCAGAACGGATTTCTGCTTGGCTCTAAGAGCTCCTCTGGTTTCTTTTTAGCTTCTGGAATTCTTGCAACATTCTTGGTGTCAGGGTGAGATTCAGTTAGTCTTCAGGCATTTTGTATAACTGGACCCCTGCTCTGCCTCCACACTTTTTGCTTGGGCTACACCCACTTACTCTGAGCCAGCCAAAACTATACTGCTCAGCAAACAGCCACCTTTGGAAGGAAGCATCACAGTCTGGTTACCAGGATAACAACCACTGACTTACAGGAGCCAATGTTTTGCTGTTCAGTAATGGCATTGTGTTACTGAGCAGAGAATAATCAGCTACTGCTCTTTGGCTCTTTTCTGGTTCCATTGTTATCCCAAAGACTCATTTGGAACACTCTCCTCCCAAGTCAGGACAAGGTTTAAAGAATTATTATTTCCCCCATAAACCTTTTGTGTAGATGCTACTGAATTCAGTGTTCCTCTTTGTGTCCAATCCTACAGGATTCTATATGGTTGAGGTAGTTAGCTCCATGTTCCTGGAGGTGAATAAGAAGAGGCTGTAGGAACGTTTAATTGGCTGTTGTAAAAGGGACTACTGCATTAAGATTTGGCTCAGACAGCTTCTAAAGTTCCTTCCAACCACAGATTTCATGATATAATTTGTCTACTACAATTGTTAAACGCCCATACACTTTCATACCCTGAGGAAGTAATATTCAGCACCCTTCTTTACTCCCTCTCTATTTTTAAATCACAACCTACCCAAACAGCTGCCCTGACATCAGGTAGGTTTTTTGATATTACCTTGGGCAGGAATTGAGTTTCTCCAACATTCACCTCTCACCTGGCCACACTCAATTGATCAAATGATTCTTAACCAAGTGCACAAAGTGCAGACAAAGAAAACCCAACCACTTTGGGGAAAAATGAGAGTCAGCCTGTACATGAACTATTTTACAATAATTGTTATTATCATGATTTACAATGAGTATACAGCTTGGCCACTTTCAAAGGACTTTCACATCATTATTACTTGATTTTCACAACCTTGAAAGCAGACAAAACAGTTATTGTGATGCCCATTTTCCAGAAAGAAAAGTGATAATTCACAATGACCTACCCAAGGTCATGAAGTTTATATGTGGCAGATCTGGGATTTAAACTTGGTTGTATTGACTTCTAATTCAGTGTTCTGCCTTCTTAATTATCCTACCTGAATACGTGCTGAAAAGATCTGTTTTGATGTTTCAGGATAAAACAACCTAAAAGCTGACACCAGCTTAATAGAGTTGAAAACCTATCTTCCTAGATGTGGCTGGAGTCTTCTTGATACTATGTTTGATGATGAATACATAAGGCAATCGATTCTCATTTTATTTAGGATGCATTCAAGCTGCTACTCTTGTTTTGCCACTCATAAACAATGTCTACATGTCTCTGTGACATCCTGTGTGGACAAAGATCCTTGTGCTCTGCACACCTTGCTCTGAGTAGACACTACCACAGACCAGACCTCATAGTTTTTCTCTTTGTTCATAGAACATGGAGAAGCCCTCAGTACTCAACCAAGTCAACCAGACTCCCAAAGTCCCAGCAGCCTCCTTGTCATAGCAGGGATTTAGAGTTTGGACTATGTCCTCAGGAAGTCTAAGTCTATGATATTTGCTAGGTATGGCCATCCACACATGTGTGCATGCATGCACACGTGCACACACACACACACACACACACACACCTACTCATATCCATTCCCCATGGTAAAGTCATTGTAGACTTTATTTTCATTTTCTGAACTTAAGATTGGCCTCCTTGGCCATGGTCAAGCCTGAATACATCTTGCTTCATTCTCCAATTTCCAATTATAGCTAAACAGGGCTCAAATTTTGTATCAAGCAAGGGGTTATTTTGTACATCTGACAGGTACCCGACTATCAGTTGCCTCCAGCAGAACCAGGGATGTCAGCTGATCTGGCCATTACCAGAGCCTGGGAACCAGGGGAAAAGAAAAGGTAGAAGGAAGTGAGGGGAGAGGAGGACACATGACCATATCCAGCCCACTGGGCACTCTCTCCAAGGACTTGTGGGACTCTCCACATGCTGCTGAAATTTTTTGAGAATAAAGCATCAATCTCAATACAGCAGAGACAGAGTTAATCTAATTGAGTGCTAAGGAATTTAAAACAACAACAACAAAAAAAACAAGTGCCAAAACACAACTCATTTAAACTATTGAAAACTCCCAAACCCCAAAGTCAGAAATACTATTGTACATTCCTGTACCTGCTTAAATCTTCCATGCTAAAGTTTTTGAAACTCACCCATGTCTTTGGGACTCTGACTCCAACTGTAGCTGGCTGGCTAGTCTGCTTTGCGGCTATGTTCAGCTGGAAGGACCCTGGTCTCTCCAGTCTCCTTCTTCGTTCCTTTACTTTTTCTCTCTGAGTATCTTTGTCCTCTTCTCCAGCAATGAAAAGGGCTTTCTGATTGACAGCCAACCCCCTTAAAGGGACAGGCCCACTTTCCTCCCCATCTCCTCCTCCCCTTCTCCTCCCCTTGTCTCCACCTCCTCAAGAATACTCCCTTTACTAAGGGCTCCATCTTCTCTTTTCTGCCTTTCACTGCCAATTTTTTTTCTTTTTTTTTTCTTCTTTTTTTTCCTAAGACTTCCCTATGTGGAATTTCACTTTGCTGCAGAGACATTTGGAAATGTGGTTTGGGGCTGAAAATTTTTTTAAAAAGAAAAAAAAGAGGTCATGGAATCCTCTAACTGATACTTGTATCTATTTGCTGTAGGATGTGGCAGCACAAGTGTCAGAAGCCACGGAAGTGGTAGCTTTGGCGAGGGGTTAAAGGTAAAAACCTAGATGAGATCTTCTAGAGTCCTTCCGACTCTGGCCCCAACTGCAACCCTCACTCATAGCTGCCCTTGGCCCTGTCTACGTTTCTCTTCTCCCCACTCCTTGGCAAATAAGCACCCTCCCCCCTACTCAGCTTCAGAAACACAACAGAGAAGAAAAATTTGTCTTTTAAAATAACATCGTCCAAATCCTCCAGCTAAATGAGGACAAAATACAAGCTGTTGATTCCACAAACAGATTGTGACCAAGCAGGGTGAGGCTAGCATTGTAAAATTTTATTGAGAAGATAAGAGGCCCAGAGAGGGGGCAAGACCTATGCAGGTTCACCAAATAGACTAAAGAAAAGGTCAGAGTTAGGAATATGGGTGATTTCTAAGGAGGATAAATGACTTTGAGAAAAGTCAGGAACATGGTCTGAGAATCAGGTAGTCAGTATCCCATCCTGAGAATGTAGTATCATCAGAGAACTGAGGCTAGGGTGATGAAAGGCAGGGAGGGTGTGGGTTGGGTTGAATCAGTGAGTGCCAGTGAGGGTGGAGAGAAGGGCAAAGGAAATCTCGTGCTTGCCTCAGAGAATGAAATACTAAGAAAAAGTGATTAAGCAGCAAAAATTTTGGACTAATATATGAAACCTGCCTTACCAATAATAGTTGTTCCTAAAGACTATGAAGATATTTGAGTGCCAAGAGAGATTAGCCTGAGAAGGTTTTCTAAAAGAGGTGAATCTTAACCAGTGTCTAACTAGGCTCTTTGTTATTGTTCTTTATCCTTTCAGGAGCCTCAGAAAGGCATAGATCTCTTGAACTTGAGGCCCACATCCTCCCATGGGTGGCCTGTAAGGAAACTGGTTGACATATAACTGGAGGGGTACCTGTTGGAAGGATTCAGGGAAAGAAGGTATGGGCCCCCAGAATTTTTCCTATGGATTTGCCTAGGCATCGTAGAGGAGAGAAAGGAGGTACTGAGCAGAGTCTAGACTCTTTCTGTGGAGGGAGAGAAGCAAGACGGTGTCTTACAGTTTTCTCTTTGAGCTGTGACCTTGAACTTGTTTCTGGTTTGGGCTCTGCTGTTAGAAAAAGGATAAGTCTTCTACAGATGACCTTGTGTGTCCACCGGGGTCCTGTATCCTGCAGTGTCTGAGGCTTGTTCAGAATCCTAGAACCCTAGATCCTTTTTGCTTTTATATCAGCCCCAAGGAGAAAGGATCCCTGTTAATGCTGCCCCTATTGCAGAATAGTATAGAAGTAGCTTTCCAGAGCAGATAAGACAAAAGCCATATGACTGAGGGTAAAGGGTCTCAGGACACCTGACCTCACCAGCCCTGCTTTCCAGCCATACACTCTACCTGCTGAGGAAGCTGAATTGTAGGATTGTGCCAAAAATTAATTTCTGGAAGGTTCTTGTCAGAATGGCCCTGAAGGAGAGGGAGAACCAAGAACAAAAATTTGTTCCCTCAGCTCTTCAGATGACAGAAGGAACTGAGGGATGACGGAGATGGTTTTTCACAGCTCAGATAGATGAGAGCCCTGTGTGCAAGGGAGATTGCTCAGGCTCAGCCTTCTCATAAATCTGTCCCTGGATTCTCAGCAGCAGCTCTGGGGACTACTCAGAAGAAAAGATGTGTTCCCAATAAACCCAAAGATACCAAATTTTCAACCATGTTTACCTAACACACATTTCTCTTCTCCTTTCCTCCATCTCTATTGCTCACTGTCCCCAATGCCTTAAGATTCCCAGCTCCCCAGAATCCAGTGTATTGCAGTCACTCTGTAGTCCTAACACTCTGTCTCAGCATCCACTAACCACCTCTCTCCTAATCCTTTCCCACAGCCCTCATAAGGTTTCTTTCCAGGCCTCCAAGGTTTTGGGGTTTTTTAATCCACCCACCCCACCTATTTCTGTGATTCTGCTTCCAGTGGTTCTGCTGAGTGCCCTTGCTGGAACCCTGGCAGTGCCCAGGGATTCCTCAAGAGGGCACTGCCAGCTTTCTTGGTGGCAGCCTGCTGCCTGCACTTTGTGCCTGTGGAAACAATGCAGGATTGTATGAAACCAGTAAAGAGCTTGCTTCATGCAATGCTGAAGGTAACTCAGAGGATCTGGCCCCCCTTGATCATAACTTGCTTTGGTTGTGCAGCTTCTTGCAAATAACTCCCAAACACTTGGATATTACCTCCACTCTCTGTTCTGTGATCCCATAGTACCTGATTCTTTTTTTTTTTAAATTTTATTCTTGTTTAAAATATTACAGATGTCCCTTTTTCTCCTCAATGACCCGTTCCACCTCGTTCCTTCCCCCTCCCCAATCCCTTTCCCCACCATTGTCCATGTCCTTGGGTTGTGTATATATGCACATAAATTCTTTGGTTACTCTCTCCCCCTCCACCCACCCGCCCTCCTCCATCCCTCTGACATTCATCAGTCTCAGCTATGCTTCCATGTCATTGAATCTATTCTGTTCATCAGTTTATTAAGTTCTTTATATTAGCAGCACAGTTTACAATAGCTAAGATCTGGAAACAGCCCAAGTGCCCATCAGTAGATGAGTGGATAAAAAAGCTGTGGGACATCTATACCATGGAATACTACACAGCTGTAAAGAAGAAGAATCTCTTACCCTTTGGGACAGTATGGATGGACCTGGAGAATATTATGCTAAGTGAAATAAGTCAGGCAGCGAAAGACAAATATCACATGATCTCGCTTATACGTGGAATCTAAAGAACATAGTACCTGATTCTTAAAGGCCACTGGGCAAGTATGCTCTTTGCTCCATTATATAGACTGAATTCTGAAACTCAGGGAATTCCAATGAATTTCTCCTAGAAAACTAAATAAGGGCTCAAGTGCCCAGTTTGGTGGTCCACTTCTCTATGTCCACATAGAAAATAATAAAGGGGATCGGAGAAGACATGGTACCAGTGAAAGCCAGGGGTCACCTGCTAGCATTTGGACTTCTGGAGCTGAAGCTTTGCTTCTCCTCCACAACATAATGTCCTCTCAGAACAAATTTAGGAAGGCAAGTGGTTTCATCTAACTGCTTTTCTAACCTGGGCACTGAGGGCTGACTAGCTGGCAAGCAAGCAATATATTATCCCCTATATACTTGTCAATAGAACTTTCCACACCCAACTTCATGCCAATTGGCTTGACCAAGTCTTTCTGGCCCAGAAAACTGAATGCTAAGGTCATGGGCGGTGGAAGTGGAGGCTGCTCTTCTTCCTCTCCTCAAGATTCAGGGAGCAGTGCAAGGATGGATAGGGGAAAGTGATGAGTTGAATGTATATTTGGGATGGGGAGATGCCCATGGCTTCTGATAGAGTGAAGGGTAGAGTGTAAGGCAAAATAATCAGATTAACAAGCTCATGAAAGAAACACCTGGAGAGCACCAAACAGCTATTAGCAACGTGAAGAAATCAGATGTACACATAACCCACCTTCACCAACATGAAAATTCTGCTAGCTGTGGCACAGTAGCCCATGCATGTTTGATACGATCTCTGAGCAGAGCAGAAATATGACTACAATTCTTGGCTGTCAAATACTCACTTAACTCCTTAGGACCAAAGTTATATGTTCCATTTTCCTGACTGGGTACAGAGGCAGCTTTCCCAGTGCCACCCAGCAGTCAAGGAACAGAGCCACCTCTAGAGAATACCTCTCTCCAGATTCGCATTGCTTGGAAGTTGCTTGGAAAGTTGTACTGCTCCAAAAGAATATTTGAACAGAGAGCCTCTGCCCTGAGACAGAAGAGCCAGGGGGAGGATGGACAAGCTTCAGGCTACTGTGGCCTGAGTTTCCAACTCTCTGCGCTTCTCAGGCTAAGCATGTTAGAAATCCAGGCAGGGCAAGTTGCGTGCTGTTTGTAGGGTCAGTAAGATTCAAAATCAGTCAGTGGAGACCAGATGATACTAAGGACTTTGTTATCATTGTTAGGCATGGTAATAGCATAGTATGATTTCTAAAAAACTCTTTATCAGTTATAGATGCATAGAGAAATATTTATAAATGAAATGTCATGATTTCTGAGATTTTTCCTCACCAGAAAATTATAGTAACAAGGTTAGTTGAAATAACATTGGCCAAGTATTGAAAAATTTTAGGATGGGTGATGGGAACATGGAATTTTATTATACTATATTCTTTACTTTGTGTATAGTTAAACTCGAGGTCATAAAAAAGGAGTCATTAGAGTTAAGATTCAAACTAACCCAAAAGGAAAAAAAGAGAACATTTCTAAAATAAATCTCTGATCTTTCTGGGAAGATGCATACAGCCTGGTAAGAGTGATTGCTTCTGGGGAAGGAGACTGGGATCTTGGAATGGGAGGGAGACTTTTCATTCTATACACTTTAGTATGGTGGGAATTTGTAATTATATCTATTTCTTACTTTTTCTGTGGGGAAAAAAAGACATTTGAAATCAGGCATATTGAGAGACAGCAGTCCACAGACACCTCAGGTTTGCTTCACTGCGGCAGGTGAATCATGAGAGGGAAGTCCTCACCATGGCAGGTTGGCCAGCCCCTACTCCTCCCCACACATCACTCAAACTACCCACACCCCTCCTTCTGCCTGTGTCTATGAAACACTGATCTATTTCAAAACATGGGCTGTCTACAGCCACAGGAGAGGACTTCCAGGACCCCCGCCCAAGGCACAGATGGATGGGAAAGAGGGATTGCTCTTACCCTGTTCCCCATGGTAAGAGAACTCATGAGCCCTTGAAAGCAAGAAATGTCCCCATCCCAAGAGGTCACTCCCTCTGCCTTCCTTCCTTGCTTCTCTGTTGACCCCATAAGCAGTAAGGGTTATGCCTGCCACTAAAAGGACTTGCTCAGGCAGCTGCCCAGGCCTCCTCCTTTCAAATCCATTGCCCAGGACTGCCTTTTCAGAGATGTAATTTTACCCCTTCTAAATCACCATCATCATCAAAGTTTGTTGTCCCTTTCAGAGAAGCCATGCCAAGCCCTTCAGCTCTGGCTACTTGACTGGGTAAAAGGAGTCACTGTGGGCTGTGGGTGACCCTTCAACCCAAAGCTAGGCTCCTATGGAGCAAATTTGTAATACTCGAGGTGAGGGTACCTACCTTGGGAAACTGTACCAGCAGCCAAGTTAGAGAAGAAATTCTCCTTGCTGAGAGCTGTGAACTCCAGGTAAGCACAGATCATGGTGCCAGAGCTTAGAGCAAATGCCTTAAGACCTGACTCTTGGCTGAGGTCATCTCTCCCCCACCCTTGCCAAGCCCAGGAGGAGACCTGGACAGTTGCTCTCCTTGCCAGCGTTGACTCCTCCTGTCACTGAGTAAAACAAGGCAGTAGGATGCGGAGCCCCCACCCTCCAACTATTTTTCCCCTAGGTGCTGCATTGCTATAGCCATGGAGGGCATGAGGCGTGCTGGGCCCTGGAGCTGAGGCTGTTGGCAGGCTCACTCAAGCTGCTGTCTCCCCCAGCCCCCAAAGCACAGAAGAGAGATTGCACTTCTCCATCCTGGCCTGCCCTTTCCTAGGCTGTAGACACCCTGGCCCTCAGAGGAAAATGAGTTCTTTTTTTAAGCACAATTAGTCCCAAACCATAGTCTAAGAAACTATTCCCCCGAGGACCCTCCAAAGAGGGTTTAACATGCTCCTTGGGTTATCCTTGAAAATCCTTCAACATTTCTGAAGCACTGCAATTGTTTCCACAGGCTGAATCCAGCAGTTTTTGGAAAGGTTTCAAAGGGTAGAGTGGCAGCAGCTCCCCTTAGCCTTTGCTCCCTCCTCATAGCAGAAACTTTCAGAAAAAGAAGGAAATCCCCACTTTGCCGTGAGTCTAAGCTATAAGCCTAAAGAGCAAGGTAGGGCTCTCCATTCTGAAGCAAGAGCTACTCAGCTATTTTCAAATTTCCTCAAAAAGGGGGATATGGAAGTGGCTGGTGAATGCTGAGGTACAGTTTGCTATCCCAGTTAAAGCTGGGTTTGGAAAGAGTAGCTAGTCCTGGGTTTCCTGGGAGTAGTCATCCTCTCCCAGCTGATAACTAAGGAAGAGGGAAGTCATTAGAATTGCAGCATGAAGGATTTTAGCTGGATACCAAGTGGGCCTTCCAGATGACCAGGGCTCTCTATGAGCAGTGGAGTATAGTGATTAAGAACATAAACTCTGAAGTCAGATATCTGGGCTACCAAATACCAACTATGTGACTTTGGGCAATTCAACCTCTCTGAGTCTCCATTTTTTCATTCCTAAAAAAGTTATAATAATAGTAGTGATCACATGGGGTACTGAGAAGATTACACAAGATAATGAACATAACATGTTCAGCAAAATGCCTATGCTAAGGTACAATGATAATAATAATGATAATAATAATAACCAGGTGAGATGATAGAGTATACTTAGAAATGTTACATTTAACAAATAGAGACTGAACTTTAGTGATCTATAGAAGCAACACTTTTCAGATCCAGGATTTCCAGACTTCTGCAGAACCTATCCATGTTTAAAATGGCCCCAAGGAAATGTTTTTATAAGTATTGAGACTCTCTGAGACTTACCTAGCAGTTTAGGCACGTAGTTGTCTTCCAACATCTCCAGCTCTTCTAGGTATGCCCCTCACTAAAGTAACCAACCGCCCCAATTTGCCAAGGTTTCCCACAATGTGGGAATTTCAGTGTTAAAGCTAGGTAAGTCCCAGGAAAACCAGGACAAGTTTGTCAGCCTACATCAGCACTCTAGCACTGCCATAAGCACTGCACTTAAAGCAGTTCCCTCAGGGGCTACTGAAAACATCAGGGAAATTCTAAAAGCCCTCCATTCCTCACTCTGAAATAGGCTTGCCAGATAAAATACACATGCTCAATTAAATTTGAATTTCAGATAAACAATGAATAATTGTTTAGGATAAGAATATCCCAAATACTGCTTGAAATATACTTATACTAAAAAATTGTTTACTGTTTATCAGAAAGTCAAATTTAACTGGAAGCCCTGTATTTTTATTTGCTAATTCTAGCAACCATAAAAACAAGGGCAGTCTTGCATGGCAAGCCAAACTGGTTTCTGGGGAGGGAGCCAGGAGAATTGCTAGGGCAACCTCAAACAAGAAATCATGGTTCCCTCTGGACACACCTTCTACTCTGCATTTTGGCCACCGATTCCCTCATCTTGTGAGCCTTGGGAGGGGAGGAGTTGGGTAGCCACACCTACCTCTAGGGATCAGTTGGGGGCAAGGCAAGATGCCATGGACCCTGAGGCAGGCTGCATAATACAGTTTAGGGGTTTGGGCTTTGTAGCAAGCCAGATTGGATTCATACCACACCACAGTCTACACATAGCACAATAAGTGGTGATTGTTGTTAATATTTAAGAGGCTGACCTTCCCCCTGTTTATCATCTCTCTTCTCTTCTTATCCTGCATCCAGCACTTTGCCAGGCTTTGAGGGGAATACTGAGAAATTAGAGGATTTCTGGACACAGCCCTTCCTGAAGGACATTATAGCCTCTTCTGGAAGATATGTTAGAGACATTAACCAAATGGAGACTCAGGCACAACTAGCATTAAGCACCTACCTGTGCTTGGCCCACCCTATGTGCACATGTAAGCCAAATGTCAGCAGAGGACCAGCCTGTCCTTTCAAAGTCAGATAAACTGCACTGGCCGGTGTTGCTCAATGGTTAGAGCATCAGCCCACTCACTAAAAGGTCATGGGTTTGATTCCCAGTCAAGGGCTTGTTGCAGGTTCGATCCCCAGCCCTAGTTGAGGTGCATGCAAGAGGCAACCAATCAATGTGTCTCTCTGACATTGATGTTTCTCTCTTTCTCCCTTCCACTCTCTCTAAAAATCAATGGAAAAAATATCCTCGGATGAGGATTACCAAAAACAAACAAAACAAAAAAAAAGTCAGATAAACTGGGTCAAGCTCCAATGCCATCCCTTGTCAGGGAAGTCCATTGTCTTCCTCAAGATTTCTGGAAATTCCAAGAGAGCTCAGAATTCCATGACTAATTCTGGTTCTGAATTGGGGCTCTTAATAAACTTTTGATTCACCACCTAGTTCATCTTCCATGGCCACTACCTTCTTTGTACTTTTTGCCACACCAGATTGGGAATGCTGCTTTTCTTCTTGGATTTCTATAAGAACCACTCACATGAAGAAATTGTGCAAGTAACAGAATTTATCAAGATTTGGGTAGATGGAGAGGGCATATGTTATAGCAACACAAACAATTAAAAACTATATTGCTAGACATTCTGTATTTAAAAGTTCTTGACTACATTAGTACCTGGAATTTCTCTGCAAACTCCATCCTCCTGCCATGGATCCACTCTTGTTTCACTCTCCCTTCTCCTATTTCCTCTTTTTCTTCTCTCTTCCTTCCCAGATTCATGTTTATTTTTTATGAGGAACAGTTAAGCTACATATGTGCCATCTTCCAATTCTTTCAACCAGAGCTTCTCCTTCCCAAAATTGGCTTATCAGAGTATTTTTCTTTAAAAAGACTGATCCCCTTCTCTCTTTTTTTAACTTGAGGATATTTTTTCCATATCTGGGAGATAAGTTCATGATGAAGTGAGCTCTGATATTTCACTGAAGCCCTTACACTTAAGATTTATTTTGCTTTTCTAAGAATGAGATCCCTTGCGCTAATTTTAGTTATGTGTTCAGATTTGTATTATTCTTTGGTGAATAATACTCCAAAGAAGCATGTTCCTATAGTCTGTCTGCTTGCCTAGTGTCCTTAATGTTATTTGTTTATAGGAGGAAAGTCTATAGGGAGAGGATGGCATAGATTCAATAAACTTGTTCTTGACCTGGCCCTGGGGACTGAGTTCAGACAATCTCCTCAGACCAGTGTCCTTCAGACAAACTTTATCTCAAGTTATCATTTCAAAACCTTATAAAGACTTCTCAATCTTGCTTTTGCCTCTGAGACTTGCTTTCTTTCATTTAATCTACCCAGAATCAGGGGATTTTGCTTGGCCCTTAATTGGTGGCAATTGGCCTTTAGTCAAACTTTGTAAACAGAAAGTTCACCATCATCATCTTTACAGACCTTTGAGTTCTCATGGAGATTTCTCAGTCTAAAAATGCACCTATTTCAGGTTAAACACCTGCTTCTTTTATGTCTTCTACCCATAATGCTAACTTTTATGATTATCCCTCTAACTAGAACAGTTCAGCAGGAACAATTTAAAACTGCAGTGGCATTTTTGTCATCATCCACATAGACCTTTGTTAACCATGCTTAAAAACTTTGTACATTATGAGCTTAACTATATAAAGAAGAAAATTAATAGAAAAAGACTATGAATATATAAAAATATTAACTATGATTATTTTGGCTAATAGAATTCTAGGTGATTTAATTTCCTTTATACATGTCAGCATTTTCCAAGTTTTCTATAATATGTGTGCTTCCTTTTTAAAATCAGAAGATGTTGCCTGGCCAGTATGGCTCAGCCATTGAGCATCAACCTATGATCCAGGAGATTGAGGTTTGATTCCACGTCAGGGCACATGCCCAGGTTTTGGGTCCCATCCCCAGCAGGGGGCATGCAGGAGGCAGCTGATCAATGAGTTTCTCATCATTGATGTTTCTCTCTCTCTCTCTCCCTCTCTCCGAAATCAATAAAAATATTTTTAAAATGAAATAAAAATAAAATTAGATGTTAATTTTTTAAAATATTGATACTTCCATTTTGATATACCATGTGTTCACATTTACATTAAAACATGTACCGCACAGGCTTATGTGGCTCATTTGGTTGGAGCATCATCCTGTGCACCAAATGGTCACAGGTTTGACTCCCAGTCAAGGTACAAACCCAAGTTGCGGGTTTGATCCCTGTTTGGGGTGTGTTCGGGAGGCAATCGATTGATGTTTTTCTCTATCTCTCCCTCTCCATTCTTCTCTCTCACTAAAAAAAAAAAAATCAATAAAAAACATATCAGAGCAAAAAATAAAAAATAAAATAAAATTGCAGTGACACCTTTGGGGAGCTTTGCACATGAACAAGAGAAGTACTTAAGAACAGAAAACAAAAGAGACCCTCATGAGATTGTCCAAAAGAGAGATCAGTTTGTTAAATGTAGGAAATATCACTTTCTTGGTCTCCATATTTGGGGGATTAATAAATGCTGGCTTTTTAATTACACAGCTTGGTAAAGTTGTTAAGAGTCCATGTTATGTCAAAACCAGCTATATGCCACTCTCTTTTGTGTGTATATAGCTTAAAATTTATATTTCTGCATGTTAACTTCCTTCCTTCTCCTTGCAGAGGAAATATAAATAGTCCTTTACAGTGATGATTACATATTTGATTGTAACTGGCTTTATTTCATTTTTTCCTGTTCCATTTTCTCTTTTATAAAATTTTAACTATTAACTTATCAAAAAATAGTTTAGTTATTTTGTATACACTCTAGGAATATCTATTCAAGATAATGTCAAATTTGTCTAAAATTTTTTAAGTTATTAAACTGCTTTAATTTATATATGCACTGAAAGTATATTTACATACTAGCTTTATTACTATAGCTGTAAAAAAAAAGAGGCTTTGGTTTCAAGATAAAAGAAGAATTTGTGTGTGATTCATTGTCTTAACACACTATTTTGGTTTGTTCAAGACCAGATTTAAATTTCTCATAGTTAAAAAACTTCCTAAATTGCCTACACTTGCTTTATGAATGAAATGTTACCACTATCCTAGGCTATGTGCTACATGCTTCACATGTATTAATCCTCGTGTAATCCTCATTACATAAGGTAAATGCTACTGTTCTCTTCAAACTATACATGAAAAAATGGAGGCACAGAGAGGTTAAGTAACCTTTCCAAAGTCACAAGCTAGTATTCAGCAAACTTGACACTTTGGGGGATTGCACTACAGAGTATGGGATCAGAGTGGCAGAGACTATACAGATGCTGATTGAACCCATTTCCTCTTTTTACTTCTGTTGGGGAATTTTTCATAGCTTATGGAAACTTCAGAGACACTTTAGCCTGCTCTTAAGAACTGTTCAATTTGACTCAAAAAACTGTTAACTTAGAACACAAAATGGCCTCACTACTATTGTCACAAATGACAATTTTGCTCCCAATACAGTCTGTGCCTCACTAGTGTACTACTTCATATGTAGACATCACACATCAGTGTCACACACTAACTTATCCTGTATATTCAGGATAATTTTGGGGACTTTTAGATGTTTAAAATTACCACTTTGCTAGAAGATCATGTTTCTCTAGATATAATTTTTAAATTACCCCAAAATTACTCAATTACCTCCAAAATGAGGCATACACAAGACACTTTGGAGAACTCCCAGAGGGAATAACTGATTGCCTGTTCATATACATATATTATCCTAGCTGTGATTCCCACAATTAGGAATAATACAGCTGGCAAAGGTGGTCTAAAACTTGTTTCTGACCCTAGAAAAAGTCATAAATAACATAACTCCTATTCTGAAAGCCTGACAAACTAGTCTAAATTCAATAACCAGGGCTGTTACAGTCACATTACTCCCTATTTCCTCTCAAGTAGTCAAGGGGAATTTGTGCTGTAGCAAATACTTCTTACTATGCCTGTATACTAAAAGATAAGTAAAAGAGTTGGGGGGCGGGGGGAGTCACTTGTTTCCTGGACTAATCATCATTTTGTTTCTGATAATTGTTAGTGTTATAGTATCCTGTTTTGTCTTTCAAATGTTACTGCCCAACCATTGTTACATCAGAGGACTCAACAACACAACCTGCAATATAATGAGCAAAATAGACTAACCCTAGTCCTGCTATAGCCTACATCCTCCAAACAACCTCCTAATTAGCAGAATCTTGGCAATGGTGAAAATCTGGACATCATTGATTAATGCCTTGCAGCCTGACTTTGTCTACCCTTGGCCATAAAGGAGGCACTAAGAAAGAAACAAGCAATTCTTGACAGCTAAAACTTGACCTGGTACTAAACAGTTTCACAGAATATAACATTAAACAAGGCCACTCTTTGACCATAATGGACCAAGACCAAAAAGGACCATTGTGGGGGCTGAAATAGCTCAGCTGGGAGAGTGTCAGACTGAAAAAATCACTGTAATAAGATTTGAACACAGACAAAACATGAACATTATCTAAACCATAGAAATGACCAAACTTCCTCTATTCTGCCTAATATGAGTGACTACTGTTCCTTTAATTACATCTTTATCTTTGCTCTAATCTTTCCTGTTTTTAGATATTTGAGATACCCAATTATAGGATTACTCCTGGTTTCTGACAATAGCCAATCCAGCACAAAGCCCCACTTCCTTAAACCCTCTCCAAAATCACTTAAGTCAAAATCCTGAAGTGCTTGATTCCTCATAGTGTACATTACTTCACTTTTATCCCACAAGGAAGAAATTATAATCATCACCATTTTGCAAATAATGAAACTGAGACTACCCAACTAGTAAGCAGAGAAGTCTAACAAGAACCCAGGACTTATTCTTTGGGGTATGTAATGCTGCTTTTAAAAGAGTGCCTACAGGGAGATTCTATTAGATTCCTGGCAATTTCTCTATAGGAAATTCTATTTTCCAATACATTGCATCTTACTCTTAGTTGATATGCTGGTGTACCATCCCTACCTTGATTATTCGCTCATTAACCTTGCACACTGCAATTGCTCATTAAATTGTGTGCGTGGTTGTGGGGTTTTTTTTTAAACATATCTTTATTGATTTCAGAGAGAGGAAAGGAGAGGGAGAGAGAGAGACAGAAACATCAATGATGAGAGAGTCATTGATCGAGCCCGCAACCCAGGCATGTGCCCTGACCGGGAATCAAACCCCGATTGCCTGGATCCTAGGTCGACTCTAAACTGCTGAGCCACGCCCGGCCGGGCCTGTGTGTGTTTTTGTATGTGAGTTTGGAGGTGGTTTGGTTGCAATATACAGTAATTCCCTTTTATCTGCAGTTTCTCTTTCCATAGTTTCAGTTACTCGAGGTCCAAAATGTTTAATGGAAAATTCCAGAAATAAACAATTCATAAGTTTTTTTGCACACTGTTCTGAGTACATGATGAAATCTCACACCAACCCACTCTGTCTCACCCAGGATGTGAATCATCCTTTGTTCAGCATCTCCATGCTGTAGATGCTCTCAGCCCCTTAGTCACTTATGAGCTGTCTGGGTTGTCAGATCAACTGTCAAGGTATCACATGCACTGCTTGTGTTCAAGTAACCCTTAGTTTTACTTAATAATGTCCCCAAAGCACAGGAGTAGCAATGCTGGCAATTCAGATATGACAAAGAGGAGTCATAAAGTGCTTTCTTTAAGTAAAAAAGTATGTACGTATAGGAAAAAACTATATCTCACTACTACCCACAATTTCAGTCATCCACTGGGTGTCTTGGAGCATATTCCCCACAAATTAAGGGAAACTACTGTATGTTGATGTGTCTTGTGATTTGTCTTGGAGTCTGCACGTAGTTACTAGAATCATCAGACCATATCTGTAGGCCCCGTCCAGGATGAGGAGCTGAGGAGGCCTGGTGAGGCTGCTAGCTCAGTGCAGGGATTCCTAAGGAGCATGAAGGGAGGAGCCAGAGCTGCCAACTGCAGTTTCTAACTATTTAGTGCTGACAGCAGAGAATGAGCCATCAGTTAGCCAGCAAGAATGAAGTGAATTCTTTTTTTTAATCTTTATTATTGAGAGTATTACAGATGTTTCCTTTCTTTTCCCCCCATTGTCCCCCTCCACCTGGATCCCACCCCAATCCAGGCCTTCACCACCCTATTGTGTCCACAGTTAATGCATATATGTGTATAAGTTCTTTGGTTAAGCTCTTCCCACCCCCATTTCCCCCTTCCCTGAGATTCATCAGTCTGTTTCATGTTTCCATGTCTCTTGTGCTACTTTAGTCATCAGTTTATTTTGTTCATTAGATTCTTTGTTCATTTATTTTTATTTTTAGATTCAATTGTTGATAGATATGTATTTATTGCCATTTTATTGTTCATATTTTTTTTTATCTCCTTTTTTTCCCCCTTCTTCTTCTTCTTGAAGAAGACTCTTCAACATTTAATATACTACTGGTCTGGTGGTGATGAACTCATTTAGCTTTTTCTTGTCTATTAACCTCTTTATCTGACCTTCAGTTCTAAGTGATAGCTTTGCTGGATAGAGTAATCTTGGTTGTAGGTTCTCATCACTTTGAATATTTCTTGCCACTCCCTTCTGGCCTGCAAATTTTATGTTGAGAAATCAGCTGACAGTCGTATGGGTGCTCCCTTGTAGGTAACTAACTGCTTTTCTCTTGCTGCTTTTAAGATTCTCTGTCTTTAACCTTTGACATTTTTATTATGATGTGTCTTGGTGTGAGCCTCTTTGAGTTCCTCTTGTTTGGGACTCTCTGTGCTTCCTGGACTTGTAAGTTTATTTCTTTCCTCAAGTAGGGGAACTTTTCTATAATTATTTTTTCAAATAGGTTTTCAATTTCTTGCTCTCTTTCTTTCCCTTCTGGCACCCCAATAATATGAATGTTGGGCCTCTTGAAGTTGTGGCAGAGGCTCCTTACACTATCTTTATAAGTTTAGATTCATTTTTCTTTTTGCTCTTCTGATTGGGTGTTTTTTGCTTCCTCATATTCCAAATTGCTGATTTGATCTTCTGCTTCATCTACTCTGCTGTTGATTCCCTGTAAATTGTTTTTCAATTCAGTTAGAGTATGCTTCATTTCTGACTGGTCCTTTTTTATGTTGTTGATGTTCTCACTAATTTCCTTGGAATTCTTATTAAATTCCTTGAGCATCCTTATAACCATTGTTTTGAACTCTGTACCTAGTCGTTTGCTTGCTTCCATTTCATTTAGTTCTTTTTTTTTTTTTTTGGAGATTTCTTCTGTTCTTTCATTTGTGAAATGTTTCTTTGTCTCTACATTTTGGCTGTTTCCCTGTGTTTTTTTTCTATGTATTAGGTAGAACGGCTATGTCTCCTGGAATTGGTAGAGTGGCTTTGTGTTGTAAGTGTCCTGTAGGGTCCAGTGGCTCAGCCTCCTCAGTCACCTGAGCTGGGCACTCTAGGTGTGCCCCTCTCTGGGCTGCGTGCAATGTCTTGTTGCAGTTAAGCCTTGATTGCTGTTGGCATCACAGGGAGGGACTGACCCCCAGGCCAATTGGATGTTAAGACCAGCTGTGACTACAGCAGAAGAGCAACTGTGTGGGAGAAAACCCTATGGAGCAGAACTTGCTTCAGTAGAACTTTAGTGCTCACTGAGTTCATCCCTTCAGTATATCACTCATGGATGTGGTAGGGTTGTAATCTCATGTGGTCTGAAGCTGGCCACCAGGTGCACTGGCTCTGGGTCCTCCCAGGGGGTGCAAAGTCAGATAATGCTTATGCCCGGCCTGGGGCCACCTGGCAAGAGCTACAGAGCAATCTGCAGATGGCGGCTACTTGTGTTGGGCTTGGAGGTGCCCAGGAGAGGCCAAGCTGTGAACCAAGGCAAGCTATGAACCAATGTTAGTGCCAGGCCTGGGGCCCCTTATTGAAAGGTATGGGGCACACTGAGGCCAGCTGCTGCTTGTTGGAAAGATTTCAGGAGAGTCTGAAACCTGAGCTACCACAGGCCATTCATATGAAAAAGTCACAGCAAGCAGCTTGGGTGGGGCTGCAAGTTGGGTGGGGTGGGGTCTTAAGGAATCACCAGGGCAGGACAAACAGTATGAGCCAGGTTGATGGAGACTCAGATATAGCAACTGCTTGTGGGCACTGTGGCAGGGAGGTCTCAGCAAAGGAACATAGACTTCTGCCAGCACTTTTGTCTGGGGGAAAAAGCTGCACCCCAGTTCTTGTCCTGATGCCAGACAATTTAGTTCCTCCCCATATGTCCCTGGATCTTTTCAAGTGGCTACCCCAATGCTGGAGCTCAGAGAAAGTGAGTCCAAGTAAGTCTATGCACCAGCCTTTTAAGTAGAAGTGCCTGGAACTCCAGCAACTCTCCGTGTCACTCAGCCACAATCCCAGCTGGTTTTCATCCCGAAGTTATAGGAACTTCCCTTCCCAGCACTGGAACCCTGAGCTGAGGGGTCTGGTGTGGGGCTGGGACCCCCTTGCTCCTCATAGGAGACCACCACAGCTGAGATATTCTTCTAGATTTAAAAAAACACACCACATGTGGGTATCAGACCAGCCTGCTCCATACCTCTGCCCTTCCTACCAGGCTCAGTGTGGCTTCATCTTTAATTCTCTATTTGTAGGACTTCCGTCCAGCCAGATTTCAGGTGGTTCTGAATGATGGTTGTTCTGTGTTTTAGTTGTAACTTTGATGTGGTTATGGAAGAATGCAAATACTGCATTTACCTATGCAGCCATCTTGACCAGAATCCCCTTGAAGTCAATTCTTACTGATGTTAGCCTCCTGCCCACCTTGTGCTGGGCACACGGGGCAGAGGAGGGGGTTCAGAAGGAGTATAAAATATGGCTTCTGCTCCGACCAGTTTGACTCAGTGGTTAGAGTGTCAGCCCACAAACTGAAAGGTTGCAGTTTGATTCCCAGTCAAGTGCATGTACCTTGGTTGCAGGTTTGATCCCTGGCCCCAGTTGGGGCTCGTGTGGGATGCAACCAATTGATGTCTCTCTCTTTCACATTGATGTTTCTCTCTCTCTCTCTCTTTCTCTCTCTCCCTTCTCACTCTCTAAAAAAAATAAATGGAAAAAATATCTTCAGGTGAGGATTTTAAAAATGTATATATATGGCTTTTGCCTTGAGGAACTTACCTTAGCCTCCTCTAATGAGACTGTCTCCTGCTTCCTCTGCCTCCTTTTCTCTCCTTCCCATGTAGTGCCTTGTGTTAAGATGCTAAAAGAAGCACCCTTAGAGGGAGGGGGTGAATGTGCTGGCTGATGTGGGCAAGAGACACAACCCTGAGAGCCCTCTGATGAAGAAGTGGGAACATTCATTGCCCTAAGTATGTCTGTTCTCAGATAATTACCTGTCAAGAAAGTCTCAAGGGATGGGGAGGAGGGACAAAAGTCAGGGAGACAAGGAACAAAGTTCTAGATATTTTTATGCAGCAAGGGTTTAGGAACAGTGATCTGAAATGTGTGTTAAAGGAAAAGGGGAGTTTGCCCAGAGGCTGCATCTGCTTAAGGGTACTTTATTTAGATTATGCTTGCATTTAAGGTGGCTTGGTGAGCAGGTGGCAGCTTACAGCAGTATGGGTAGAGCTAAAGTTGCTTGCAGCCACCTTTGCTTTCAAGTGTGATGAGAGGGGCTCCTTCCCTGGGCCAAGCAGGCAACAGAGGAAGCAAGAGAGATGGTACCAAGGAGGAGGGTCTAGAGTCTTGAGAAAAGGCTGGTAGGAGGCAAACTATTTCAGATGCTTGTCTATGAACTTCCCAAGACCATATACAGGACTTTCCCACAAGAGCACTGGGGCTGGCAGGGGCAGAGGGTGCGCTGTATATAGCCCACATGTAAAGGCTTTAAGGGCCAGATATCCTCTCCCCACAAAACCCTAGTAGTGTCTTGTTCATGGCTGGCCTTTATTAAATAATCAGAGAACATTTTCCCATCTCTACTCATAGGTTTAAGAGGGAAATAGAATCATTGGAATAATCCATGGTATTCTTGAGATTTGATACTTCCAGCTTTGATCTGGAAAGTTAGAGAGGAGAGCTGACTTGGTCCACCTTGACTTCCATCTTTTTGTTTATCTCAGCCACCAGAGGCACCAGCCCAGTTTCTACTCCTCCTCTTAGAAAGCCCCAACACCAACAAAAACACAATGACTCTTTCCCTGTCCCCAGCAGTCAGCTGACACAGGCTGGCATTTAAAAAAACAGCAACCCTCCATCCCTCCTCCAAATAGGAAATAATGAATAGGAAAAAAAGTATTCATAACATCAAATGAAAACATCTCCAGGTACTGATACATTTTATTGGAGTCTCTCATTGGAAGGAGAGGAGAGTTCCCCAAAGCATATTTTAGAAGGTTCCAGTTCCACTGGATATTGAAAGATGTCATGTAAAAGAGAAGACTCTATGGAAAACAGCATGGAGTTTCCTCAAAAAATTAAAAATGCAATTGCCATTTGACCCAGCAATCCCACTTCTGGGAGTATATCCTAAGAATCCTGAAACACCAATCAGAAAAAATATATGTACCTCTATGTTCATAGCAGCATTATTTACAGTAGTTAAGATCTGAAAAAAGCCCAGGTGCCCATCAATAGATGAATGGATAAAAAAGCTGTGGTACATTTATATAATGGAATACTATGTAGCTATAAAAAAGAAGGATCTCTTACCCTTTGAGACAACATGGAGGGACCTGGAGAGTATTATGCTAAGTGAAATAAGCCAGTCAGAGAAAGACAAGTGTCACATAATCTCGTTTATATGTGGAATCTAAAGAACAAAATAAACTCATAAACAAAATAGGGCCATAGACATGAAGGCATGGAACAGACTGACAAATTTCAGAGGGAAGTGGGGTAGGGCAGGAAGAGATTAACCAAATAACTATATGGATAGCCCATGGTCACAGGCAATAGTGAGGTGAAGGCCTGGGATGGGATGGAGCCTTGTGGAGGGAGGCAAAGGGGAAGAAATGTAGGACATCTGTAATACTCTCAACAATAAAAATATTTTTTTTAAAAAAAGGGAGGGGCTTTGTGGGCAAATATGTTTGGGAAAGGCTGGGTTAACCAAAGTTAAAAATAAAAAGTGTTTCTACTTTGAGACTTCTCAAAACTTCTAATATGCTAATGTGTATTCTCGTCTCTAAAAGATGAAGGGAATAGAGTTTGTGGCTAGATGCCATTTATCAAGCACTTACCACTGTCCTAAGCTATATGCTAAATGCTTCACATGTATTAATCCTCATGTAATCCTCATTACATAAAGTAAATGCTACTGTTCTTTTCAATCTATACATGAAGAAATGGAGGCATAGAGAGGTTAAGTTACCCATCCAAGGTCACAAGCTAGTAGTCAGAAGAACTGATACTTTGGGGGATTGCACTACAGAGTATGGGATCAGAGTGGCGGAGACTGTACAGATGCTCACTGAATGCATTCACTCTTCTTACAGGGCCCACCATCAAATTACATTTCCCAGACTCCCTTGCAATTAGATGATCAGTTCTTACCGTCAGAATGTGAATAAAAGTAATGTGCATTCTCTCCAGGCTGAGGCAGTTAAAAATGGGTGTGCACCCTCTATATTCTCTTCTCTTTCCCTCACCTATTAGCAGAATGCAGAGGATCCAATAAATGACTTCAAGGACAAAAAGGTGGCTAAGCCACCCTATGAAATAAGCTTGGGTCCCTGGAAGACTGTGTAGATCAGAGCTCACCAGCCCAGCCCACCTGACTCTTTCTAAGTAGCACTGGACTGTGACATGGATAAAATAATAATAATAATTGTAACTCACTGAGTGGTGGAAGCTATTTGGTATAATATTTATCCTATCCTATCCTGATTAATATAATCAAGAAATTTTTTTTTCTTAGAACATTTCCTGGGACAAAGATTCTGAGGAGTTTACAACGAGCAATGGCTAAGTAGTATGAGTACCAACTTCAAAGTCGGTCAGAACTAGATTCAAATCTCAGTTCTGCACCAGCTGTGCAACTTTGGGCAAGTCACTGAACTGTTTTAGTTTCTGTTGCCAAACTTAAAAGTGGAGATAATAATGCCAAACTCAGAGAATAGTTGTGAATATTAAGTGAGATAACATACAGAAAGTGCCTGAACATAGTAGGTACTCATTAAAAAGTAGCTATTATCATTACAGGAAAGCCCTGGTACCCTGCCTGGCACATAATCATACAAACCTAATAAATAGTAGTTTCCTTTCTTTAATTCTGTCCCACATTCCCAGAGCCTAAGGGCTGGCTGGACTTGACAAATACCTTGTCTGGATTTTTATCCTCCCAGTTCCCTCCCAGCCAGTGTCTTCTTGACAGCACCTTCCTTTACGTAACCCTCAGGAGCTCCATCCTCATCCTAATCCACACAAATGCTAAAGCCCCGAGTGAAATGATTCTCTACTGAGGACATCTTGACAAATGAAATGGTTCTCTACTGAAGCCTCTTGAAAGGGCATGGTGGAGTGAAAAATGTCCCTCTTCTAGACTCAAGCCCTCAGCTCTAACCTCCTCTGGAGTCCTCTGAGCTGACTTCATGGCTGGAATGGGCCAGTGCTATGCTGCTGCCCTCCACTTCTAGTGTCCCATCTAATGCTAACATCAGTGTGTAGGGACCAAATGTGTATTCTTCAAGTGTTAGCCAACATGATGCTACTGAATCCCATGCCCAGGCCTTGGGAAGACCGGAAGTTGCAACAGCTATGGGCAGAGGGCTGATGGGGGGTGGGAGGTGTGCCCATTGCAAAGACAATTCTGGTGGCAAGGGGATCCTTGATCTGTGGTGAGAGACTCCTGGCAGTGACTCACTGGCAGAACAAATGTTTCTTGCATCCTGTCTAGCTCCAGCGCCCTCTTCAATCCCCTCCCACAACCAAAAGAAAAAAAGAAGAAAAAAGTTCAGCTATTTTTAATTCTCTGCTTCTTCAAAATTGGCCTGGATCTCTCAACTGTTTTTTCCCCTTCTTTCCATGCTGGAGTTTTCATTGATTAGAGACTTTCTTATTCCCTTTGGCTGATCAACCTCTTAAGGAAACCCCTATGGAGGGTTGCACTAATGGGTGTCAGTGGGGGTAATGCTCTTGTTGGAAACATGGAAGACCTTCCCTCAGCCCCTTCAGGCCAGGACCTCCTCCCCAGCTCCCTCTGGCATTTCCTGCTGTTCTTGACTAGGATGCTCAGGAGCACCTACCACCAGAATCTAGACAATTTTCTCCTATATGTGAAGTAGACAACTAGGCCTTGAGCCCTCAAGCAATGACAATGTTGGAGCTAACCCAGGCAGCACTTCTAGAGGCTTTCAAGGCTTCAGGGCTGATTACCCTGGGCTGAGACTGAGCCAAGTATCACTGGAGAAAAATTGTCATGGCCACTCATCAGGGCAGGCATCTAATAGGGCAGCTTGAGAGTTGGGAACAAATCTTCCTGCCTGTCCCCTAGAAGACAGACTAAAATGACATCAGTAACAATTGGATGTTGGTGGAGCAAACAACGCATTCCCAAAGGGCAGACAAGCTCCAGCCTTGAAAGAGCATGGCTGGCCAAGGGATGGTTTATGATCCTCATGTTGCCTTGACTGTGGGTGGAAGATGGGGAAGGAAAAATAATAAATACAGCTCATGGTTATTGAGTGCTTAGTGTATGTCCAGCACTGTTTTAACTAATTTATAGACAAGAGTGTATTGAATTCATAACATACACCTATAAGGAAGATACTGTTGTTAATCTCATTTTAGAGGCAAGACCATTGAGGCACAGAAAGGTTATACAGCTAGTAAGATAAAAAACAAGGTTTGAATCAAGACAGTCTGCCTCCAAATGCCATGCTCCTAGCTACTATGCACATAACCTGGGTATGTGCCTATGTGTAGATGAGCCACTTCCCCTGCCCTCTACTTCTTGGCTTAGCCCTCTCCACTCAGGGCCTGTTTCCTTATGCCTGGGGCCTTCATCTACTTCAGAGGAAATCCTAGTGTTTTGCCATAGTAAGGCCCTGGGCCAGTGTGGCCTTAGGTAACAGAGCAGGGAGCCCTTCCTAGGAGCCCTGGGAGCACCGGGAAAAGAAAGGACAGAGGGTAACTAAATCAGATGTATGGAGGAGAAGGCAGCTAGCAATGTAACTGGAAGGTGGGAGAGAATCACCTCCCCTCCCCAGGCAATACAACTGCTCTCCCACACACAGAGATGCACACACTCACACCCACATATTTCTGTGCTCAATTATTCCAGCAGTAGGGCAGAGCAAGGCTGCCAGAGAAGGGATTGCTTGTTAGGGAGTGAGGGAGATTGGAAACTTGCCCTCCAGCTCTGCTTTTGAAAGAGGCCAGAGTACTGGGGGCTGGGCTACTTGCAGAGCTCCTGGGGCTCAGTGAGCACCCTAATGAGGGCAGATGCTGAGAAGACACTGGTTGTTCTGCAGGACTGGCTTGTTCAAGACTGTGAACAAAGCTTTGTGGCTAGCCTCCTGGACTCCCAATCAAATCCTAAGGCTTCATTCTAGAACTTTCCTAAGGCAGAGTCAACAGAGATATCCAGAGGCAGCTTCATTTCCTTTTGACTCTACCCTGCAGGATCCCATCCATCTTCTCAACCAGATGACTACCTGAGGACAGTACTCAGGCTCTGTCAGTTCCCTAGGCTTTGACACATCTTTATAAAAGTATAGCCCTGGTGACTGAACCCTCAGTTCCCTGAGAATAAGCTTGCTAAACATCAAGCAAAGCCTTCTCACAGTGCTTCTCTCCTAATGGCTCACCATCCTGTCATTAGGACTTGTCTACTTCACATCATCACACATCTCTGCAGTTGCCACCTACTCTTCTCCTACTTCTACAGGCACATGGTCTCATATATACTTACATGACTCATTTTATTCATCTGTAATATAAAGATGATACTGTCCTCTGTATCTCCTAGAAGTTTTGAGAATCTGATGGGATAAAGTTCTGAATGCTCTTGTAGAATACACAAAGTGCTGCATGTGCTAGGAGATACGTTTTTCTCACCCACCAGCCTGATTGCTCCCTTCCTAGTTTCTGTGTATTTTGTGTATAAAAAATACTCAATAAAATTATGCTTCATGAAGTCAAGATATGACTGGGGGAATAGCATTTTAGGACTGCAAATGGCAGTCAAATTTCTGTTACTGTAAGCTGCTTCACAGCTTAAGCCTGGAACCAGGACCTTCCTGTATCCCCAATAGCAGCATCAAGTGATACCAAGTGAAGCCAGTGTCACTCATTTTTCTTCAGAGGGGTACAGTGTGAGTAGGGCCGTGCTAGGCTGTAAGGAGATTGGGTCAAGGCACAGTCTCCCTTCCCTTTAATGATAAGGAGGTGGGACAGGGAAGGTGATACCTGGGATCAATTCTGTGGTGGTAGATGGTGAAAAGGGGGCAGTGGGAGGCATGGAGACTGGATTCTGGCTCTGAATTCATTCTAAACCATTTCAGACCCAGTCAACGTGAACACAGTGAAGGGAAAAGATTGAATAGGACCATTTCACTCTAATAGCAGGCAGGTGGCCAAAGACTTGAGAAAGGGGAAATGATCACAGACTCATAGACGTGGATGGGACCTTCAAGGCCACCTCATTTGTTCTATAGTCAAGGCCCAGAAACCTGAAGTCATTTACCCAAGGTCACAGAACCAGGAAAGGTCACAACCATGTTTGGAACCCAGGCAGGCTGACTCACAGACTAGTGTTCATTCTATTATTCATCTTCCCACCATGGGAGAATGGTTCTTTATTCTTTCATTTCACCTAACCCATGCGATCTTCATGGCAATCCCAGGAGTTGAGCAGGACAAGGACAGTTATTCCCATTTTGTACCAAGGGAAACTAAAGCACAAGGAGGTTTTTGTTTTAATAGCTACATATATTGGTGGCACAGCCAGGAGCATAACCTAGTGCTCCTGACAAGGCAACTGAGTGGTTAAGGGCACCACAACTGGAGTCAGGTAAACATGGTTTTGACTCTCAGATTCACAGATTACTGTCCATGAGACCTTAAAGAAGTTATCAATCTTCTTTGGGCTTCAGTTTTCTTAACTATAAACTGGGGAATGATAATAGTACTAACCTCAAAGGCACATAGTAAGTATTCCATATTCTTAGTAAATCTTCCTTTCCCTCTAAACCCTCCCCCCAACCTCAGTGCCTCTCTCTTCAGAGGGAGGCAGGGGGAGGGGCAGATGATAACAAAAGCTAAGAAAATGAGGTTTGGAACTTATGACCATCAGTGTTCCCCTATCACCTGGCCCCAGTCTCTCCTCCCTCCCTCATCCCCCAAGGACATTGGACAAAAGAGTACTCAAAACTGACTGGCACTCCCCATGCCATTTGTGTTCCTGGGCAGGCAGCCTGCAAAACCTTTAAATGCAAAGTTTAAAAAAACTGATAAATCAGCAAATCCCAATTGCCTGACCTTGGAAGCAAAGAGACAGACAGATAGAAAACAGATGTAGAGGAATGAGCCAGGAGGACTGAGAGCCCCACAGCTTGGGGGTGGGGAAGATGGTAGAGCTGAAGATAAAATAAAAGGAAGGTGATAAATGTGCATAAACACAAATGCTCACCTCGTGCCTGAATCCCTTTTCCCCCAGACAGACAGCCAAGCAGCTTTGTGGCCTGGTAGGACCAGACCTCCATCTCCTTTACCACCACAAAAACCAAGGTCAATGTCAAGTTCTGAAACTGGCCCAGGGAGAATCCCAGCAAGCAGGAGCTTTGTTCAGAAGAGGAGAGTAAATAATATATAATTGTTCTTTCCAGTAAATAATATACAATTGCTCTTCTCCCTTATGCTCTATGTCTACTTGTCTGTTCCTTTCCATTCTACACCATTCACCTGGTTCTTAGAACATTGGCCTGATTCTGTCTTGGGACTTCTGTGAGGGAATGTCATCCCTCAGCTACAAAATAGGTCAGAGCCAGACGAGACTTTAGGCATTCCTGTTTGGCTGCCTTCGTTGCCATGACTCAGGTCTCACAGATTGCTCTTCCTAAACCATGCCCTTGGGAGCAAGTCTTTTCCCATCTCTTCTCTCACTTATCTTCTTTGGCAGCAGGTCCATGAAGGCTACTATCTCCAGAATTGGCCCTGTTCAGGTTGAATCAGACTACAAGGCTAACCTGATTGGCCTCCAGCAGAAATCAAGGCTGAGGCAAGTGAAAAGCAAGCTTTCTGGGCACCTCCTGCTAAGGAGCCTTCAGCTCAGTGTGTGGGCTGTCTTTTCAATAGTATCACTGCCTTGGGGTTCATTCTCTGTGTCCCTATACAGGAAGGGCAGTTTCCTTAAACCAGCTGTCTGGTGTCTTGGTTCTTGGGTTCCTGAGCTATGGATCCCATTTCTCAGAGCATCCAGGGGGCCTCTAGGCAGGTGTAGTGTTGGCTTATTCAGGAGAAAAGGTAAAGTTTCTCCATACCCTTGAGCGAACAAGGAAGCTAGTCTCATTGGATCTAAGACTACGAGGCTGGCAGCTCTACTGATTGGGGTCCTTGGGTCAAATTCTCAATACAAAGATGTGGGACTGGGGACATGAGGAGCAAAGGGAGCTCACACATCCCAATGAGACGCATTCAGGATGTTGAAGCCTCTTGCATGTCTCTAACACATGTCCCAGTTTTACTTTTGGTGTCTTCCAGCAGGGGCATATCCTCCAGGTGGGCTGATTGGCAACCATGGACACATCCAAATGCCCACGTGTTTGGCTTCTGGGATTTTCGCATTCCCACCACTATCTTCTCAAAGAAGAAAAAAGATGAAACAGGAAAAACGAAATTCATGTTTGCTGAGTAAGTATTGGTTTCCAGGAACTATCTTGGGCACTATCTTCTCCCATTTCTTCCTTTCTATGTTTTTGCTTTTTTGAGGAGGATGAGGAGGTTGTGGCTCAGATGCAAAGAATAGCATTATTGGAATTCTGTTAGAGTCACACTATCATTAGTTTATGCATGACACCCTTTCTTTTATTTTATTTCTATTCTTTATTCATCTTTTTTATTTCTTTCCTTCTTTTACACAGTTCCTAATCCCATCTCCTTTCCTGGTGGATACCCACTCTTGTGTGATTGATGTACATAAATAACATTATTCTGTACATGCTCTTCTGTTTCATTGTTTCATACAGCATCACAATTATAGAGAGCTAATTATGTTGATGTCTATGGATCTAGTGTGTTCATTTTGACTACTGCATAGTATTCCATGATTTGCATAATTTTCATTTTATTCATTCCCTTGTAGATAGACATTTAGATTGTTTCCAATTCCTCTCTTGTGCAATATTGAAATGAGCATTTCCATACAAGCCATTTTGTGTACCTGTGAGAGCAGTTCTTGGGGGATATATACCCAGAAATGGGCTTGTTCTGTCATAGATGTATACTAACTTAAATTTTCTAAATACTTCCAAATTCCTCCCCAAAATGGCTGTATCCATTTACATAATTTCTAGTGATGTGTGAGAATCCCTGTCTCCCTGCATTGTTACCAACACTTGTTATTACTCTTATTTTAATGTTTTACTAGTATGATGGGTGAACATTTCTTCAGATGGTTATGATTTGCTTATTTGAGTTTCCCCTTCTGTAAGTTGATTATCAGTACATTTGCTGTTTTCTCCATCATATTTCCAGTCTCTTTCTTGCCAGACATCTGGATATTAATCTTTTTTGCTCATATATAGTACAAATATTTTCTCCAAGCCTGTTACCTCTCCTTTTGATTTGCCCATTGTGTCCTCTGTAGAAAAGAAATCCTTACTTTTAATGGACTTCAGTAAAATCCAGCCACTTTTGCCCTTATCATTTGTGCTCTTTGCACCTTAAGAAAACCTTGCTACCTCAGTGCTGCAAAGATAGTCTTCTACATTTTTTACTGAGTTGTATAGTTTTGCCTTTTATGTCTGTCTTTAATACTTCTAGAGTTTATTTTGTATATGGCATGAGATAATCATTTAATCTTATTTTTTCTATAAAAGAGCCAATTTTTTCACTATCACTACATTATGCTTGTTTTACATCACATGGACCTTTCTTGTGACCCTCAGTTCTTGAGCAGTAATTCAAGATCTATTTACCAAGCTACTATTATGATCCAAAGCCCTGAAGAGGAAGTTTAGCGGTTTGTGACATAGAACCTGCCTTCAGAAAACATGCCATCTAGGTGGGAAAATAAAACATGGATACAAGGACTTGAGAGTATACGCAAAGCAACACCTAAGTGAGGATAAATAAAGACCTTGGAAGCTGAGAATTTTGGAGTGTTAAAAAGGGAGCAGGATCTATATTCCCAGGCTAGAATGGACAAAAAGATTGGACAAGGGGTACAGGGACACCATTTGACACCTTCACTCCGAGATGCTCATCCAATCAAACTAGCTTTATGCAGTTACCACAGAATGAAAGAGGAGATAGGAGCCGCTGAAACATCACCATTTGCCATGATCTGGCCTTGCCAGTGCACTCAAGGTTTTCTTTCCATGCCCTTCTCCCTTCCTATGGCTCTTCAGCCCCAGGGTGCCAATTAAGAAAGAAGTAAAGTCATTTTTGACAGGAGTCCAAGCACCCAGTCCACAAAATATCCCTGAATCAGCTGTCTCCCTTTTCAGAGCAATGGATTTAATTGAAGGAAACTATTTATAAAATAATAATAATAACATAATACTTTCACTGCCCTTCCAGAACCCACATTTTCTCCACAAATATGCTCTACCTTGGTCACCAGTGGGATAAGAGGCAGCTGATGGAGGGAGATTTGTGGACTGGATGCCTGGACTCCAGTCAAAAAGGACCTTGGGGTGTGGGAGACACAGGACAGGAGTTCCCTGACTGCCAAAAAGGAAAAACTATGGAGTCTTCAGAGAACTTCAGTGAACCCTCCTCTACCATCAGTCTCCCTCTGCCTCAAGATGCTGTGCCACACCACAAAGGTGTAAGATCTTATGTTCCAAGCTTGGCCCTCCCAGGAGTCTGCATTACAAAGTACATGCTAATTATCCTCAGCAGGGCAACCTGTATTTAGTATAGCCCACATCAGGAGCTGATTTTGCTCCTAGTAATCTCCTTCTGCTTAAGTGGTTAGAGACTGTGGGGAGGTGGGAAGAGAATTGACGAGAACCTGGGTAGGGAAAGAAAAGCAAACAAAACTCATCGAAACCAGCAAACAAAAAACCTCGAACTCTCAGCTCCTTAATCCTCTCAGGGCCTACTCCTCTCCATGGCAACCAGTAAGCCTCCAGACTTCCTCAGTCCTCAATCCAGTTGTTAGTGAAGAGGGGAGTTTGGCTGCTTTGCCTGAGATGATTTCAATACTGGGCAAATTAAACTGGTCCTGGGGAGATGTGGACGTTGAAGGAGGGGGAAGTGTCAGAGAGGAAAGGGAAAGCTGAGGTGAGGAATGGCAGGTTTCCATTAGGCAGCATCTCTCAGGAACTCTCTTGGGAAGGTGGGGAGAACATCAAACGCCAACTTGTATTAACCCTCAAGGGTCCTGGTGAAGGCCAGCCCTCCCACTCTCTTCCCCATTCCCCTCAGGTAAACCTCTGCAGTCTAAGGGATCCTTCAGTGTGTAGGGGAACCAGTCAGTTCTTTGCAGCCCAAAGTGATTTGCCCTTTCATTGGCCAAAGGCAGAAAGAAGAGACAGAAAGTAAAAGTCAGTAAGGTATCCACGTTCACCTCACCAAGGGCCCACCTGGTCATTGGTGAGAGTGCAACTATCTGAAGAAACAGGAGGCACACTCCTCAGGAAATTTTCCTGACAACTCAGTTCCTCTGACCTCCAACTCTGCCTTGCCAGGCCTCCCAAAGGCACCATTGCCACAACCCTCTTTTCTTTCCATCTGTCTAGTAAAGGGTACTGACCCTCATGCATGGACAGCCAACTGGCAAGGTAGGCATTCCTTCAAGTCATATCAAAGGCTCTATAACTCACACTGACAACTGCTTTGGCCACTACCTTACTTAAGAAACTGAGGCTGGAGCTGGGTATGGGACTGGAACAAATTCACTGACACACATGATCTGGGCCTTGACTCAGAAGTCAGACCCTGCCCTAGCCCGTTTGGCTCAGTGATTAGAGTGTTGGCCTGTGGACTGAAGGGTCCTGTGTTCAATTCCTGGTCAAGGGTACATACCTTGGTTGCAGGCTCAATTCCCCCCCCCCCCCCCCCGTCCACTCTTTCTGAAAAAGCAATGGAAAAAATATCCTCAGGTGAGGATTAAAAAACAAAGAATAAATCAGACCCAATGTTGGTCCCCAGGCAGCTCACACTGGCTCTGCACCACAGTAGTGTGGATTAATTCTTAAGCCCTTTCCTAATGCATGTTTTGACAAGAAAACAGGAAGCAGTACATTGGGGAGAAAGGACTCAGGGGAGACTCTTGGGAGTTTTGCTCATGTCCACGACTAGTGAAGGGTTACTTGCTCAATTTGTTCTTAGTGAATTTGGTTTCCCCAATTGCAAAATGAACTAAATACTTCTTTCTCCTTAAAAACACTACCTTCCATCCTCTGTAGGTTCTCCTGTGCCTGATACCATCTGAACACCCTTCTCATTCCTTTAGTGAGCAACTGAGTCCCAGAGTCTGGAAAAATAATCATCTCTCCTTCAGCCTCAACTTCCAACACCTTAATAGCTTAAAGTTATTGATTTCTTTTTTTTATTAAATGTATTGGGGTAACAATGGTTAATATGAACATACAGCTTTCAGGTGTGGGTTTCTATGTCATGAGATCTATATATTGCTCTGTGTGCCCACCACCCAAAGTCATATCTTCTCCCATCACCATATATTAAGCCTCCTTTCAGAGTTATTGATTTCTGAGCCAAAGTGGAGTCTTGCTTTTGCTCACTCACTCACTCACTCACCCAACATTTATTGAAAGTTACTAGACTAAAGTCCATGAGGGCAGGTGCCATGTCTGATTTTGCTCACCATTGTATGTTCAGGTCCTGCTGGGCATGCACTAGGTATTCAGTGAAGAGTTTTTTGAGTGAAGCCTACTATGTATATAATCTCAGAGTCCCTTGATCACATAGAAAACAGCAGCATTTAAAGCTTCCCTTTATTGAACAAGTACTATGTGCCAGGGCCCATGTTAAGTACTTCAATATACACTCTAATTTAAACCTTATGACAACACTGAGGAGTAGAAACTATTATTTAATGTTGTTCCATAGATGGGAATAAAGAGGCTCAAGCACATTAATTAACTTTTCTAAACACACATGGTTAACAAATGGTGGACCCTGGTACCAAACCCAGGTCCCTTGGAAAGCCTGCCTCCCTATACCTCTGATGTTAAGTAAGTACCATGAGATTAAGGTCCCTTTTCAGCTCCCCAAAATGATAGCTTTTCATAATTTCTTGGCCACATACTTTATTCAAACTGTTAAATCAGTTTGTCTGCAGGGACCCAGGTGAGAGAGTGTGGGTTGCTAAGTGTGCTTTTCTACTTATCAGTCTTCATCACACAGGTACAAAGGTTTACAGTTTACAAAAACACTTTTGTCTCTCCTATAGTCCTCACAGAAATCATAAGAAAGAGTCTGTTACCATTACTCACTTTAGAGAAAAGGACACTGAGGCACAAAAAAGTGATACAAATTGCTAAGGTCACACATTCAAAACGTAGTAGATCTGGGGCTAAAATCCACTCTTTTCTGACTCTCAAACCCCAGAGTGTAAGCCACTGTGTTTCCTTGGCACAGAAAGCATCAGAAACCTTGCTTTGTGTCATGTGCCAATACCCATTAATGAACTTCTGCCTTCTATTCAGACAATAATGATCTAGGGCCCTGGTGCTATGTCCCAAATTGCCAACTGTGAAGAAACTTGGCATCTCTCATGTTCTGTTGGAAGTAGAAGCATATCACCTTGTGGGAAAACTGTTTGATGTTTTCTCCTTAAAGGTGCTATCTAAGAATTAGATTCCCTCCCCCATCAAAACCCCCAAACTAGGTAGGGATATGTGTTCAGATGCAGTGCAAGCTGGCAAGGGCTTTTGTGGGTTTGTTTCTTTTCCCCTGGCACCTAAATGAGGACCAGGAATGCATGTCACTCCTTTCCTCCCTCTGCCCTCTTTCCTCTCTGAGCACTGGGAATAATTTTTAAATTCCAATGAATAAAGAAAGCAGGCCACTACACTTAGAGATGACACCACTGCTCTCTGGAAGTCAGCATCCGTCATAAAGACATCACTGCTTGATGGGGCAAAAGTCAACAGTTTAATGGGGATTAGCACCAGCCTGAGTAGACTTAAGTCCTAAGTGGCAAAGTGGCTTGGATAAAAATCCCTCAGAATTATGTTTGTGACTCCTGTGTAGCCTTCCTCCTTCTCCTTTCTTATACCCATGTCACTTCACCCCCCATTTGTGCTATAATAAGATTCTGTCTTTCTCTGCCTCTCTCACTGTCAAGGGACTCTTCTCTGAAACAAACATTTCCTAGGCTGCCTTCACTGAATTATTCATCTTCTCTGCATGGGCATGACAAGATTTCTCATTAAAAACCCTGGGTGGGAGTGACCTGCCCAGCCCCAGCACCCACAGCTATCCAGAGAGAAAGCCAAGGGGAGGAAAATGTATAGCAACAGGAGTGGATGGTTTCCCTGAAGGGCCACTGAGAGGGAACTCCTGAGACTCAAGGGGCAAGAGAGTGATGGGGCAAGTGGAGGCTCTTCACTGCAGGATGACCACAGTGCTGGTCAGCTGTGTCAACCTTCTCAAAAGCTTTGGACAAACAAGGCCTGATCCCGCCATGCTTCCTAGCCAGTACTGAGCAAAGAAAATCCAGTCATGGGACTGAAAAAACCTCCGCCTCTGTCTAGACCATTGGGCCTTTACTTGGCTGGTTAAAGTAGGACAAGTTATCCCCATTGTACCTACAGCGATGGGGCCATGGAGGAAAGAGAGCCACAGTAGGGGAGAAGAGACTGAACTTCTGGTTGCAGCTCTAGCATTAGCTGGCTGTGTGACCGTGGGTACCCTGCTTGGCTTCTCTGTGTCTGAGTCTTCATTGTACAAGGGAAGCAGAGATTCAGGGCATAGGCTCTGGAGCCAGGCTGCCTGGGTTCACATCCCAGCTCTCTCTGCCTCTTCCAAGTAGGTGACTGAAAATCATTTAGCCTGACAGAGCCTCACTCTCCTCCTCTGTAAACTAGGGACAGCGACAGTGCCCATCTCAAAAGACTACTGCAAACACATGTACAACAGTCAGCATGCAACCTTAGGAAACACTCCATAAACGTTAGCTATTTGCATCTCATCAGAGATCCTCATTCTCCACAGCTTGAGCTGTTGAACAGTGTACCTTTCAGGTCTGTCATTTGTCCCAGTGTTCAAGTCACCGGGACCTGGCTTTTCATTCCAGAGGGAGCATGACATTCTGAGGATGAGAAGATGTGTTTTGCAGGTTGCCTGAGGGAGCCCTTCAGAATACAGATAAATGCACGTTGCCTGTGATTTCATGCACATGCACATGTGGCCCTCTTCATTTTCAAGCACCCTTGGGAACACTGCCCTAGATACCAATACTCCTGGGCTCCTGAGGCCACCTGCCCACAACTCTGCATACATCACAGTAAGGGCTGTGGGGGAGGAAAAATAATTTTCTATCCTCCTAGGTTGTTGGCTGAATCCCCTGTAATAAAAGACAGATTAACAGGAGAAAGACAAACAGAAGTTTAATAACATCTATACCTCCTGTATACTGAGAAGAGACCCAGGAAAACTGAGTAACTCCTCAAAATGACCCAAGCCACCCCCTTAAATATCATCTCCAGTTAGAGACAAAAGAAGATGCTGGGTGGAGGGGGGAACAGTTATGGGAAGTTACCAGGCAAAGCACAGTGAACAGGGTAAGGCTGTTATATAGATTTAAGTCTGTCTTTTCCATTGATAAATTTCTAGAGATTTAGTTATCCTCTTCTTGGTACAGAAGGAGACATCCTTACAAATGGAAACCTCCTTTATTAATGTAAAGGTCTCTAACAAAAGGGTAACTTTTACTCAGTTTTCAGAGCTTTCCTTATGTCTGCTGTTTTTAAAAAAAATAGCCTGAAATAATCCTTCTGCTTGTGAGGCATATTTTGGGGTGGCAAATTCTGATCCCTTTCTATGCCCACCCCCAGAGAGCCAGAAACAGGGCCAGGGCAAGAGGGCAACAAGTCCCAGGGCTCCCCACCCACAACCTCCTGGTGTCCAGCCAACCAACGGGGGATGTAGCACATCCATTGGTCTCTTACCCCAGACCTGGCTGCCTTGGCTTCTCTGTTGGCTTTACATAAGAACCTATGAGAAACGGGCCCTGCTTTGTCTCCTTTCAAGCCCGCTGATGGTGTTGCAAGCAAACTTGCTAACAGAGCAACTAGGACTGGCCCCATGGAGGATTATCACTCAGTATTGTAGGCAAATCTGGGGCTACCACCAGTGCTTTCCTATCCATTCTTTTATTTATTCATTCATGCATGAATTCCAAAATATTTAGCTACCACTTTTCCTGTGCCTGGCCCTGCATTAGGTGCTTAGGGTGCTCAGGAAGCAGAAAACAGGCAAGAGCCTTGACCTCAGCAGCTTACATTCTAGTGGGGAGGTGGGGGAGGGGTACTTATGAAGAACCACACACATGAATGTGAAATCCCGAATTGCAATAAACAGAAGAAAATAAAAGCAAGATGTTGTGAATCCCTCTAAGATCAAGTAGAATGCCAGGAAAGAACTCTGAGGAGATGTTGAAGCCCGACCCTGGGGAAGAATAGGCACCAGCCAGAGAGTTGGGTGCAAGAGGCAGAGGTGTGTCCCCACCTTGAGGCAAGGGCATTTCCAAGCCCTTTTACTTTGGCAGAGTCAGGTTCCCTGAGCTCTGAATGTCTGTTGGCTTTTACTTGTCAAATAAACTCTCTGACTGCTGCCACCCAGGTTTTTCAATGTCCAGCCCTCAGACCACAAACATCAGAATTGGCTAGAAAGCTAGATAAAATATAGATGCCTGGTACATCCCATCCCCTGGTGACTTGGATTAAGTAGGTTGGGGTGGGGCCCAAGAATTTGCATTTTTGACAAGGTCCCCAAATGGTTCTGATATTACAGGAACTTGAAGAACCTCTTTATATTCTATGGCATGAAGAAGATGATTAGCAAAAACCAAGCTATGAAATTATGGCCCATGATCCTGCGTTAAACAATGACACTCTCTCAAAAGTATTCTTAGCTCTTGACTGCAATATTTTAATGTCAGTCTCTAAAACGTGAGAGCTCCCCTCTTCTTGGACTTTCTGAGCGGGTTTTTTCTTAGGGTTACCAACCATCCTGTTTGTCTTGGATTCTCTTCATTGTATAATTAAATGTTCCATGTCCCAGGAAACCCCTCAGGACAATTGATCACCTTAGTTTCTTAAAGTGCCCACCTAGATTCACCCTGAAAACGGAGGATGCACTAAAAGTTCCCCCCCTTCCACGTCCAAATCCCTCTGGCCAAAGTGTTTTCTGCTTTCTAAGTTTGCCTTCTCATCTACCTGAAAAGAGCTGCACAAAGTGCTTCTCCCTCCAGCAACCCAGCATGCACCTTCTCTCCTTTTTCTTTCTGGACATGTATCATATCAAAAAGGAGCCCTGACAACAAGCCAGAAGGTTCTGCAGCATAACCAAAATGCTGGACATTGAAACACCAAAGCTTCACCAAGGGCTAAGCCTTGGAGTTAGAAACCAGAGCAGAAAGAAAACTATCAGCTGCCAGATTCACAGGGTAATAGAAAAAAAAGACATATACCATCACCATGGCAACCAGCCTTCAAAGGCTCCCAGCACCTGCTCCTTTCTCCATAAGATTTCCCCAGACAGGGATATTTCTTACTTCCTTGTTTTTCTTTTCAATAAAGATGTTGATTCTATTTCCCCTCATTTGCGCTTAATGTTCTAGTAGCAATTTAGCTTCTCCTCAGCTCTCCAGCCCCTCCGTCTCACCCAAATCTTTTCTTCCTGTCTTTATATCCTTTCTTTCCTTTCTGTCTATCTCCTGTTTATTCTGCCTATCCTCTAAATTTTCTGTCCCCCTCCCCCTGAGCAATATTTCAACCATCTCCCTTCTCCCAGAGCTAAACCCTCATCCAGGATGTTTCATCAGCTTCAGTTCTATCAGTCTAGTGAATGTTGGTCTTTGCTCTGGGTGAGCTCTATGTGGCATTTCCTCAAAGTCCACATCCTCTGTTCTAGTACCCCCAGCTGGAGGCACGCTATAGTAAAACCACTTTTGCCCATAGAGCAGATGAAAGGAAAGGTGCTCCAGGGCTGAGAATAATGATAGTTTGTCAAGTGCTGACTATGTGCCTAGCCCTACATTAAAGCTTTATGTCTATCATCACATTTAATCTTTATAATCACCCCAACAGCATAGGTATTATTTATTATCTCATTTAACAGATGGGGAAACAGAGACTTAGACAGGTTAAGTCACTTGAAAAATGTCACACAGCTAGTAAGTGGTAGAGCAAGGATTTAAACCCAGGTAGTCTAGCACCAAAGCCTGCCTCTTTCACACTACTTTCAGAAGAGGTTTGAGGAGGAAGATACTATCCTGACTCACTTAATGGGAATGGGGTCCAGGCAAGTCCTTTAATCAGCATTATTTGGAGGAGGTCTGGTCAATAAATAAAAAGGTCTTGAACAACAAACACATTGTCTTTCTGCCTAGGTCCATGGGAGCAGTGGAGCAAAAAGAGGTGCACAGGAGTTGAGGAGCCCTCGTTGTGAGCCTCTTCTCTCTTCAGACTCTCAGTTCCCATATTCACTCATTCTTTCATTCATTCAACACACATTTAACAAATATATCCAATGAGCTAGGCTCCACTCAGCCTATCCACAGGTTTCGGTGTTGTGGAAAGACTGTTGGGTGCTGGGAACCCCGCTTATGAGGCCTGGCTCTCCACTTGCCATCTCTGAGCTGATAGAAACCATGGCTCTAGAAGAACCTAACATGGTGCCTGACACAGAGAGTCAACATTGTAGTGGCAGAATTATTTCTACATGGGAAAGTTCCACCTGAAACAAAGGTGGATAATGCTGAATTCTCCCAGAAACCAGATAGGTATGGGGTGCTGGACCTTCCACCAGCTCTCTTAGGAGTGGGCTTTCTCAAAGCAAGAGACCTCAAGGCTGCCTATGGCATGTACCTACTTGCCTCTTGGAGAACACAGCTTCCTCTTTCCAGATGGCTTACTTCTTATGGTCAAAAGAAACCTAGCCTTTTGTAGGAGACAATGTTTGGTTCTGACACCAATCTTCTATGCTGATAAGGTCTCTGGATAAAGAAAGACACTGCTGACACAACATTGTTTTTTATCATTATCATTTTTATAATGGGACAATGTATGCTCAGGGTTGCAAAGGAAGTTGGACCCACAGAACAGAGATTACAGAAATAGTTTGGGTAAGGAGAGGGAGGTGCCAAGAAATTCTAAGGAAATCCACTCATTTATTTCCCCTTGTATTGCTCTCTCATCTCTTCTCCTCATTTCTCATTTCCCTCCTCTGTTTCTTTGGTATTTTTTTAGGAGAATGAGTTACTGAGTAAACAGTGGAGGAAGCAGCTTGCATGTGCATAATTTAGCTGACTTATGGTTTAATATAAAGGGACTCCCTTGGCCCTACTGCTGAATTTTATTTCCTGGACCTGTGCTCTGCCAGGAAGAGCTCATGGCTACCAGGTGCAGTGCAGAATGTAGATGTGCACATGTGTGCCTGGTGGAAGGGGGCCTACGGGAAATGTCACAGAGCCCAAAGCAGATAATAATGGGGATAGTAGATGACTGGTTTGGACTTTTGGTGGAAAGCATTAATGTGATGGGAGCAGCTCACTGGGAAGCAAATTGTCAGAGATCTACTCCAAGATCTGTACCAAATAGCTAAATCAACTTCAGCCTGTCATTTCACACTTTTGGTCCTTTCTTTGGCTTTCAAAAGGAGGGAAGTGGGTTTGAACTGTAATATCATAGTAATTTCTAACATTTTATGACTTGGTAGTTGTGCATGAAATTTTGAGGGGGATTCTAGCCCTTCTTCGTTTGTCCTTCATTTTTCTCTCCTATTGAATATTAGTCTTTCCCCATTCATTACCAAATCAATATATTTCAGGCACCAAATGGAAGCCATAAGGCCCTTCTAAACCACCTATGAGGGCAGTCAAGGCTGCTGCTATCTCTGCTCATGGTAGGCTGAGCCAAGCTCCTGAATGGACCTTAGAGGGAACTTGAAAGTCAACAGCATTTTCCTCCTACTCATCTCAGGTACAGAGCAGGGTTGAAGAGGGTTGGTGATGGTGCAGAAAGCAGTGGAGCAGAGCAGAGAAGAATCATGCCCTTCAAAAAAAATCTGTTTCTTGCCCAGCAGGGTGTGGCTCAGCAGTTGAGCTTCGGCCTAGGATCCAGGTGATTGGGGTTCGATTCCCGGTCAGAGCAAATGCCTGGGTTGCAGGCTGGATCCCCAGTCGGGGGCATGCAGGAGGCAGCCAATCAATGACTCTCTCATCATTGATGTTTCTATCTCTCTCTCTCCCTCTCCTTTCCTCTCTCTCTGAAATCAATAAAGATTTTTTTTTTTAAATCTGTTTCTTCCATAATTTGCCTGGTGGTTGGAAGGATTCCCTCACTAAGATTGAGACAACTTCACCACTAACCACAGCAAAGTTTGATTTGGAAAGAAGTATTGCATGTGGACTGACTGTTTAACAACTCTTAATGTTTTAAGGATCCTGTTTGTTCTCACTTAGCTAGAGCAGCCAGTTGAAGGATAGGCCTGCCTGGCTTTGTCCCCTGGCTTCATGGTCAACTTATTAGACCTTTAGGGGTAAAGGCCTATTCCATGACCAAGTTCTGTGCAATGCAGACTGGAGAATGTGTAATCTCTTTCTACAAAGTCTCCAGAGCGGCCTTTGATTCCTGGGAAATCAGGACATTTGCCTGTTCTCCATTCTCCATTCACCTTCTGAGACCAAGGAGCTGCATGGCAGAATCAAGTCCTATGATGAATCAATCATTCTATACAGTTAAACCTTGTTTTTCGAACATCTCCCATCTCAATTCGTTTCTCGACCAAGTTGTTCACAGAAAAAAATGTCTCAGTTGTCAACCAAAACTTCAATTTTCAACCTGACAACCCTTTCAGCATGACAAAAAGTACCTCTCAGGTAATAAACAAAGTAGAGAATGCTTTTGTTGCTGGCAGAAATCGACAATTAGTACAATTTTAAAACATAAAGAGGCCATCAAGAGTGCTAATATTGCTAAGGGTGTGAAAGTGCTCACAAAACAACACTCATGGGCAATTGAAGAGGTAGAAAAAATGTTGTTGACTGGATAAATGAAAAGCAGTTAGGCAGTGATATCATTTGGGAGGCAGTGATATATGAAAAATTAGTTTAAGGCTAGTAGGGTGTGGTTCAATAAATTTAAGAAAAGAAATGTTTACTTATAGATTATATAGTATATAAAAAAGATTAAAACAGGGCATCATTTGGGGTCTGGAATGGATTAATTCAATTTACAATATTTGTAATGGGGTGGGGGTGGGGAATGATTTGGTTTTCAAACAAATTGCTTCTCAAACAGCCTTCTGGAACAAATTAAGTTCGAGAACGAAGGTTCCACTGTACTTATTGCCCCATTCTTCAGATGAAGAGACATACTCTGATCCTCCTTGGGCATCAATAGATTTCAGTTCACCTAGGGAAGATGACACTCTGAATGTGCAAGTGAGAAGAGGTCTGAGTAGGTGCAGAGCAGTGGAGAGGCCAGAATCTGAATATGGAATTGGACATGAGACAGACATCTAAACACTTCCTGGACACTAGCTACGTAAAGAAGCCTAGTGTCATCTCTGCTTCAGTCTCTCTTGTTGGTTGGCTTGATTTTCACCAACTTGTAAACAGAGTGAGGGTGAAGGTACAGGATGTGAGGCAGAGAAGACAGAGATGAACAGATTTGTAGGGCTTCGTTTTCCCATCTGCAGAATGGATCTAGGAAGGACCAAAAGTAGCAGATCAGATTAAAACTAGGAGTTAAAACAAAGACAGTGAAATGTATCTAATAATAGTTATAAATCTCACCAACTTGGAACAAAAAAAACAAACTTCTTTTACTCTGATAGTTGGAAACATTTGAATGCCAGAAACTTCTTTTCCACAGTAACGAGAACTCCTTTCCAGGCTCCATGGGGACAAGAGAATCCTCTCATAGTAAGAGGAAAAGGAGAGCCCTTTGGTGTCATCAGAGTCTATGGTAGATTCAGTTCTACCCAAGGATTCAATCGCTGCAACTAACATGAGGTAAGACTCCCCAAGCACCAGCCTTCTTAGCACTAACTAACAGCTTCTCAAGGATTTAGTCTCTGGTCTGAGACACATCTCTTTAGTTTAATTTTCTCTGGGAACCTTCCAACTGCTGCTAGTTGCTACTTGATCTTGAATGGAATCTCAACAAACTTTCTGCCAGAATCTGAGCCATCAAAAAAGATCCACTTCAAATGCTCTCCCTCCAGCAGCTCAGGATGAGTTGATCTCCCCTGCTCATGCTTCCAGTTTCCTCCTGGGTGCTTCTCTGAGGTGTGAAAATTTTTATTCTTACTCAATGAACTTTCTGAATGGTCCTCTTCTTCTGCATTGTACCAATTCATAGACCTGGTTCTGCATATGGAAAATAATTTAGTCTCCCAAGTACTTTTGCTGAAGGTGATGCAACTGAGCAGACTTCCCTGGCTCTGTGCCACTGATTGCCTGAAAATGTCAAGACCTCAGCATCCTATTTGTCTCTCCTGAAACTGGCCTATAATTGTGGTTGGTTATACTGGGTTTGCAGTTGTGGAACAGCACCTGCCTTTGACTCAGCACTGGGCACACTGCTGTGGAAAGTGAGGGGATTATAGAACATGTGGGATGTGATACATGGTAGAAAGACAATGTGAAGGTTACAGAAAGAAACTGACAATGAATGGGCAGGAAAGAGAATTCAGAGTTCTCAAATCAACACTCTCTTGGTGTTGAAAGATGATGTTGCTGACAGTGCAGGAGTGGGTGGCAACAAAAGCTGGTGTATGTGAGATCTGCTAAGATTTGGGATAGCCTGTTGCCTGATTAGCATCTCTTGTGACTCTTTGGGAACACCTGTCATTTATTAGAATCTGTCGCTTTGGGCCATATGCAGCATAACTTTCACAAAATGAATTAACCCACTCTGTGCAAAGAGAAGTGATTCAATTTGGCAACTTACCTAGGGATTCTAATTTTTCTATGTAAGTTACTGTGGCTAAAAGGGCTTCATTAGTCCAATACATGTAGAAACCACAGCCGCAAATCAAAGAAAAAGATCCACCTGGACTCAGGATGAAAAGGTCTAACATCACATCCCAACTTCATCATATCCCACGGTCACACTCTTGGATAATAATTACTGGCAGCAGGGGCATCATCTTCAGATTATTAGGAAGAGCTCTGTGTTTGTGGGTTTGCCTGCATGCACACATGTGTGTATACTCAGACTGTGAACACTACAGAAGTGCAATATTTAACTAGTGCATCTAATGTTAAATTTCTAATTCTTGCCATATAAAATTTGCTGATTTAACTATAACTATATGGTTGCTATCATTAATGTAAATTCAGCTTTCTGTGTAATTATATTTAGTCACCAACTAGATTTTTCCTTATTTCAGTGTCCAGTGTCCTATTGCAGCAGACATTGAATTTATTCATGGCAAAACCAAAAAAAGAAAGACAGAAGAGGAGAGAGGGAGAGAGAAAAGGAGGGGGAGAGAGAGAGAATTTTAAATAACTGGAGATCACTTAGAGAAGCACCATAGCAAGACAGCTAATAATGCCATTAATCTCCCTAACTCTCCTAGTGAGAAAGGTTCTTATTAGCAGTCACAGACAAACCACCAGAGGTACCCATGGAACTTGAACATGTGTATTCAGTTTGGGATTGGATTATTGGAAAATAAGTTTCTTGAGAGGGTATCTAGCAAGTACAACCTTTATGATGTGACTAACAGACAGGTTCTGGGATGAATGGAAATAAAAAACTCATTCCTGCCTGCTGCAAAGTAGTCTTTTTCTAAGCCATGTAATAAATGCTCAACTCAAATGCTGTAAGAGGTACTAAGGCTCTGCAGCACTGCTAGTGACCCATGTAGAACCTTCTTTGGTAAGGAATTACGGTTGATCCTTGAACAACATGGTTTGAACTCTATGGGTCCAATTATACATGATTTTTTTTCAATAAATACATACAGTACTATAAATGTATTTTCTTTTCCTTATTATTTTCTTAACATTTATTTTCTCTAGCTTACCTTATTGTAAAAATATAGTATACAACACAGAATATACACAATATGTGTTAAGCTACTCTTCATATGATCAGTGAGGTTTCCAGTCAACAGTAGACTTTTAACAGTTACATTTGGAGGGAATCAAAAATTATATGTCAATAACAACTAATGAGATTGAAGTAGTAATCAAAAAACTCCAGACAAACAAAAGTCTTGGAACAGATGGCTTCACAGGTGAATTTTACTAAACATTCAAAGAAGAACTGACACCTAGCCTTCTCAAACTATCCCAAAAAAGTCAAGAGGAAAGAAGACTCCCAAGCTCATTTTACAAGTCCAGCATTATCCTAATTTCAAAACCAGATAAAGAAACTACAAAGAAAGAAAATTAAGGCCAGTATCCTTGATGAACATAGATGCAAAAATCCTCAACAAAATATTAGCAAACGAAATTCAGCAATACATTGAAAAGACCATACACCATGATCAAGTGGGGTTTATTCCAGGGATGCAAGGCTGGTACAATATCCACAAATAAATAAGTTTGGTACACCACATAACCAAAATGAAGAATAAGAACCACATGATTATATCAATAGATGCAAGAAAATCATTTGATAAAAATCTAGCACCCATTTATGATAAAAACTTTCAGCAAAGTAGGAATAGAGGAAACATACCTCAATGTAATAAAGACCATATATGACAAACCTACAGCCAACATCATACTCAAAGGGCAAAAACTACAAGCATTTCCCTTAAGAACAGGAACAAGAGAGAGATGTCCACTTTCATCACTCTTATTCAACATAGTACTAGAAGTCTTAGCCACAGCAATCAGACAACAAAAAGAAATAAAAGGCATCCAAATTGGAAAGGAAGAAGTAAAACTGTCATTATTTGCAAATGACATGATGTTGTATATAGAGAACCCTAAAGATTCCACCAAAAACTAGTAGAACTGGTCAATGAATTCAGTAAAGTAGAGGGATACAAAATAAATGTCCAGAAATCAGTTGCACTTACCAATAATGAATATCAGAAATGGAAACTAAGAAAACAATCCCACTAACAATTGTTTCCAAAAAAAATACCTAGGAATAAATTTAACCAAGGATGTAAAAGACTTGTACTAGGAAAATTGTAAGACGTTGAAGAAGACACAAATAAGTGGAAGCACATACTGTGTTCATGGATGGGAAGAATTAACATCATTAAAATGTCCATACTACCCAAAGCAATCTATACATTCAGTGCAATTCCTATCAAGATACCAATGGCATATTTCATAGAACTAGAACAAATATTCCAAAAATTTGTATAGAACCACAAAAGATCCTGAATAGCCTCAGAAATCTTGAGAAAGAAGAACAAAGTTGGAGGTGTCACAATACCTGATATCAAACTACACTACAAAGCCATAGAAATCAAAACAGCATGGTAGTGGCATAAAAACAGACATATAAATCAATGGAACAGAATAGAAAGCGCAGATATAAACCTACTACTTATGGTCAGTTAATACTTGACAAAGGAGGCAAAAACATACAATGGGGTAAAGATAGTCTGTTCAATAAATGATGTTGGGAAAATCGGACAGATACATTCAAAAAATGAAACTAGACCACCTTCTTACACTGTACACAAGAATAAACTTAAAATGGATTAAAGACTTAAATGTTAGACTCGAAGCCACAAAAATCCTAGAAAAAAACATAGGCAGTAAAACCTCAGACATTTCTCGTAGCAATATTTTTTTTGATCTGTCACCTTAGGCAAGGGAAATAAATAAAAAAATAAACAAATGGAACTACATCAAATTTAAAAGTTTTAGGACAGCAAAAGGAAACATCAACAAAATGAAAAGACAACCCACTGAGTGGGAGAACATATTGGCCAATGACACATCTGATAAGGGGTTAATATCCAAAATTTATAAAGAACTTATAAAACTCAGCACCAAAAAAATAATAATAATCCTATTTAAAAATGGGCAGAGGACCTGAATAGACACTTCTCCAAAGAGGACATACAGATTACTGATAGACATATGAAGAAATGCTCACCAGGCTGGGTGTGGCTCAGAGGTTGAGCGTCAACCTAGGATCCAGGCAATTGGGGTTCGATTCCTTGTCAGGGCACATGCCCTGGTTGCGGGCTGCAGCCGATCAATGACTCTCTCATCATTGATGTTTCTATCTTTCTATCCCTCTCCTTTCCTCTCTCTGAAATCAATAAAGATACATATTTTTTTAAATAATATTAAATAAATACATAAATCAATCAATCAACAAACAACAAGTGCTGGTGAGGATGTGGAGAAAAGGAAACCCTCGTGCACTGTTGGTGGGAATGCAGATTGGTGCAGCCACTGTGGAAAGCAGAATGGAGTTACCTCAAAACTTAAAAATGGAACTGCCTTATGACGTGATTCCACTTCAGTAAATACATCTGAAGAAACCCAAAACACTAATTCAAAAGAATATATGCACCCCTATTTTCATTGCAGTGTTATTTACAATAGCCAAGATTTGGAAGCAGCCCAAGTGTCCATGATGAGTGGGTAAAAAAGCTGTGGGACATTTACACAATGAATACTATGCAGCCATAAAAAGGAAAAACATCTTGCCCTTTGTGACAGCATGGATGGACATGGAGAGTATTATGCTAAGTGAAATAAGCCAGTCAGAGAAAGACAAGTACTATATAATTTTACTTATATGTGGAATCTAATAAACAAAATAAACTAACAAACAAAATAGAAACAGATTCATAGATAGACAACAGACTGACAGCTGTCAGAGGGGAGGGTGGGTTGAGGGGATGGGTGATAAAGGTGAAGGGATTCAGAAAAAAACTCATAATACAGACAACATTATGGTGATTACCAAAGGGAAAGGGGAGTCGAGGGAGGCAAGAGAGGGTAAAGGGGGATAAATGATGATGGAAGGAGACTTGACTTGGGGTGATAAACACACAATATAATATACAGATGATATATTATAGGATTTTACACCTGAAACTTTTATAATTTTATTAACCAATGTCACCCAATAAATTCTATAAAAAGTAAAAAATAAATAACTCTAAATACGTACATATCCTCCAGCTCAGTCATCCTGACATCCCAGAGTAACTTCTCAGAGTAATTCCAGTTGAAGAGGACATAGGCTAGTTCATCTTCCAATGCTGATATGAAGTACACATAGGGAGTATGCAGCTTCATTTTATTTTTTTATTTTTTTATTTTTTTTTAAATATAGCTTTATTGATTTCAGAGAGAGGAAAGGAGAGGGAGAGAGAGATAGAAACATCAATGACAAGAGAGCCATTGATCGAGCCCGCAACCCGGGCATGTGCCCCGACCAGGAATCGAACCTCAATCTCCTGGATCCTAGGTCGACTCTCAACCGCTGAGCCACGCCCGGCCAGGCTGCAGCTTCATTTTAATGTGGAGTCTTCCTATATATCCTCTCAGAGTTTAAGAAAATAGCCACTCTATCTTTTTTTTTTAAATCATTTTGCTCCTATGTTCTATTTTCTTGTTTTCCTGATTTTTCCTGTATTCTAAACATTGGCTTTTATTATTATTATTATTGATTCTCTGTCCTACAAACAGGTTATCTTTTTAACACAATTTTGGACACTGCAAGCTCAGGTTGTCTAGTATGCAGAAGTGTTTTGGTTTCAGGGAACATTTTCTAGAGTTGACTTTGGCACTTCTTCACCTCTTTTCATTCTCATAGTTACATTCAGCCCTTCACAGTAACATTTATATGATTTCTCAGACATCTTTGTACCTGATTTGATTTAATGGGTTTGAACTTAAGGAAAAAAATCTCTTATGTATCCATATCATGATTATTCCATTATATTGGGGGAATAAAAATGATAATGGGAAGAAGGGCACTAACATCTATTAATTGTCCAGTTTATTTTAGTAATTCCAAATACATTATTTATATGTTTCTTAATTACAGCCCTTCAGATAATGAAAAAAATATATCAAAAATTTAAAAACTTTCCCTAAGTTGTCCAGTCAGTAAGAAGCTAACCAAGATGAGTCCAGGTCTGTCTGGCTCCCAGAGTGCCAGAGTTTTAAATTAATCCAATGTGTAACATCATACCACAATTTAAATTACACAATAGCTTTATAAGGCATTCACCAGTCACAGTATCTTACAGGATGTTTGGGGAAAAGCATGATGGTTATTGTGGGAACAGAGTCAACCCAAACACCAAATCTATGCTGACATATTTATAAACTCAGATATATCTGTATCAATGTAAAGTGTATGTATTTTCATTTTCAAGAGATAATATTTTAACTTTTAGCTAAACAAATATACAAGCATTTATATTTTTTAGGATGGTTATAAATAATTTTTAAAAATTATATGCCAAATTTTTTACTGCACTGGAAGGTTGGCACCCCTCCCTCCCCACGTTGTTCAAGGGTCAACTGTACATTACTGCCACACTAGAGTATAAGCTACATGAGGACATGGACTTCATCTGCTTTGTTCACTGTTGTACCTCCAGCACCTAGTACATCTGTTATATGATTTGCACTCAATAAATATTTGTTGAGTGCATGCACGAATTACTGGAAAGTGATCCATTCTATACAGTAAATATTTATTCATCTTTCCAAGTTCTGTTGCTTTTATGTTATGTAAAGGCTTTACACCTCTACATAGCATGAATGATCTCAGTCCCCAGATGAGTGAACTAAGATATTCATGAGCATGATCACAAGCAAAAACCAATTTACTTTTGAGGAGAGGCGTGATATGGTCCTATCATCTCCAAAAAAACAATGTTTCAGAGTTACGAGAGACAAGAGACAAGGAGAGTTAATGCAAACTCTGTGGAAACCTTAAACTCTTCTGCACATCTAGTGAATTACTCCCAAGTGGTTGATGGGATAAATAATGATTCTGAGGATCCAGCAGGGGAGAAATGATGCATACCTGGATGCCAGTCAATACACCTTCCCTGGCTGGAGCCCCACTTCTCTCTTGTGCCCTGGACACTAAACAGAGAGCCTAGCAATAGAGGCAGGACCAGTGCTCACTGGTGTTATCCTGGTGCTGACACCTGGTTTGTCTTTGAGAACTGGAAGTTCAATTAACCTCTCCACAGGCTCCCCCCACCCAAGTTTAGATACCCCAGGCTTTGTCTGCAAAACCCATGTCTGAGATATTCCATAAAAAGAAAGAAGGCTAATCTTTGAGTCATTAGACTTAATAAAAACAAATCACTCTCCAAAAATCTTAGGAGAGCACTGAACATGCCTAACTCATCTGCCATTTTATTCTTTCTTCCTCCAGCTGAGACAAGGACTGAAATTCCCACTGCCCACACACACTATACATGTCTCTTTCAGTCTGAAAGGCAAAAGGGCATCCTGCCTCTGTCAGCAGTGTTCACTCAGCACCAGAAGTTGAGCCCTCACATTCAAGTAAACTGTCACATCCTTGGAGGTTGAAAATGACCCTGAAAAGAAAAATCCACACAGCAAAAAGATTCAGCCTTGCTCCTTGGAGATCCAACTGAAACTCCTGGGTCCTCATCAGCAGATTTCTAAAGAGGCATCTGCCTTTTTTTTAACACACACACACACACACACACACACACACCTTCTTACCCAAATGCTTCTAAAAGTAGCTAATGCTCTGGGAATTTCCTCAAATTGGAGACACAAGCTACCTCCTCGAGGTACCCCCTCAGACCACCTCTTACTTCAATAAGTGGGATAGGCAACATGGGGGAGTTGAGTTCAGGAAGGTAAGCCAAATGATTGTCCAACTTTGCCCCCAAAATTAAACCCTAGAAGTCACTGAATTCACCAAATAATACCCACCCCAACACAGACATACTGCTCCTCAGACTGAGGTTTCAGGAAGCTTGCCTGTCAGGAAGGTACAATTGCAATTTGCCTTACATAGAGCTGAAATGTGACAGACGCTTTCCTAAAATTAAACATTTATGAAAATATGTTTAATCCATTTTTAGCAGCTCAATAATGTTTTCATGATGAAATAGTACCTTTCACACTGGAAAACACTTTGCTTGTAGCTTCTACACAACCTCAGCACTGCAATACAGCCAGTCTTTGGGCCAATGTGACAGCCAACTGCAAAACAGGAAAGGGGTACAATACATTTTGGAACATGGAGATTCATATATACCATCCTTTGATAATAAAAAGATAAAAGGGTATGGGGAAAAGCTGGACACAACTTTGTACTTTTCTTAGACCACAATGCTGAGGCGATCTTGAGAGGTTATCGCTTTCTGTTGGTACAGGGAACTCTTGAATGGGCATTTTCCCTGATGCTTGTCAACTCCTAGGAGTAGCCTACACAGTTCCTTGCCTCCTTTTTCTCCCCTTTTCTCCCAAAGAGTCTGCTTCCAGCATCCTAGGAAAGCTGTATCCCTTCTTCAAGCCAGACGGACATTTTGTCATTGCTACAGCCTCTCATAAGAAGGGATCTTTCCTTCCAGCAAGCCTACCATGTTCTGCTCTCAGCACTCAGGGATCCCACAGGCACACAGGAGGTGACATCAAGACAATGGACCTGTATTTCATTAGCCAAGAATTCCAGATGATGAGTGTGATGTCATGGGCCTAAGGGACAAAGGAAGGAAAACAGCTTCCTCCTTTCTCCTTATTACTATTACTTCATGCTGAACCTCTCCCTACATGTGAAACTTCTCATTCTTGTTTGACAGAGAAAGATGCAGAGGCACTGTGCTTGGGGAAGCATCTCTGGGTGCCCAGGATGCATCTTTTAATAAATGTTCACTATTTGCCAATAATGTGCCGTGCTCTGAACTGGGCCCCAGGGCATTTGGTGGATAATGCATCTCTGCCCTCAGGAAGTTCATGGTATAGCCTTATGGTAAAGCGAGGGAGAGGTGCAAGTAAGCTGACGACTGTAATGGAGTGTGAGGGATGCTAGGAAGGGAGAAGGCAAGGATCCTGTGGGAACACCTTGGAAGGTCTCCTAGCCCAGACCTGGAGAGGGGTTCAGTTCAAGAAGTCTTCCTAGAGAAAGTGACAGTAAAATTTAGTCTAGAATAATGAATAAGAGTGGAAGAAAGAGTACTTTGGTAAAGGGGAACAACATGTGAAAGTACGTGAAAGCTGGAGAGACAGGCAAGTCTAGATGTATTAGTGGGACAAGCAAAGTGGCCAAATCATGCACCACCTTGAACTTCAGCCTGAGAGCGATTGGGAATAGTTGAGGCAGCAGAAGGGACATGATTAGGTTTGTTGAAGGGAGGGAGTTAAACAGGGACAAATGCCTCCCAACCTCCCTCCCAACCAGCCTACTTCCCCCACCTGCCACCGCCTGCCCTTAGCTCCCTAGCCTGGAGTCCTGTAGGTTCTGGGAGGTTCTGTAAAGTTTGGTTCTTGCCTTTGGAGTGAGGATTATGATGCTAACAGAAAGCAAGGAGGGAGGGAGAGCAGGTGAAAAGGCTACTGAAAATGTTTTTAGGAAAATTAGTACTGTACTTGGTACTTTGTACTTATTCGCCATATAAGTGTTATTTGAGGTACCAGTACCAAATCCTCCCATTACCAATTCCAAAAGCCCAACTGCCCCATCAACATTTCACTGTGTATTCTTTACAATTGTCTTCTTTCCTTTTCATATATGATTTTAAAATTCCTCCTCTTTAATAATAACACAGCCACAACTCCCACCCATCATTGTCTTGTTGTCATTAATCTTTTTAAGTACCCAATGGATCCATAGAAGAGTTTAGAATCCCTACAAACCCCTTTCTGGCGAGGCTAGGGGTGGGCGCTACAGTTAGCTCTGAGATTGACCCCTGTGAAGTGTCACCAAGATTTCCCTCCAGCACACACAGCAGAGGGGGGGATGTGAGTTTCCAATGAAGAAGAAATGAAAATCCTTGGCTTTTCACTGTTGTAATTTAGGAGGAGAACATGAGAGAATGGAGATGATGGGGAGATTGAGAGAGAAAATAGGGGTGGAGAGAAAGTGAGAGGAAAATAGGAGGGGGAGATAGACACAAGTGAGACAGAGAAGAAAAGGGGAGGGAAATGGAGATGGGGAGAGGATAAAGGAAAGCTTCAGAGAGAGAAGAAGGAAGAGAATCAAGAAAAAAAGAGAGGGAGGGCAAGGTACTTGGGTAAGTCCCAGAGCAGTTTAAATGATGCATGAGGGAATTTGGAAAAGGGTCCAGCAGAGACATGGAGCTGCTGAAGCACCTGGGTGCTATAAGCAAATGGAGAGAATCAAGGGAGGAGAAGACCCACCCTCCTTGCCTCTCTCCTCTGTCCAGGGCTGCCAGCTACTAGGTCATTACTCTTGGCCCCCTTGACTCCTCTGAAGTCTGCAAAGCCTGCTGTGTGTCAGTCCTGCACCGGCCCTGCCAGGGACACCTACCTATCCCTTCCCACAGTAGAGCCAGGCTAGAGAAAGGGTATCGGGGGAAGGGGGATTTTGAGAGCTACCAAGGGCCCACCAAGCTCACCAGAGATGACCAGAAGATGGAAAGCGGGAAAAGGATGCGCATCTGCAAGGATGAAGGAGATGAGGCAGCCAGACAGACAAATGGACAGACTGACAGGCAAGCAGGCCACATATGAGGAGGACTCTTAGGTTCTATATCCTCCATCCCTTGTGCCTCCACCCAGAGGACTGAGGAAAAACCTCCCCTGCCTCCTCCTTGCCTCCTTTCAGACCTGAAGCTGCCAGCTTGAGAATACTCACTGACTCCTCCACCTAAACCCTCTCAGGTCTGTTTCCCCTTTATAAAGATCATTAAGACTACTGTCGGCCCCGGCGTAGCTCCAGGGTAAAAAGGAAGCTGCTGAGGAGCAGAAAGCAGGGCAGCCTTCATACACTCCCCCAGTTGGAGAGTTAGAAGCTGGACAGAACACCTCCGGCCCTCTCCAAGCAGCATCAGCAGCCCCAGCCCCTCCCCGGCACACTGATGAGCTCTGAAACCCACTCCAGCTGCCAACGACTGTGCCTTTAAATTGCTGCTTTCGGAGGTGCATCTGGGGGGAGGTGGGAGGGAGGGAAACGTCTTTCTCCCGGTTTCCCTCCTCCCTCCCCTCCAAGACTCTCCAGGGTTTGGAGACTGGTTGCTGCCCAAAGAGAATCTCTCCCAGCTCCCGACACCGGCTTCCCTCCCGGAGTCCAGGCAAACCAGAGCAGGAGCCAGTAGGGTTATCTGTGTCAGGATCATTTTCAAGGGAAGAGTTCTGGCCCCTGACTGGTAACAGCAGGGCAGAGGAAAAGAGAGCAGAGGAGAGGGAGAGAGAGAGAAAGAACAACTCCTAGCCTGGCCCTATAGGCTCCTTGTGAGCTAGCCAAGTTGGAGAAAGACTCTGTACTTTTGGCAGTCCCCACAGGATATCCCCTCTCACCTTGGCAACCAGGCTGAGAAAGGGCTCCAGGGTCCCTGCGGAATGACAACTCGAGTTCCTGCAACCCTCTCCTTCCTTTTCCTCTGGACCCTGCCGGGGCAGGTCCTCCTCAGGTGAGCTGAGTCGAGCTGAGTCGGGGTGAGAAGGAGGTGCATGCAAACTCTGGCTGGGGGCAGCTGGGGCATCTGGCCGTTTCTTCTAATTTTGCAAAAAACCCACATTCCGGAGGGCTCCAAGGGAAGACACACCCTCCCCCAATCAAGACCCAGGAGCCTTTTATGAAGTGGGTCAAGGCCCTGGAGCTGGTAAGAAGACTTCTGCATGGGTGGGAGCTTTCTGGGCCTGGGGAGGGGCTAGGTAACTAAGGCCCAGAACAGAGGCCATTTGTCCTGCCATCCAATTCTATCCCCCTACCAATTTGGCCACACACTGCTCAGATCCCTAAAAGTGACACCAACATCTGCCTACCCAAGAGGCTTTGAGTAGCAGGAGTTTGCCCTAAACCCCTATCAGAATGAATCTGACCAAAGCTTGGCTTTCTGCAGTCACCCTGCCTGTCTGCACATGGCTGCTCACTGTCTCTGTCTGGGTGGGCACTAAGTGGCAGTCATTTCCTGGCCTTGGGGGCAAGACATGTTTTGGGATCCCTATACATGTTTCCCAACCCATTCCCACTTTCTCATTAGACCAGGAGACCGTCTAGGTGGACAGGGTGTGCTGAGAAAGAAAGATGGCTGTGGCGTGGGCCGAACTAACTGGCCATAAGAACAATGCCTCCCAAAGTGGAGGGGGGTAAGAGCCACCTCAGTACAAACTGCCTTCTCTTAATTCAAGGAGCACACCAAAACTGCTTGCCCCTCAGGAGCCTCCTGCCTTACTGCTTGCAGATACACTGGCTGGCTGGCAGACAGGGGTGCAATATGTGGGGGGTGGTAAACTTCTGAAGAGTGAAAAGCAGCCCAAAGTGGAATGGCATCTCAGTTGGAGTTGATAGGAGGATGCAAGCAGCAGTGGGCACCCAGCTGGACCTTGCTGGACCTCCTGGAGGGGAGGCTACCTTAAGGCCCAACCTTCAGTTGCAGCATTCCCACTTGAGCAATTAAAGCAAGGCAGGCCCTGAGGAAGTCTTGAGTCCAAGTCCTTTATTGTACATATGGAAACTAAGGCCTAGAGAGGGGATGTGACCCGTCCAAGGTTACTCAGATACCCAGGAGCAGATCAGAGCTCTCTTCCTATTCCACTGCAGGGCCTTGCATGAGCAAGATTTTCAGCTCTGCAACCTTCCCCATCTGTCAGCATTTGGGACTTTCCAGGAATGAAAGGGAGGAAGGAGTGGCTACACACAGTGACTCTGCTCTCAGGTCCACAGGGAAGGTAACCCCAGAATAAAGGGGCTAAAAGAGGGATTGGAGCCCAAGACAGCTAAGGCCACAGCTTGTGCCAGGGTCCTGGGGCTGGGGCTAGCAGGAGGGGTGAAAGTGGGGCAAGGGTCTGGCTGCTCCGTGTGCAGGGCCCTGTAGCTTGCCAGCAGGCAGGTGACCGGTGGCCAAAAGAAGCACCTGGCTGGTGTGGACACCCTTTAGCTAAGCCATGGACTTCTGCTTGCTCCGGCATCACCACCAGCCTTCTCAGATTTTCGGTCTCCTTAGGCCACCTGCTCTAGAAGCCCCTACTTGGGACTAAGGTGACTTCTGTGCCAGAGTAAGGGCTTTCTCCCACTCAGGGGATTCAAGGATGCAGGACAGAGGTCAGGGTATAGCTGCCACTGATCTTCCCCCACTCTGGTTCCTTGGCAGCCCATTCTGGCCTGCTTGCATCATAGTATTGTGGTAGATAGACTTAGTTTTGAAGTCAATAGCTCTGGGTTTGAATTTTTACTTTAACATTTACTAGCTCTCTGATAGTGAACAAGTGGCTTCACCTGGCTGATCCTCACTCTCATCATCTATATAATGGGGATAGTAATAGTACTTATTGAGAGGATTGATGTGAGAACTAAACTAGATAAGGTGAATAAAGCATTTAGCATGGTGCCTTAGCTATTTTTATTACTGTGTCCATCACTGGCGGGTGTATAGATTTACTGGGAAAGAAGAGCCCTCTGGCTCAAAGGAGACTCGGACCCAGAAGAACAGCAGTCACCCTGACTCCAAGCTCCACAGTTCAGCAGTAGGTGAGCTAGCTCTAGACCTGGAGCAGTGGTGATGGCAGGAGGAGCAGGAGGCAAAGGGCCCAGCCAGGAGTATAGCCTGAGCTCAGGCCTTGAGCCCCACCCCTGCCCTCAAGGCTTTGCTGAGTTCCTGGTCCCTCCTCTAGCTGTTGGCTGGTAAGCAGACAAGGAAGGAGCTTTGTGCTCTTAGAGGGAAACTTGTCAAGGGAAAAAAGGACCTCTAGCGTAGGCCAAAGCACACTGGCTCCTTCCTCAAAATCAAGCTGTTAGGAGGAAAAGATGGGAGTTGACTTTCTCAGCATAACCACCCTACTGGGAGGCTTTCCCATGTTCCTAGAGCCCTGCTTCTCCACCTATTTTGTTGCCAAAGCATGTTTACCTGCCTGCAGTTGCCACAACCCTGAACTGAGGTCCAGCTCAAAAGAGCTTCCTGCTAGAGCAAATGACAGAAGCCAAGTCTCCCTCTCCAGAAGCTATGTCTTAGCACCTGTGTGGCTCAGCATGAAAGCCAAACAACTGAAGCCAACTCTCAGGGAAGCAGCTATTCTTAAGCCCTTCCAATCCTTGGCTAGGCCAGAGAGGCAAAATGTTGTCATGGCCACATTATTTCCAGTGAGTGGTCACTCTTCTTTGAATGCACTCAAGGCGCCTTCAGAAAAAAGCACTGGATGAGCCTTAGGTTTGAGTCCTGATCCTGTCACTCACCAGCTCTGAGATTTGGGGCAAGTCAGTCCTCTTTCAGTTTGTTTGTTTGCTTTATATTCTACATATAAGTGAGATTATATAGTATTTGCTTTCTCTGACATTTCACTCAGCATAATACCCTCTAGGTCCATCCATATTGTCTCAAATGGCAAGATTTCTTTTTTATTGCTGTGTGATATTCCAGTGTATGTACCACATCTTTATCCATTCATCTATCGATGTTCACCTAGGTTGCTTCCATATCTTAACTATTGTAAATAATGCTGCAATAAACATAAGGGTGAATATATCTTTTCAAATTAGTGTTTGTTTTCTTTTGATAGATACTCAGAAGTGGAATTGAAGGATCATGTGGTAGTTCTATTTTTAATTTTTTGAGGAAGCTCCATACTATTTTCAGTAGTGTCTGCACCAATTTACAACCCCACAAGTCCCTCCTACTTTGGAAGCCTTAGTTTTCTCGTCTATAAAATGGAAATAATAGTCCTCACCCCCATCACACTGAGAATAATGAGGGTAAAAATATCTAATATATGTGAAAGCCATTTTCTAGGACTAACTGGTGAGCTGCCATATTGTTTTGTGGCTGTTTTGTTCTCATTTTGCAAATGGGCACCCAGAGACCCTCCTCTCCCATCCTCCTTTCTGGTAGGGAGACCAGCCAGAGGTGGTTAGGAACAGGGAAAGAGAGGGTCTGTGATAAAGGCAGAATACAACTGGCCTCAGACATTTTATCTCTCCCATCCAGGGCGGCCTTGGCAAAAGAGGAAATCAAACCTGGGACCAAGGGATCCCAGCCCATGTCCCCTTCTGATTTCCTTGACAAACTTATGGGGCGGACATCTGGATATGATGCCAGGATTCGGCCCAATTTTAAAGGTAAGAATAATTCATCCTATAACCCCCCCCTTCTCACCTTTTTGGAGACACACTGTCAAGCCAGTCCCTCTTGCATGCTCTAAAGACAGGAAGTTGGAGGTACAAGGCTAGCTCTTACAGCTCAGAAGGAGCTTCTCCTTCCCGTTGCCCATGGGCCTGTGTAGCTGGCACTGCCTTCTTTCAGCAGTGCTCTGACCTCAAGCTCAGGGAGGGAGTCCTGAAACCTGTTTCTGGCCACCTGGAATGCCCTTCCAATGTACTGTGCTTTGCTACCCTTAGGCCCACCCGTGAACGTGACCTGCAACATCTTCATCAACAGTTTCGGCTCTGTCACTGAGACTACCATGGTAAGGCCTCTCTGTTCCCCACTTCCACTCTAGTGTGAATGAGTGAAGCCCTCTAGATAACAAACCTTTTCCCCCTCTGCAGTCCTCTTCTGGTTTCATAGTCATGGCTAAAGCCATGGTATGTATGAAGTTGGTCACTGGGAGGAACACTTTCCCCAGCCTGTGGTTTCAGTGATAAAGGCAGACTGGTCTAACCAACAGATGGTCCAGCCTGGAGGTAGCTTGCTGCAGAGCACAGGCTTTGGAATCAGAAAACCTATGCTCAAATCCTGACTACCTCAAATAGCTATGTGACTTTAGGCAGGTTATTTAAGTCTCTTTGTCTCAGTTTCCTCATCTGTAAAATGGAAGTCATTGTAGCATTCTCCTCACAAGGTGGGTATGAGATTTAAATGAGGTGAAGCACATAAAGAAAGCACTTAGCAGACAGCCTGCACATAGTAAGTGCTAATAAATGTCTTTTCCCTTCCATCTTTGCCATATCAGCCCAAGGCAGACTTCTTCTCCAATGGAAAATGCCCATTGCCCCTGAGATGTGATCACAGCATTTCCATCTCATGCCCCTCTCTTGTCCATGTATGGTTTGCTGGGCTCCTGGAATAACACTGCCTCTGATGGGCCCATCTCTGCACCCTCGCAGGACTATCGGGTGAATGTCTTCTTACGGCAGCAGTGGAATGACCCACGGCTGGCGTACAGAGAATATCCTGACGACTCACTGGACCTTGACCCTTCCATGCTGGACTCTATCTGGAAACCAGACCTGTTCTTTGCCAATGAGAAAGGGGCCAACTTCCATGAGGTGACCACAGACAACAAGTTACTGCGCATCTTCAAGAATGGGAATGTGCTTTACAGCATCAGGTGTGCCTGGTGGGAGAGTTTGGGTCAAAGGGAAAAAGCTAGACAGAATCTGAGGGGTGGAAGGAGGGTCCCCTGTGTTGTGCTTGGCCCCAGTAAACCAACGTCACTTCTTTTTTACTGTCCCCGACAGGCTGACCCTCATTTTGTCCTGCCCAATGGACCTCAAGAACTTCCCCATGGACACCCAGACCTGCACAATGCAGCTGGAAAGCTGTAAGTGTCCCTAGAGAGTCATGGAGCAAGGCCTGGGATCCCAGCTTGTTAACTCCATCTTGTGATATTCCAGACAGGAAAAGAGCATCCTAGAGTGGGGAGGGACATCGCCAAGCACACACAATTCTTGGCACAGATGAAACTGGAAGCCAGGGCTTGCTAATGCCTAACCCAGTGTGTTTTCCCATCCCCACACAATTTGCTGGCCTGGCTGTTCCATGGGGCTAGGGAATGGGAAGGCCCTGCCTTACATATAAATTTGCTTGTGCTGGTTGTGAGGGGTCATTTGAGGAGCACTTCTTCTGCCCAAAAATGTGTTCCCTCTCACAGTGCCTAAAGTAATTCTACTTCAACTCCCCCTGGGTTAAGATATTCAAGATGCCTGTAAAACTGCCGGAGTTGGCAGGGATGGGGCAGTCTTTGAACCTTGATTCCTCATGAACACAGATAACTTTTGTAGAGAGGTGGAAGAGGACAATTCTAGATATAGGACAGTGCCCAAGGCCCCAAAGTCAGCCAAGGGCTACTCTATGACAGAGGTGCCAGCCTGCTAAAAGACAACAAAATTGAACCATCACCTGTGTCCACTCCTTTGCCATCTCCTGGGCAAAGTGAGACTGTTAGATCAGCAGACATCCACTCAGTCCTCAGAGAAGAAGACTCATTAAGCTATTTCCAGCATGTAATAACTAGTCAACTAGAATGTGCCATATGTGGTCAACTCTTTAGAGTTCATAAACCAGTTTCATGAGGTTCCCATTACCCTCTCAGAACTCTAAAAAGTAGGTGGAACATTTTACAGAAGGGGAAGTAACTTGCCCAATGTCACACAGCTACTCTGGGTAAAGGCTCTACTCTACATTTGTGAGACTTAGTGTTTCTGCTCCCATTTCTACCTGACATGTGTAAATATGGTCATAGATGTGGCAGGAGCCTTCACAAACTTCTAACTCTCTGTGAGCAACTTGGCGTGTTTAGATGTTAGCTCTCCATTTTCCTCAGTTCAGGGACCTGGCTATGAGTCTGTGGTGTGCACATTGTCCCACGCATGACTGGCAAGGTATAAACAGCTCTCTCCTCACTGGGGTGAGGTAGCAGAAGCCCTGGCTCTGAGACTGGTTCTGCTCAAGACATGTGGTCAGTACCCATGCTTACTCCCCTGGGTTTGAGATATGGCAGGAGGTTCCCAGCTGGGTTCCTTGACATCTTTCCAACCTTTTGACCTGCTTTCTAGGTCTGCTAGAATAATTTCTCTTTGGGCCTTTCTAATGCCTGAGAACTATGTAAGATAGGAGTCTGGAAGTCTTTCTGATTTGCCCACTTAGAATGGACCTATGAGACAACTGACCAAGTACTACCTTCAGAAAGGTTTCCCTTTCCAAGATGAGCATGGAGTTCCTAAAATCCTCATCTTACTCTTTACTCCTCATCTGTTCTTTCTGGCCAGTTCTAATCCTCACCCTACCCCTACCCAACACCCACAATCTGTGACCCTCTGCCATCTCTGTCACTTTCAGTTGGCTATACCATGAATGACGTCATGTTTGAATGGCTAGAAGATGCTCCTGCTGTCCAAGTGGCTGAGGGGCTGACTCTGCCCCAGTTTATCTTGCGAGATGAAAAGGATCTAAGCTATTGTACCAAGTACTACAACACAGGTAAAAACCCAGGGTCTTTACTGGCTATGAGTCAGATAAGAGCCTCCAGATGGGAGGGAAGGGGGGCAAGGCAGCCAGCCTCTATGGAAGGTTTAGTCTGTGCCAGATATGGTGTTAAGTGCTTTATATTCCTCATCTCATCATGGTAAAGGTTATCAACCCCATTTTTCAGAAAGGGCAAACTGCGGTTCTAAGAAGTTAAATCAACTGTCCAAGTCACACAGCTGGTAAATTACTGATTTAGAATTCAAATTCAAATTGGTCTCATTCCAAATCCCACATTCTTGTCCCTGTCACATGCTGCAGAGCAAATGGGCCTGTCCCACTGAGTGGAAGGAGTGTTCCACCTGTCTTGGGGCCAACTTCATGGGGATGGTGGGGAAGATACATCTGGGAGTAGTCAATGACTGAGCCGAACCAGGAGGGAATAGGCCTCAGGACACTCACCAGCTTCTTGTCCACATCTCCTACTACTGCCACCACTGCCCAGCTCTCTTGAACTGGCTTGTCTTCCTAGGTGTGAAATATGGGCCAGGAAGTAGAAAGGGGCTGCCAGAGCATCTGCCCACTGCTGCTTCCTCAATTCCCCTGGCAATTTGGCTGCTAAGAGTTATAACCCTGAGATAGAGGCCACAGGATGAAGAGGAAAGATCCTTTAGGTACCTCCTATGGTGTGCCACCCTATGAATATGTGTGTTTGTGTATGTAGAGTGTTGGGAAGTGAAGAGAAGAATGGGCCATTGAAATTTTTTTTTTATATACCCTTGTTTATTTACATAATACATTCTGAATACAATAGATATATATTTTATTTTTCTTTTCTTTCATTACCTCTTTGATTCAGACCACAGTAATGTAGATTACAGCTATTATCCCTTAACTAACCATAAACATTTCTCCATACAACACATTGCAGTTCCTAAAGTTGTTTTTGCGTAACACAAAATTGAATACAAAATTTTAAAAATACAGCAATTAAAACTCAATTCCTAAAAATATTTAAAAACAAAAATTACACACACATAAAATCTAAAACACCTTTATATTTTCCACATTGCCCAAAACATAAAGTCCGCACTACTGAGTATGATATAAAAAAGCCATTGCAATCTAACCACAAGTTATCAAACTTGATTTTCCATTAGTCTCTTAATTGTCCATATCCCAGCTATATGAAACATATTCATTTTCTAAATGAATGTTGCTATAAAATGATTTTTGAGAGCCTCAATGAAAAAAAGTGTATTCCCAATATTTCCTACATGCTATTTTCTCTGCTTAGTCCATTGAAAATTTTAAAAACAGTGGGAATGGAAATTGGTATAGTTTTTATTGGGGGAGGAAAACCTTGCAATTTGTATGTAGTCCCATGGGGAGCTTATTCAAATGTTGATTCTTGGCCTCTACCCCTCAGAGATTCTGATCTGCATTTGAACAATCATCCTGAGCATTCTGGTGCAGCTGGTCCAGGGGACACGTTTTGAAAAACTTTAATCTAGAAGCTAAAAATTTTTTCCTCCCTGTTGATCCAGGAATTTATTATAAGGAAATATTCTAAAATATCATGTTGACTTTAAACCCCAAGAAGGCTCCTGGGTCACTGTTTATACTAGCAGAAACTTGAAATTGTCATAAATATCCACCAATAGGACAGAAGTTAGGTAAATTACCTAGTGCCTCTGTTTGGTGGGATATTATCCAGATGTTTAATAGGATGCTTGCAAGTTGCTTATATCAACATGGGAAAGTACAATTAGAAAAGGCTTAGATTCAAAGTTGTATACACAGAATAATTATATTGTGGTAAAATAAACAAATCAAAAGCACGTGGTTAAAAATCTTGGAAGGAAATAGCACAAAATATTTTTAAAGTAGTGTGATACATTTAGGTAAGAGCTAGAACTTTGGAGTCAGAGCAGAGCTTGAATTCCGACTCTACCATTTACCAACTAGGTGCCCTTTAGAAACATAACTCGATCTCTTCAAGCCTTAGTATCGCTATCTGTAAAATGGAAAATAATAGGTTTTTCCTGCCCTAAAGAGTTCCTATAGAATTTAAATGAGACAAACTTTATAAAGTCAGGGCACTTAGTAGGGGCTTGGTAAATGTCAGTTTATGAATATTATTCCTTCTCTACTTCTCACTTTTCTCTGTACTAAACAAGTGTGAATTTTGTCATTACAAACAAAACTGCTATTACAAAAAAAAAAAAAAAAAAGGAAAGAAAAGAAAATATGGATACAGTATGGATACCTAGCAAAGGCATGTCATGGCAAGAAGTCCAAAGTGAGGTGAGGTGGGGTGGACTAAGGGAACAGTAGGAGATCACAGCATCACACAGCAGCATGTCAAAGCCATAATCAGTCATTCATGAAATCACTAGCCTTGAGGAATCAGACAGGCCTGATAACAGCAAGCCTAAGTCAGAATAAAATGACAGTTTACACATTCTCTGCTTTTTGCTTTAGTTATCCTGAGCCTCTAAGAGAAGCTCTGAACTAGTGTTTTCTTAGCCTCTGGGTGTGGGAAGCAGGGCAAAGTAAAGATGGCTGGCAGAGGTGGAAGAGCATTGGTGCATGTGCCTGCAGCCAATGCACTTTTGTTAGTGGACTAGAATGCTGCTGCCTGATGCTCTGTGGGAATCAACACTCTGCATGCTGTGTCCACAGCTGGTTTCTCTTGGGCACTGTTTCCAGATGTTTGATTTCCTGCTGCTCTCACTTGCTTAAGACACATGCATTGTTTATTTCAGTGAATCATTGTTGCTAGAGAGCTTCTAGGGTACCAGCAAGCCCAAGCAAGGCTGACTAGATTTGAGCAGAGTCTAAGCTCATTGCTTTCTTAATAATGATCGTAGTACCAGCTACCTATGTGCTCAACACCTCAAATACATTATCTCATTTAATTCCCACAAAAGCCCAGTGATGGAGTTGATATTATTATTACTCTGTTTTACAGGCAAGGAAACTGAAACTCAAAAAGGTTAGGTGTTTTGCCTGAAGTCACATAGCTAGTAAGTGGGAGGTTCAGAATTCAAACCCAAGCAGTCTGGCTCTGGAGCCCTCCTGCTCTTAATCCTCTTGCTGTGCTGTCATGTGGAAGGCCTTCTGCTGGAAACTAAAGTGCTGGGAGCAGCAGATCAAGTCCTTGATGGCTGCTCTGAGCTCTTACTCAAAACACATTTGGCACTCCCTGGGACCATTTTGAAGGTTCATTTATTGGCCCAGCAGAGGTGCCCATAGGCTGGACCTCAGAGATAAGACTGCCCTAGTTCTGCCTCTCAGGCTTAGCTGCAGGCTGGGGACCTGGGGCCTCATACCTCACCTCTTTCCTTGCAGGGAAATTCACCTGCATCGAGGTAAAGTTTCATCTGGAACGGCAAATGGGCTACTATCTGATTCAGATGTACATCCCCAGCCTACTCATCGTCATCCTGTCCTGGGTTTCCTTCTGGATCAACATGGATGCTGCCCCTGCACGTGTGGGCCTAGGCATCACCACCGTGCTCACTATGACCACTCAGAGCTCTGGCTCCCGGGCCTCTTTGCCAAAGGTGAAGAGACATGCAGTGGAACTTGCTTGCCATAGAGCTCCCCATTTCCCATTTATCCCAAGTCTCTCCTGCTCATTATTTTCCTTGGATTTAAGGTAGAGAAGAGCCATTGAGCAAGAGCAAGTGGCCTGCATTCTCTTTCTCCACAATATACAGCTAACAGTGTGGAAGCTGGGTTTGCAGATGCTGTCTGGCTAAGGAACAGGTATAGACAGTGCCTAATTTACTTTGACTTTCACCAGCGTGTCCAAGATCAAAAGACCCTTAGCAAGTAGAAAGTTTCACTCCCCCTTAGTAAGATGAGGAGTATACAGCCCAAGACAGAATGACCTTCTCAAGGTCATGGCCCACAAGAAACAAAGAAATACAAGTATTTTAAACCAACACCTGTCTCTTACTATGTCAGAAACCAGACACTATTACAAAGAGCTCTAGAGACAATGTTTGTTCTTTTGGGGTGAGAAAAAGTTGAAGTAGCAAATAGCGATTAAAGTCAGTGGATTCTGCTCATCTGGGGCCTGGTGATGTTTTGATTATGCTGAGAGATGTGTGCTAATGGGACTCAGCTAGGTTCTCCCTGCCTCAGGTCTTCATCTATGGAATTTAGAGGTCACCTCAAAGTCCTTATAGTTAGCAAGTCTCTGAAAAAAGTCAGGGAGCAAGCCCGCCTATTCTGTAAATATTTATTGAGCATATACTATGGACCAGGCACTGTACTAGGCCACAGAGAAATCATGGGAAGCAAAAGCAACATAGTTCCTTGTGGATCTTACAGCGTACATATTCCCTCTTGCTCTGATTTGATGGGAACCAGGCCCTGAGATCTCTCATCTCCTAGTGCTCATTCCTAAGAAGTTTACTGGGGACTTAAATGGGGTAATCTAGTCATCCATAGTAAATTTACCAATTTGCTATATAAGGCTGAGTAGTGGTTAAGAGGAGATCAGAGTCAAGCATATTGGGGCTTAAGTCCCAGCCTTATCATTTACTAATTGTGACCTTAGGGAAATTTCTAAACCATTCAATCTCCTCTCCTATAATGTGGGAATAAGAATATTACCTCTTCCAGAGTGTTATTGCAAGAAATAAATAAGACAATGTATTAACACAGAAGAGTGTTTGGCGAATAATAATCACTCAGTAAATGCTACCTATTATTGTAATTATTAGGTGTCAAGGTGGAAATAACTGAGTGGTAGACCTAGGGCTAAAGCAGCTGGTGGTGATCCCAGTTATTTTTGAGATGCCAGGAAACCTTTGAGGTGGTCCAGCATCTTTAGGGATAATTGGTGGCAAAGTTAAGATTAGAGTCAAGTGTCCCAGGGGAAATTGTCACAGATCTTTTCCTATGACTGTGTTTTCTAAATGGTCAAGGGTATTGAGGAGGGGCTCTGATGGCCATGTTGTGGTAGTGGCCTTGTATGAAGACCAAAGGCAGAAAAGTGGTTCAGACCTAAGAACCCTGCCCTAGTTTACTGACACTGCCATGCAAGGAGATTCTTCTCCAGCTCAGGAAGTTGCTGCAATTTATGCCTTATTCTTGCCAAGAGCACTTCTTTCTCCAGTTCCCTGCTGAAATCAAGCACAATCCATCTGCTCCCAGGAATCACTTAATTTCCTCATTTGGAAAAACTGGACTTTGTTGGAGAGTTTTGTTTTATTTTGTTTTTGCAGTATTTTGGTGCCCTCTCATCAGATTTTCTTTTTAATGCTCACTTGAGGATACTTTTTCCATCGTTTGTCAGGGAGAGTGGAAGGGAGAGAAAGGGAGAGAAACATCTATGTGAGAGAGACACATTGATTGGCTGCCTCCTGCACATGCCCTGACCAGGCTGGGGATCGCCTGCAACAGAGGTACATGCCCTTGACCGGAATCAAACTCAAGACCTTTCAGTCCGAGGGCTGACACTCTAACCACTGAACCAAACTGACTAGGGCCTCATCAGATTTTGACGACCTTTTTGTGGCCCTATTTTGTAATAAGCAAAATATGAAAGCATGTACCCTGGACAAAATAGTTTCACTGACCAGCCCCACAGAATAAGGGACTGAATAAGTCAGAGAGCTTCTGTTCACTCTTGAGTTTGTGCAACATTAGATTTGATGGGAGCCCCAAGGAAAGAGGTGGGGCCAGGTCAACGGCTTCTGTAAACTACAACAATCCCACCCCCAGTACAACTCTAGTGTGAAGGATGAGCGAAGCAAAGGCTCACTTTGTGAAGGGATGCAGCTGCGATAGCCATTCCCCATGTTCTCAGGAAACCACTTCTTCTTTGCCATTATGGGGCTCCCAAAGGCACTGACCTCTGTTTCTTTGCCATTTTTGATCTACACAACTGCAGGTGGCTCAGTGCAGAATGGAAAGGCTAAATGGAAGTTTCTACCAGAGAATGACAGGTTAGACCTAAAGTAGCATCAGTTGGAGAAGTGACCCAATTCTCTCGAGATCCTGCAATCTAAATGACCCATAGTTCTTGGGGTAGGTAGTAGTGAGGAGGGCAAAAAGAGGAAACAGAAGCCAGTACAGAAAAATACATTGCTAAACCATCCACCCATCCATTCATTCATCTATCTATCCATCCATTCATCCATCCATCCATCCATCCATCCATCCATCCATCCATCCATCCATCCATCCATTCCTTCAAAAAATATTTAGTATGTGCTAGGCACTTAGCTAGGCACTGGGAATTGAACAGTGGACATGACAGAAGAGTCCCTGCTGTCCAAGAGCTCAGTCTAGTGAAGAAAATGGTCAGTTATATGTGATGGATGCTAAGAAATTGTAGGTAACCTGGGCACATATAACAGAGGCAACCAACCCAGACTGGAATGATTAGGAAAGGCTTCCCAAAGAATGTGGTATCCAAAGTGAACAATAAAGTAAAAGTTATTGAAGTAAAAGAGAGAGATGGAAAGAGATTGTCCCCTTGGGAGACTACTGAAATAGTTCACCAAGGCAGGGTCATGGATTGCAAAGGGCAAGATGAAGCTAAAGAAGTAGGCAGGGGTAACTAAGATGCCATGCTAAGGGAAGTATAGACTGTATTATAAAGGTCCTGGAGAACCGATGAAGGGTTGGTAGCAGGAGAGTGATATAATCACATTTACATTTTTAAAACAAAACTCTAGGTACTGTTTTGAGAACAGATTGGAGATGGCAAGTATAGATGCAGGGAGACCATTTAGGAAATTGTTGCAGTACTTTGGATGAACTAGGATAGTGAGTGGATAGATTCCAAAGACATTTAAGATGTATTATTGATACACTCATCCTTAACAAGACTCTTCTTGCTGCTTAAGGTATCTTTTTCTTTTGATGGCCTAAAGCCCTTTATGGACCTCCTTTGTCATTGCCTCATTGTTAATCTTTGCAGCAGTTACTAGACAACCCTGGGGGCACAGTGACACTGAGAGATGGTAAGTGAAATAAGATCCCCTTTTAGTAGTAGGTGGCAAAATGGAAACACCAAAGGATACTTAATCAGGGTTGCCTAGCAACCCACCACCACCACCCACCACAATGGAATGCCCCTAAAAGAGATAGAGCAGGGTTTCTCAACCTTAGCACCATTGCCATTTGGCCCAGGTAATTCCTCGTTGTGTATGTGAAGGGGGTGTGGAGTGGAGGGACTTGTGCATTGTAGTATGTTTAGCAGTGTCCTTGGCTTCTAACTACTAGATGCCAGTAGCCACCACCACCCTCAAAACTATGCAACCAAAAATGTCTCCAAATATTGCCAAATGCCCTTGGGGGATGGGTTACGCCAAATTAAGAACCATAGAGGGAGAAGGTTTATCCAGTGAGACCTGCTCCTTACCTGGAATTTTCAGTACCTGCACTGTCCAATATAGCAGAAGCTGGTGAAAGAAGTTGTCATCAATTCTGCTCCTGCTGGGGAGCCCTATAGGGTGAGCTCAGCTGCTCAAAACTATGTAGGGAGTCAGTCTAGTCGAGGAGGTAAACCTTCATAAGCCTGACTTCATACACCCCAGTTCTTAACCCTCTCTTGGTCCCACCCAGCCACAACCCTGTTCCAGGAGAAGTGAGTGTTCGATATTCACAAGGGAAACAAAAGAGAAAAGTACTTAAGGGCTGCCAAAGCAGGTAGAGAGAGGATAGCGCTAGGGACTGGATAGGTAATGCCAAGGGTGCCTTGAAATTAGAGAAGTTTCCATAGCCAGGGGTGGGTAGCACTCTCTTGGGATCCCTTCCCTGTTCTGCTCTCCAGTGTGGAATATGAGGCCCCAGCTCACCACTGAGCTCAATTCCTTAGCAGAGCCTCTTCCAAAGAGCAGCAGGAAAAAACACAGGATCAAGGGAAGAATAAGGGTGGAGGAGGGAAAGAAAGGAACTCCTAGTCTGATATTGAGACTGTAGCCTAGGTAAAAGGTTAGTGCCACTGAATCAAAGGCTCAGAACCCCTAACTCCAAGATTACACCTCCTCACTGGGTAGTCTTGGCTAATACTTTTTCTTTCTAGGCCTCAATTGTCCTCACATGTCTCATAGGGGAATAACGAACCCTGCCCAATTACCACCATGGCTGTGAGAACCCTAGTAGATAAGAGGGGCAACAAATGCATATTGGTTGCTATTTATTGAAAGAAAATAATCAAAAAAATATAAGAATAAAAAGAATAATAAGCAGCAGAAGCAGAAGAACAAAAAGAGAAAGAAGAAAGAGAGAGAGAGAGAGAGAGAGAGAGAGAGAGAGAGAGAGAGAGAGAGAGAGAGAGAAAGAAAAGAAAGAAGAAAGAAAGAAAGAAAGAAAGAAAGAAAGAGAGAGAGAGAGAGAGAGAGAGAGAGAGAGAGAGAGAGAGAGGAAGGAAGGAAGGAAGGAAGGAAGGAAGGAAGGAAGGAAGGAAGGAAGGAAGGGAGGGAGGGAGGGAGGGAGGGAGGGAGGGAGGGAGGGAGGGAGGGAGGGAGGGAGGGAGGAAGGAAGAAAGAAAGAAAGAAAGAAAGAAAGAAAGAAAGAAAGAAAGAAAGAAAGAAAGAAAGAAAGAAAGAAAGAAAGAAAGAAAGAAAGAAAGAAAGAAAGAAAGAAAAAAGTGTAGGGAGGAAAGGCAGATGGAAATGGAGGGTGGGCAGTGCAGAGAGGTGAAGGATGATCTCTTTGACAGAGGACTTCAGACAATGGGATGTATTGTGGAACGCTTCTTTATTTTTTTAAATATACCTTTATTGATTTCAGAGAGAGGAAGAAAGAGGGAGAGAGAGAGAGAGAGAGAGAGAGAGAAACATCAATGATGAGTCATTGATTGGCTGTCTCTTGCACGCCCCCAACTGGGGATCGAGCCCTCAACCTAGCTTGTGCCCTGACTGGGAATCGAACAGTGATCTCCTGGATCCTAGGCCAACGCTCAACCGCTGAGCTACGCCCAGCCAGGGTGGAAAGCTCCTTTAAAAACCATAAGAGCCTGGCCGGTGTGGTTCAGTGGTTGAGCATTGACCTATGATCCAGGAGATGGCAGTTCAATTCCTGGTCAGGCCACATGCCCAGGTTGCAGGCTCCATCCCTAGTAGGGGACGTGCAGGAGGAAGCTGATCAATGACTCTCTCATCACTGATGTTTCTATCTCTCTCTCTACCTCTCCCTTCCTCTCTCTGAAGTCAATAAAGATATACCAAAAAGAAATTCAGCATAAAACTGAAGAACAGCAGGCAGTTGATATGGGCTGCCAACCCACTGGATAGGCCATGGAAGGACTCCAGAAAGGTTGACTACTCTGTTGGTGGCTGTTACAGGTGTCCTACGTGAAGGCAATTGACATCTGGATGGCTGTGTGCCTGCTCTTCGTGTTTGCTGCCCTGCTGGAGTATGCTGCTGTGAATTTTGTTTCCCGTCAGCATAAGGAATTCATAAGACTTCGAAGAAGGCAGAGGCGCCAGTACATGGTGTGTATAACTAGAAAAGGGCCCACTTCCTTTCTCCCCAGGCCTCCTTTCTCCCTACTACTTCTCCCACAAACCAGACCAAACCTAGGGCTGCAAGGACTAGACAGGCAATAAGGAACCCTGGATTCTAGTCCCAGGGAGGTCACAGATAAGTAGTTTAACCCCTTTGATTCCATTTCTTTATCTGCCTATTAAAACATTAATGACTATAGGGCAGTCTACAACAGTGATTAAGAGCATGGGTACAGAGCCTGGCACATAAGCACTAAAAAATGTTAGCCAGTATTAGAACCTTATGAAGTTAGTCAATATGAGATTGCTTTGAGAATTAGTAATTGTTGCTCCTGGCTCTTCCTCCACCCAGAAGAAAGGTACCCCAGGTTGTCATATACTGATTAAGAGTTCAAGAGTCAGGCATTGGTGTCTTTCTAGGGGAGCATTATGAAAAGGTCCCCATAGCTAAGCTGGAATTGAAAAACCGTCACTTGCCTCTCTCTGGGCTGTTGAATTTCTTCGCCTTGATCTTCATTGGGCACATTAGAGTTGTTGGGTGTGAGTTGTTCTCCCGCACTCTTGTTTGTTAACCCCATATCTTCTACAATAGATGATCACCTGGGGAAATTGGTAGGGATTTTGTCGTCATGACAACGGAGGCAGTTTACCCGCATTGCCCAGATAGTGTGTTAGGTACGTTGTCATGGCAACAGAGGTGCCTGGGCCACTCTCACAGAAACAAGTACCCAGTTATGAGCAAAGCTGAAAGCCTTTCCTGATCTACATAATTGTTGCTTAATCATCACACACAGAGTTCTGGTCTATCTTGAGCTCTGACTCCTTGATTTCTGCCTAATCTGGAGGCTCTAAAACCAAAGGGGCAAGCACGTATATGATCTCTGGAGAGGGAGAACCAGAGGAGGAGAGAAAAATTATGATCTGCGCCCCCTGTTGGGGCCAATCTAGCACTAAAGTTCTTCTCTCATCCTAACACCCCACCTCGCACCTCAACTGCTCCTGAGGTACCCCTACCATATGTCTGCACTAAAATTATCTCACAAACTACTGTCCCTTGCTGAGGTCCCTTTCTGCTGAAGGCAGGGCTTCTGTCTCATCTAGCGGTTTTTAGGAATTTATCAGTTCTTGCCGGGCTTTAATCCTTTAGTGGGACCCTGGGAATTTCGCCCTCTAGTGGAATATTCCACAACTGCATCTCCTTGAGTAGGACCCATTCTTCAACATACCTATAAACCCTACCTATCCAATGCTGAGGGGTAGAAAAAATATACAGGCTTGGCAGAAGGGCAAGGGGGTGCACACTTCTCTAATCTAACTACCCCTACCCCCTCATTAGCTATGTCAAAACTGTCTGCAGCTACCAAAATCTTATCTTTATAGGAGTTTTTATCTTGATGCCTTCTCAATGCCTACCTTGGAAAAGAAGAGCAGGCTGCCAAACAGTTCCAGAGTCCTTTCGCCAGCTAAATTGCCTGTGTGGGTGTCCCAGCAACGGAAGACTGCTGCAGTTAATGTAGAGCTGCTCCAGGTTGACACTAGTCTCACCACCTCCCCTGCATCTCTCCTTTCCCCAACTGTTCATGACCTCTCCCCTCCTGGTTATATATAGGTTGATCCTGATATCATAATGGAATCTGTCATAACCAATGCTCAATTATGACAGTTATAACAGCAGCCTGGGCCCTGATTAGGCTCCTAGATCCTGCCCAAAAGTGGGTTGGGCTTAATATTAATGTAAATAAAACCTGAAAATCCAAACCTGTGCCATTAGTCCATGTCCCGTATCGAGTTCCCTAAGGCCATTGCTATCCCAGAGGAATGGTAGCAGGGATCCTAGAAGTCACTGAGCAGGCTGGAAATATTGATGCAGAGTTAATCCATTTCTAGAATCTCTCTCTTGGCCCTGCTGGAGAAGCAGCAATCTTTATTCTGAGAGGAGCCCTTTAAGGGAGAGAAGATAATCCATATGCTTTTCAGGGAACCCTTAGCCAAGAGCAAGTTAGGAGTGGTAGGAGCCAGCCAGCTCCAGGCTTATTACTGTTCTTCTCTAATCTCTCCTCAACCACCCATCTCCACTGCATAGTGATCTTCTTCCATGTCACTGTCTAAGATAGTTTACCTTTTCCCCATACATTTCTGATTTGTCTTTCCAGCTAGTCTAAGCATCACAGGGAAGGGTCTGTCTCTTGTTTTTACTTTATTTTATTTTTAATATATATTTATTGATTTCAGAGAGAGGAAGGGAGAGGGAGAGAAAGAGAAGCATCAATGATGAGAGAGTCGTCATTGATCAGCTGCCTCCTGCACGCCCCCAACTGGGGATCGAGCCTGCAACCTGGGCATATGCCCTGACTTGGAATTGAACCGTGATCTCCTGGATCCCAGGTCGATGCTCTACCGCTGAGCCACACTCAGCCAGGCTGTCTCTTGTTTTTATAACCTCAATGAGCCTTAGCACCAGGCTCTGGGCACAGCACCATATAACCCAGTTCACCAACCTTTGCAGGCTGACTGGCAAGGGCTCTTTCAAGCTAGAAATGAAGCCTTGACATTATCAACAGAATACCTTGAGAAATGGAAGAAATTTCAAACTACTGCCAAATCTGCTTGGCACCAGAATGCTGCTTCTCTCTCTCCCTTCCCCAGCACCTTCCCCCATTCTCCAATCTCTTCTCTTCACTTCAATACCTATCAGTCAATACCTATCACTCTTCCCCATATCCACACCTAACCTCCCACACTGTGCATTCCCTCCCCAGCTTGGTTTTGGAATATCTTCCCTCTCTAGTTCCCCCACCCTCCTCCCCTATATATAGCTACCACAAAAATGTTCTATTTCAATAGTCATGGAAGTCATAATGTAGTGTTTAAGTCTCCATTGTCCCAACACGCAGACACACACACACACACAAACACACACCCCTCTGAATTGGACCTAAATAGATAACACCCAAATCCAGGACCCCTACCCTTGGATTTCAGGCCACTTATCCTTGCTCTCCCAACTACAAATGGTACAGTATGTTAAAAAAAAAAAAAAAAGTTTAATCCAAGAACAGTTTACTCTATTAGCCACATTTTTTCCTCTTGTGTAAAATAGCATTTTTCAGCCTGGGAAATATTTGGAAATATTTCCCTTTAGATTTAATGTGATTGGAGAAAAGGGAAAATAATTAGATCTGTAAATTTTTATATATATTTTTTTTTATTTCAGAGAGAGGAAGGGAAAGGGAGGGAGAGAAAGAAACATCAATGATAAGAGTCATTTAATTAGATCTATAGAAACAGAACAACCCTTGGATTCAACTCTCTTTCAGAGCTTTTCACAAATATATTTTGTGCTTATATCTTCTAGCTGGGGGGCTGAGCAGGGAATCAAGATGAGCAGTGGGGAATAGGGAATCTGAGTGACCCTAACTGGAAAGCAAAATAAAGTAATTTTTATTTACCCCCTTATTTTTTAATTACTTGGGACTTTTTTTTTTTTTTTTTGCCTCTGGTTCTTCACCTCTAAAATGGGTCCAGCACAACCTCTCATGTAGGAATAATGTGGAAATTAATTTGAGAATACAGGTGAGGTGAGCCAGGGACTTTGGTGACCGCAGTTATGTAAATAACTTTGAACAGAGAGCTAAGGCTGCCCCACTACAACAACTCAGGGTCAAAGCACAACCATAGTTCTGAATTGCCTCTGGCCTACATACATACAACTATCTCCACAAAACCTGGCAAAATCAAGGATTGGGTAACAAAGCTCTCCAGTGGGCAGACTTAGGAAAGATTCTTCCCTCTGCCAAAGGTACCACTCTTTCTAGCCTGAAGAGCATCAGGACATTGTGCAGAGGTGAGGCAAGGAGTAATTATTTTTTCTGCCAAGGACTTTGTAACTGAGTAAGATTCTTCAGTTTAAGACCTTGAGAAGATGCTGGCTTCATGTGAACAAAGCCATTGCCTGTCCTATATTCTGAAGCATGTGGCTCATCAGATCATTCATTTATTCAACTGATATCCACTGGGTGCCTACTAGATGACAAATACTGTGCTAAGCCCTGGGGACACAGCAGTGAACAAGAATGATGCTCTTTCCCAAGTTCGTACCATGAGCCCATAAGAAGCAGGGAAAGAGGCGGGATATGTGGCCGAATCTCTGCCCTGAGCTTGCCTTCGCCTGATTCCTGGTGATAGGCTAGGCCTTCTAGTGATGTAATAATAAAGGGTCACTGGGACCCACCAGACCAGCATCTCATTTATAAAGCTATTTTACAATGTATTACCACAGCTGCAGAGGTCCCATTATGATGACCTTACAATGTCCTTCTAACTGCACAGCATGTGTAAAAATCTACTTTTTTTCACATTTTATGTATATTTATGTCACATCCATTCAATATGCATATATCTTATTCAGTTTTAGCACTGAAAGTCCCCAGCCTCAGGAAGCCCTCAGTCCTGAGCAAACTAAGAAGGTAGTTGGCATCATCCCACAAGGGGATATTTCACTTCAGGTGACTTCTTAGCTGAAACTTTTACTCTTGTAAACATCAGTACTCTTAAAAATTTTAACCACCTTTGAATGAAGTATTTCTAAGTTCTGGTATATATTTACCTGTCTTCTGTCTAATTTTCAAGCTGTGGACTATCATTTCTGATGGCAGTATGTCCTTTAGAAGTAGGCAAAATTAGGTGTGTTTGACTTGTATATAAATGAAGAGTAAATAAGATCTGTGTGGGAGGCCTGAAGGGCTCTTATATGAGTAAAGCTCTCTCTATTGATCACTCAGGGGCTTTGGTTCTCTCTCTTTATCTATCTATCTATCTATCTATCTATCTATCTATCTATCATCTATCTATCATCTATCTATCTATCATCTATCATCTATCATCTATCTATCATCTATCATCTATCTATCTAATCTTTCTCTCTATCTCTACCTCTATCTCCATATTTCTGTCCTTACTTCCTGGTTCTCAACTGTGTTATAGCTACTTAAAGTTGTCAGCTGATGATTAGATAAATGAACTTTGCAGTCTGCTACATTACTTAGTGCTTATATAAAATTTACCTCCTCAATGTTAGTATGTTCATCATAATGCAGATGAAAGGAATGTGTATTGGGTAACAAATGTTACCCTAGCTGTACTGATCCTTATGTCAAAATCGGCTGATTTGCAAAGAAACACATGTATCTGCAAAAGAGTAATCAGCTTTACGTAATTTGGATAACCCATTATGTTATTTTAAATTTTTGGAATTTTCAGCTTTGAGTTGAGATAATTTTTTAAAGATACTATGTGCATGGAGAATTAATTCTTAAGCTCTTAAAAGTCATTGAATTCATGTTCACCAGTCTAAAAATATCAGCTGTGCTTTCTAAAGCTTTCACTGTTCTGTTTATTCTGTTTATTAACAGTCAGAGATAACTTGACATTGAAATGTTCCTCCCACAGTGGGTTGGCATTTCACTGGGTTTTAGATGGCTCTAAATGATGTTGTGCATTTTTTAAAAGCAGCTTGGGGCTTATGTGCAAGTGGAAATTGAATATTAACATACCATACGATACTTAGCATACATGTATCTCACGAGTAGTTTTGTAGCCATAAAAAAAAAAGCATACAAAGGGCCTGTGTCCCCAAACACTTCATCTACATAGCTTCACCTGTGAGATATTTGTGTGGACTGATCTCTATCTTTTTGCCTTAGAGCTGTGACCTCACATTCTGCCTTTTCTTCCATGTAATTCCAGGAGGAAGACATCGTCCAAGAAAGTCGCTTCCATTTCCATGGCTATGGCCTGGGCCACTTCCTGCAGACAAGGGATGGAGGTCTGATGGAAGGTTCCAGCATTTATAACCCCCAGCCTCCAGCCCCTCTTCTAAGGGAGAGAGAAACCATGGGGAAATACTACGTGGACCGAGCCAAGAAGATTGACACCATCTCTCGGGCTGTCTTCCCTTTCACTTTCCTCATCTTCAACATCTTCTACTGGGTTGTCTATAAAGTGCTACGATCAGAAGATATCCAACAGGCACTGTGAATAAGGTGGGGGCTAGAGAGCCCAGCTGTTGGCCTCTTGCTTCCTCCTGGATGGGCTTTTCCCCTCCATTAGATTCTACCAGGCAGTTAAACAGTTCCTTCCTGATCTCCCACTCAGAACTTCATCAGCCAATCCCAAAATTATGTGGGTCTACACTACATAATGCCAACGGTGTTTACACAAGATGGTTTGTCTACCATAACCCAGATTTTCTCCATGCTATCCCATTTCTCATGAGAGTAAATTTTGGCCATATTCGTGGAACTGGATGACCTTCTTCCCTTGCTGAAGCCTCTCTGTTTTCCATTTCTCTAGTGGAGACTATTCAGACCACTGCTACTAGATCCTGGCATTTGTCATCTTAATCTGCACCGCTCTTTGTCCTGCCACATCCCACCCAGAGCCTGGCCTTTACTGTATGCTCTGTCTCTCCTACCACAGGCTCAAATAAGGAGTCTTTCCCATCCACAGATGCTGCCCTGTGTGACCCAATCAGGTTTTCTTGACTGTGGGAAGAAGGCAAAGTGACAGGTTCCCCACCTCTCAGCAAGGTTGGAATAGTCATGGGCTGCTCTGGCTTAGGGCATTGCTATACAACCCAACAGAGAGGTCTCCAGGTCTCCTAAGATGTTCAACACTGTCAGAATGAAGTCAGGAATTTTGGACTTTCAGAAAGACCACCCTTCCAGACCTACCTGAGCTCCCTGGTTTCAGAAATATGTTTTATTCCCTAATTAACAGGGTATGTTTAGCTGCTGGAAAGTGTAAAAAAGGGCTTACTCTTTAAGGAACTTACTCACTGATGCAAGAAAACTTTCAAGAAAAGTGAAATCCAAGGCAGCAGGACCCAGGAGAAACTATCCTCAGAATCTTTTGTTGGCTGGGGTTTCATTTGTTTCTTTTCTACAGTCTCTTTATTTCCCAGAACCAATCATTTTGCTTCAAGATGCCTGGGAGGAGGAACTAGGCATATAGAGGGATCCCTATCCTGGACAAACATTGACTTGGCCAACCTCATGTTCTGGGGTGACCCGTGACAGATGACCACCAGAGCTTGTGTTTGAATTTCTGGAGCCTTTATTAGCTGGCCAGCAGCTACAGTTGCAACGTCTCACCCATATAAGAGCCGAACTGCAGCCCCGACCCTTAGTTCTTCCCTCATTTTATACTCAGTAAACACAAAGGCACTGTGGTAAGGGGGTTTCCAATAATTTGTTGGGTTATCAGCTTTTGTTGCAAGAAACAAGGGGGGACCTTTAGCAACACAAAAGGGATGATTTAAACACAATGTCTTGCAATGAGTAATAGGGTTATGCTTGGCTAGAGCATAACTGGTAATGTTCTTTCTATAGGAACTCAGGGGGAGCGGTAATTATTGGGCTAGCTTGTTGGGCCTTGTCTTGTACAATAGGGATCTCATTCTACCTTTACTGTTAGTTTGTTAGGTATATTCTTCTGGCCATGGTGGCTAGAACACTCAGGGCAGTACAATAGTTATAGAAGTTAAAGAACCATAAGTTGAATTATTTCTTAACCATTCTCTTGCTTTATTTCTCCTTCTACAGTTAAGAGGGATAGCAGTCATTCAAAGATATCAGAAATGTCAGAATAGAGAGGGTGTGGAAGAGTACATTTTGAGCCTGACACAACACATGGACATGGAGAAGCATGGGCCTAGCACACTGAGTCCTTTGAAATGACCCAACACTGAGGAATGAAAAAGGCAAGATTAAAGTGCAGGGCAAACAGCTGGAAGGCAGAGGTGATCAAATGATCTCTTAAACGTCTTCACTTTTTCCCTGGACCTAGAACAAAGAACTATGTAAATCCAATCTCTCTCTCTCTCTCTCTCTCCCCCTCCCCCTTCCTCCTCCCTTCCTTCCCCTCTCTCTCCTCTCTCTTTCTTTCTTCCCTCCCTCTCTTCCTCAAAATGGTGTTCCAAATTAAAAATCAATAAATCTAGTGACCAAAGTAAATCTTATATTCAAACCAAGAATTCAGTTCTCCCCCACTTTTTTTCCTATTGATGTCTGTTCTTTCCTATTCATTAAGATATTCCTCTTGCCCATTTCTTAACTTTGAAGAGACTATTCTGGGCTGGCCGGGGTAGCTGGACCAGAAGTTAAACTTATTGATGATATTAATTATGACTCTTGCGCCAAGGAGATTCAAAAGTAAAGGACTGGCCAGGCCAGTGTGGCTCAGTGGTTGAACATCGACCCATGAACCTGGAGATTGTGGTTCTATTCCTGGTCAGTGCATAAGCCCAGGTTGCAGGTTCAATCCCGAGTAGGAGGCATGCAGGAGGCAACCCTTCTTCTCTCTGAAATCAATAAAAACGTATTTTAAAAAAAAAAAAAACTAAAAAACTAGATTAAGGGAGGAGATTGAATTAAGAGGCAGAGAGTCCCTGTTTTCCCATTTCTGCCCAGGTAGTGCCAATCAATGAGAGGCCACAGCAATACCCTTTTGAAAGAAGCAGAGAGTATCTCTTTGATACTCTCTATGGCAGGACTGGGGTGTCAGGCTGCTGCAGCCCGAAAGCGGGGGTAGCGGGGGGGTGGACTATGGAGATGAGCTTATTGCACAGAGCTCTACTTGTTATAGATCTTGTCCAGATGGGCCAACTGCACAAATCTGCCCTGTTGGAAGTCTCAAGAACAATGCCCTGGAGACAGCTACAGCACTGAGCAAAAGAGCCTGCCCAACTGGGACTCAGCTCAGGGCATCAGCTGGTGCTGGGAGCCAAAGAAACCAAAGTACCAACCAACATAATAGTCCAAAGAGTTCATAAAGCTACTCAGAGGCAATGCCAGGTAGAAGGTACTCTCCTCCCCATCAGAACCGCCAAAGACACATGGTGTCAGAATCAGGTACAAATGGCTTTCATTTTCCTCACCTTTCCTACACATTTATTGGGGAGGAGAGGAATACTGGGTTCCACTGGAAATGTCTGACACCTATAAATCCATTTAATCATGATATTCTTGAACTTGGACCCCTCTCACCACAGTGCGGTGGCAGGAGGTGATATAAGAGACTTACTTGGCAGTCACTTCCATTAACCCTCATTCTTATAAACTCACCCCTCCAGAGACCCACACTACTTCCTGCCTGGATTACATATGAAGTGATTTTGAGTTTTAAAACAGCATATTTTCTAAAAGAAAAAACTTCCTACATAAATAAGGTGTTTTCATTGTTAATATTTAATGCCAGTTAAATATTTTATACATATATTTTTCCAGAGAAAAGGCTTTATTTATTTGGTTGTTGAGGCTATCAGTGTCTCCATCTTTTATTCAATTTGCTCTGCTCTTTGAAAAACCAGTGATTTGTCTTCCTCTTGCCCCTCAATCCACTAGCAGCCTCTTGCTCTCCCAGAATTCATATAAAATCAAACAGAGCTTTCTATGTGGAAGAAAGGTAGGAAATACAATTTATTCATTTTATTTTTCTCCCATAAGCCCTTTTCCCCACCTATCACCAAAGAACTGACACTTTTCTAGTTGAAATGTTAAGGTGACTCTTGAAGTTCTTTTCCCTTTTCACTAAGCCACGCAAATATCCCAACTTTATCCAGAACATATAATCTCCTGGGAATCTTTATATGTGTCTCCACTTAGCTTTCTCCATTTTCAATTTACTGTTATCAGTGGTATAATAATTATTATTATCTTATCATTTCTGATTGTCAAAATTTTAAATTCAAATTCACTGTGTTGGGATTAAAGATCTTCCCAGCCTCCTCTGCTGATGAAAGACAAATCAGCAAGCATGGGAACCAGCAAGGAATTAGAAACCCATGTAGTATCATCACTTCCTGAATGGAAGAAATGTAGAATCAGCCCGTTGAAAGAGGAGATTACATCTTACACAACTTTTTAGTTCACACAGTTCCTGATAGATAGCATATGTATATTTAGAATAAAAGTATGACTTCTCACATAGTTTATTATATACCATATTTCTATTCATTCTCTTTCCACTTACCTATTCATCCCAGAAAAAAATGGACCTGGGAGGAAACTTATAAAATCAGATAGCATGCACACACATGTGCACACACACACATACAAGCTGGTCCTGGGAATAACAGAACCAAAGTTGAAAAGACATCAAGCCCTAGCTGGTTTTGCTCAGTGGTTAGAGCATTGGCCCAAGAACTGAAGGGTCTTGGGTTCAATTCTGGTCAAGAGCACATATCTTGGTTGCAGGCATGATCCCTGGCCTTGGTTGGGGCATGTGCAGGAGGTAACCAATCAATGTGTCTCTCTCACATGCATTTTTCTCTCTGTGTCTCTCCCTTCCCTTCCACTCTCTCTAAAAAAATTCAATGGAAAAAATATCCTCAGGTAAGGATTAACAAAACAAAACAAAGAAGACATCAAAAGTCAGTAAGTTACATTGTTGAATAAAGAATGATAATGATCTGATTAAATAGTAATCATATGCCAAATATGAACACTAGTATCAAGTTATATTTCAATAATTAATCACCAAATGAAAACTCTGGCAGTGATAAGCGAGTACAGTCGAGGGGTTTTTGTCAATACAACCCACCTACCTCTCTGTGCTCCACATGCTGTTCCCACTGGAGAGCCAGTCATCCCTGAAGGGATGGCAATCAGGCTGTTCTTCCCAGCCTCATACTCCTTACTCCATTATACTTCACATCTAGGATAATGTTTACAAGTCTATAAACTTGGACTGGTGACATCAGAACAGTAGTTTAGAAATCTTAGGCCAGGGGGAGGAAGGACAGCTGAGCCAGGGGCTTTCTCACTCACAGAACATTTTCTCCAAAGAAGAATGAAGTATGGCTGCTGTCATGAAGTCATCTGAAAAAGTCACATGAGAACTCAGCTATTGCCACCCAGCCTGAGTAGCTGTTTTTCTGTCTCTGCTTTCACCATGTGGCTTTCTACAAATGTTCTGGCTGCATTATACTGGGTGGTGCATTACCAAGGAAGGACATGCTCTCACTATCAACATCCTGGAACAAGGGCAATCTTTACTATCCCTTAGGTCCAGGGAATGCTTTGTCTTATAGAGCTGGATCTAGAAAATATGCACATATTCTCTATTTTAAGAGCTTCCATTCATGGCAATGTAGTGATTAAGTGTGTCTTCAGTACCAGACAGAGCCTGGGTTTGCATTACGAGTTCAACACTCACTAGATATGGGTTCTTGGGCAAATGACTTCACCTCCCTGAGCCTGTTTCCTCCTCTAAAAGGTCATTTGGCCTGGCCAGGCGTGGCTCAGCGGTTGAGTGTCGACCTAGGATCCAAGCGATCGGGGTTCGATTCCCGGTCAGGGCACATGCCCAGGTCGTGGGCTCAATCAATGACTCTCTCATCATTGATGTTTCTGTCTCTCTCTCTCCCTCTCCTTTCCTCTCTCTGAAATCAATAAAGATATATAAAAAATTTAAAAAATAAAACGTCATTTGAAGGCTCTGAAAGATCTAGCACACAGTAGCTATATGGTCTTGAGCAAGTCATTGAACTTTTCTGCGATTCATTTTTCCCATATGTTAAATGAAAATGATAACAGTACCTACCTCATAAGGTTGTTGTGGGAATTAAATGAGACTGTGTAGGTTAAGTGCTTAACTCAGTGCTTGGCACAAAGTAAGTGCTCAATAAAGATTAGCTATTACATGACCAGACCACATCATTGTAGTCTCTTTTCTACATCTATCAAATTTCTAGCACATAAGCCTGGTTGGAACTTCAGATTTCCACTTTGTATATCTTATCTTGCTGAGTTCACAATCACAAAAGCACAAAAGTTAAAATTACTTTTATATTTTCAGTGTCTCCACTGCCAGTGGCTGGGTTCTTCCTGCTGGTGTATAACATGCTTACAGACTATGTAACCATGACATATAGCTTAATCTCTCTGAGCCTCAGCTTTTTCAGAAAGAGAGAGTGAGAGAGAGAAGGAGGAGGAGGAGTGGGAGGGAGGGAGAAGGAGAAGGAGAAGAAGGAGAAGAAAGAGAAGGAGGAGGAGGAGGAAGAGAGCAGGGAAAGTCTCTCCCATTCAAAATTAAAAATAAAAAACACCCTCCTTTGACTGTAAATTTCTCTCTAGCTATTGATTTGGTTAATCGTCCTTCCAATCATCACCAAGTTTTTTTTTATGTATATGTATATGTATATGTATATGTATATGTATATGTATATGTATATGTATATGTATATGTATATATTATTGATTTTAGAGAGAGAAAAAGGGAGAGGGAGAGAGAAAGAGAGAGAGAGAAATGTTGATGTGAGAGGGAAACATAGATCGGCTGCCTCCCGTACATGCCCCAATCAGGGAATCAAACCCAAAACCTGGTCCTGTGCCCTGACTGGGAATCAAACTGGCGACCTTTTGGTACATGGGATGACTCAACCAACCAAACCACACAGGCCAGGACATCACCAAGTTTCTTAAAAGAAATATCCTTATTACACATTTCTGTATCCTCATGACTACCATTTAACTCCTCAACAGATTGTAATCTATCTTCTGCCTTCCTCTCCCTAACTCCCTCCTGAAAATGCTTTTTCCACATTCCTCACACTGCCTTCTTAATTGCTATACCAAGTCAATACTTTTCTGTCCCAATCTTTCATGATTTCCTATAACATTTGTTGGATCTGTCACACCTTTTTTGAAATTCTCTTCTCCTTTGGTTTTCATTTTCCAGTTTCTTCTCTCGCCCATCTGTCTATTGCTTCTTGATGTTCTTATTCTCCAGGATTTCATCTTTGGCTTTCACCTCTCCTCATTGTACACCTACTGCTTGGCTGTTCTCAACTGTTTCTAAGGTGTGATATGATGATTCTCAAATTTCTACTTTCAATTTGTATTCTCCACAGCTTTAGTCCTATTTTCCAATTCTCTGTTGAACAATTCCACCTGGATATCCCAAAAGTACAAGCTCAACATGTCTAGAGCCAAACAATTCACAATCATCTCCTTCAAACCTCCTTCTCCTCCACCCTCTCCTCTAATCTTGCCAATCTTCTTTTTTTTTTTATATGTTTTTTATTGATATCAGAGAGAGGAAGGGAGAGGGAGGGAGAGAGAGAGAGAAACATCAATGATGAGAGTCATTGATCAACTGCCTCCTGCATGCCCCCTACTGGGGATCGAGCCCAAAAACTGGGCATATGCCCTGACCAGGAATCAAACCATGACCTCCTGACTCATGGGTTGACACTCAACCACTGGGCAACACCAGCCAGTCTAATCTTGCCAATTTTCATGAGTGGCACTTCCACCTACCCAGTCACCTAAGCCAGAAAACTGTGAGTCAGCATTGATTTCTACAGCCCTCAAATCAAATCAACCACCAAGTCCTACTGAATCTACATTTCAAATATTTCTGAAATCTGCCCCTCTTTCTCTATCCTCCCTGATCTCATCTTGCTTCAGCTTTTGTGTCCAGCTTCATTTCCTACCCTCCACACTATTGTCAATTTGGTTTTACTAAAACATAAATCTATTTATGACACTTCCTTGCTTTAAATTCTTCAATAGCTCCCTATTGTCTTCAGGGAAAAGTCCGCATTCCTTAAATTGACCTCCAGGAGATTTTCTGCTCTGGCTTCTTTCAGTGCCTCCAGCTTCTTCTCTTATCACTCCTCCCGCTTCCCTAAATGCACCCTGCATTTGGTGATGCTGATCCACCTACACATCCCTGAACAAAATAACTCATCCTGCTTAATGCTCTGTGACTTTGTACATGCTGTTCCCTAGCTTTTAAATGCCCTCCTCTGGCCTCTTCCACTCTACTCATCTGTTAAGACTCTAACCAAATACCACATTTTCTGTGAACCTTCCTCAAACCCCTGTCACCTCAACATCCAGATAGATTTGGGTTCTCCAATAATGCTCTGTACATAGCTCTATATTTGTCCTTGTAAGATTATATAATGTTCTTTTGTCTCTTTCACACATAAGCATGAGTTTGAGGTCAAGGATTATCATGTATTTACCTTTGAATTCCCCATACCAAGCTCATAGCATGAAATGAATTGTGTATGCTAGATAATTTTTAAGTAATGAGTGTTGTAGTTCTTCAAAAAAATTTTAACCATCGAATTTCAGTGTTAGTTCTCACCAACTATACTTACTTTGCAAGGGTTGTGTCATGAGACACTATAATATGAAGGTAACAAGCATCTTGGTATTCTTTTCCTTTCCAAAGCATGTAAGTAGTATGTCATCCTCAAAGCAAACCTTAGAAGTAAAATAACCATGTGTCCATGCAGTAGATGAGGCACTGAGGTTCAGAGGAGCCAAGTGACATACCCAAGTCTCACAATGAGTTAGTTACAGTAGCAAAACCAAAATGCTGGTTTCCTATTCCTCAGTTCCATGCCTTATCTACTTGGCAAGGGATTTTCAAAGTCAGCTTCAAAGAGTCCTAGAACAGGCAGCCACCCCCGCCACATACACGCACACACACACACTACACACTTTTCAGGCAGAGTCACTCTACTTTAAGCTGATATATTTACTTCAAAATATTTTGTTTGGGAGGTGCAAAGGGAGAGTTCATTGTTGCTTTTTTAAAAACACTTTATTAAATTTATTGGGGTGACAATGGTTAATATGAATATATAGGCTTTAGGTGTGGGTTTCTATGTTACAAGATCTGTATATTGCTCTGTGTGCCCACCACCCAAAGTCATATCTTCCCCCCTTACCATATATGAAGACTCCCTTCGCCCCACACCCCTCTACACCCCCCCCTTCTGGCAACCACCACACTGCTGTTTGTGTCCACAAGTTTCAGTTTTATATCCCACATATGAGTGAAAGCATATGATTCTTGGCTTTTTCTGACTGACTTATTTGACTTAGCATAATATTCTCAAGGTCCATCCATGTTGTTGCAAATGGCAGTATTTCATCCTTTCTTATTGCTGAGTAGTATTCCACTGTGCACATGTACCACATCTTCTTTATCCAGTCCTCTATTGCAGGATACTTTGGTTGTTTCCATGTCTTGACCACCGTGAATAATGCTGCAATGAACATAGGGGTGTTTTTAAATTTTTTTGAAAAATACTGCATCATCTACAACTTTCAGAGATAATCCATTTATTGGGTCAACGAGTATTATAACTGTATTATTTGGGCAATAGTATAGAAAGATCTTGTTTTTTGAGAAAAGGCCAAAATGAAGGGCTATCATGACAAAGGAACCTCAAAGTTGTGAAGTTCCTCTTCAAATTCTCAACTTACGTAAGTCCTGAATCCTATCAGCATCCCTGCCCTTACACTTACTAACAATGCCTTGCTGATTTATCAGTCCTCAATTTAACACTAATCCTTAACTACTTCAGGCAGTGAGAATCATTGTTATAAAGAAATCCCTGACCATCACAAGGGCAAGACTGCTTGGCAGCTTTGGTCACAGCAGAACACTTGCTATCTTGACTGCATTTACCACTATTCTCACACAAAGAAACAATTGGCTCTTTTAGAAAACTAATTTCTGATGGGATTCCCATATAAGGCAATTGAGTCAATGGATCACAATGTCTTAGACTTCTGAAACCTGGTTCAACAGAGATGGAAGGGCCTTCCCAGATCTTTTAGTCCGGTCTGCCCATCAGATAATATGGGGATACTGAGGACATGATTGGGCAAAGCCCAGGCCCAAGTGTAACTCCCTTATTTTTGCAACTTAGTTGAAGCTGTGAAGGGAAAGAATGAAACAGAAAATGAAAAACCAGTATCTCATAATTTATTAGCTCCAGAGGCTCACTTCTGAGACTGCTCTGACAAGTAGATTTTGATGGATTCAAGGCTTTAGCTGAGGAAACTGTTCCTCTGATGACAATTAAGTCCCCAATCTCTGCCATGTTAATCTGTTAATATCCATATTAGATGTCCACAGTCCCCACAGAAAGAGGATAGCACAAATCTTGACAACAGTTAGGATATTACAGGTGTGAAATGGTCATGCCAAGCTCCAAATTCTACAAACTCAGGATACTTTCCTCAGAGTTCCTTTGGGAATTTATTTGTGAATCCCTTAGACTTATACTTCTAACCTTTCCCAAATAGGAACATAACCTGTTACCACAGTTTGATTGGCTTAAGTTTCAGGTTGTTCCTTTAAGAGAGGATTCAATGTGGTTTCTCATTAATACATTGTTATCCTTCTACAAAATATTCTTCATTGATTTGGGAGTTAACCCTTCCTGTCCCATCTCTCAGGATTTCATATTCCAGGTGTATATGGAATATACACCCAAAGCTGCCTAACAGAGTAGAGCAATGAATTATGAAAATTAACCTCATTCTTGTCTATTTGCTACTTATGTAATCTCTCTCCCTGATATCCTGGTGGTGGGTTCATGTTCAAGGTAAAGGATTCAGGAAAGAGAGAGGGTCAAACTAATGAATATATCTTCAAACTGATACCATGTTTGATGTTATCCCTCAACCAAGAGATAACCAGTTAAGACTGTAGCTACAAAATAGTACCCATTTCTTCCCTTTACCCTTCCTTGGGGAGGAAGCAGGAGTGTACTGCCTCTCTGGCATCCTCAATTAAAATCTTCCTAACCATATGAGATCTGGATATAAAATCAAAAGAAATCATTTCCTGGCATTAATGTCTACCCAAGGGTGAGGGTGGGTGCTTTCTGATTATCTTGGAAATGTTTCTTAGGGCCAGATTTTTGTTTCAGCCCCCTTAAGGGGGGAGGATAGCTTCTCAATTTTTACTGGGAAATCTAACTCCTTTTCCTGTCATTCCTTGAGTTTCTCCACTCTGCCTCACTCAAGGGGTGCATCTTGAAATCCCATTTACCTTATTAGGCCCTGATTCATAAGGTTAAGGAATGGCTACTGCCTGAATGCCCTTCCAGACAATCTCCACCCTGCCATTTAGCCTCCTTGTGGAAGCATAAAAATTTAGTGGATTGGCATAAGCATCTATCCTCTGAATCTCACTGAGTCCCCAGTTTTACAGAGGACCTACCCCTCACACATATGTCCTTTTTAGGCTCTTAGTGCCCTGAAAAGTCTCCCTGAGTCCAGATAAGGCAAAGCCTTTCACCAGAAATGTGAAGCATCAGGTGAGTGATCAGTAAGATGGGTTCCCTCCACTGTAAACTCCATTAAAGTAGGAAAAAAAAGTCTTCAGGTGTGGATAAGAGGGCAGTGCTTGAAACAATGAGGATGGGCAATAAATGCCTACTGAATGAGCAACTGCACATGTAGAAGTAAGTGCATTTGGCCCTATATTAAAGCTGTCTGATTGCAAAAACCAATGAGCATGTTTTCTTGTGCTTTTGGAGGAAGGAGTGGTGGGGGGAACAGATAAGGAGAGAAAATGAGTTCCCATGATAATTGGGAGGCTAGGGTTTGGGGTAAGCTGAGGTTGGAGTTCTCTGTGTTTTGTTTTAGTTGTTTTTTTGTTTTTTCAAAAGTCACTGTTGTCCAATGATTTCTTCATCCCATAACCAAAAACTTTTAAAGGTTTCCCTTTGCCCATAGATGTAAAAACAACCTTTTTAGGCTGGCTTTCACCAACCAATATTGCCTCATCTCCCTTGCATTCATTCACAGATTTTTGTGGTACACCTACCAAAATATGCCAGGCACTGTACTAAATACAAGAGCAGTACAGTGAAGAAGAAACACAGCCACTGTCTGAGAGGGTTTATATTCTGGTGGGGAAGACAAATTTGGACTAAGTTACTGGGGAATAGTAAAATGGAGAAAATGTGGAACTACTGTAGAAATAAATGAGGGGGCTTGACTTTGTGGTAGAAGTTGGGGGAGGAGATGTCATGGAAGGCTTCCCTGAGACAGAAACATTTAAGATATGACCTGAAGGAAAGGTAAAAGGAAGGGAAGCATGAAGGACATAAAGGGAAGCAGAAAAAGAATGAAGGGGTTAGAGATAGGAGAGTTTTAAAGAGGGAAGTGATATAACAGATTTGCATTTTGCAAAGAACATTCTTAGTGCAGCGTGGAGAAAAGCTTTAGAGAGACAAGAGTAGGTCCTTAGGTGAAAATGGTGATGGCTTAAAAGAAATTAGTAAGCACTAGGGGAATAGAGTAGAAAACAAGGTACTTTCCCCAAAGTAGGGACATTTCAAGTGAGACTTGATGGCTGGGTCAGCCATGGTGAGTCTGAGGGGGTAAGGAGTTGAAGAGAGTCTCTGGCACAGAAACCTTCTACTTTTGCCAAAGCAGTCCTCAGTTAATGTTAATGTTTTAGTGCCAACCTAGAATGCCATGTGCCTTTAACTCTTAACCAAATCATGCCTACCTTTCTAAGGCCCTCTCAAATCCCACCTTTTCTGACAACACCCAGATGTGGTTTCTCTTGTTTCAAGACTCCTATTCCATTTTGTCACTTAGCATTTAAAGATACACTATTTAGTGTTGTTACTTAACACATATCCCCAAACCCCTTGTAAGTTCCTTGAATTTATGAACTGTCTTCAATTACTTTGGCATCACCAGGGTACCTGGCACAGTGAGAGGCGTTGATCAGTAAGGTAGTCATTGAATAAATGAGTGAATGAGGCACTAAAGTCCCTACAGGCCTCCTTTAGTAATTCACTCTTATCTGTGAAGCTGACAAGGAAAAGGGGTCTGCTTTCCCTAAAAGATTCTACCACTTGCATCCAAAGTCCTAAGATTTTAAGTCAATACCCCCTTCTCACTGGTCACTGCTTCTCACCCCCTTACAGTTCTGCCCCCTCCCACCATCACCACCTTCTATTGTTTCTTCTGTCTTCTGGTTGTCAGCCAGGATGAGAAAATGATCTAGCTGTCCTCAGAGACTTACACCAGCCCGGACAGTGCCATGAAGGGCCAGGACTTTTGTTTACAGCTGGGACCATGGTGAGGTGGTGAGCACAGCTGACAGCCCCACTCTGGAGCAAACATCAATCTTCCTCTGTCCTCTCAGCCAAGTTTCACAGACCAGCTCTATTGAAAGCTGGCTACACCGCCTGGGTCTCACTGACATCCCACCCACAACTCTGGCCTGGGAGCAGCTGGGTGAATCTCAGCTTTGTACCTTTTAGGAACTGCCCTGGCTCTCTTCTCTGTCTTCAATTTCTATTCATGTTACCTCGACCTCAGAGCCTTGCATAAATATGTCCTCCTGGGTCCCCACACCCTAAACAATGCCCCACGTCTGGAACCATATCTTCCTCACTCTCAGTCACACAGTAAAAACACCACATAAAAAGACCAAACCACAGTTTTCAACGTGTACTTTATGGAGCCTGCCTTTCCAGGCTGAGCAGACAGGTTTCAGGTCCTTGGACTGTGCACACGTGCGTGTGTGTAATCTTTGCCTTTGGACAGCTTTTCCACTGTTTTAAAATCTGGAAATCAGCCCTGGCTGGTGTGGCTCAGTTAGTTCAGTGTCATCCTATGCACCAAAAGGTCGCCAGCTGGATTCCCATTCAGGGCACATGCCCCAGTTGCAGGCTCTATCCCTGGGGGGAGGGGGGGGCGTGCAGGGGCAGCCAATCGATGTTTCTCTCACATCAACGTCTCTCTCTCTCTCCCTCTCCCTTCCTCTGTGCCTCAATAAAAACATATAAAAAATAAAATAAAATAAAATAAAACCTTCAAATTAGATGGGCCCGGGGGCCTTCAAAGAATATCCTTTGAGATCCCAAGTGAGGGCCTCTTTGCCACATTCTGTTCCCCAGTTTACTCCTTCCTTAGCAGCGTTGCCCCCTCCAGCACTCATTCACATGGGGTGAGAATGAAGCCCTGATACACTACTAACTGCCTCTTGTCCCCAGGTTCCCTTTGCCTGTGTTTCTCTGCCTGCTAGCTAACAGAGTTTTCACCAATTCACTTTGGTCTCTTTCTGTGATTTTCAACCTCCCCTGACTCCCAAAAGCCCAAGGAATTTGATATACCTCTTTCACTATCAGTGGCTCATTACAGCAAGGCTTTTTCAGGGGTCTGGTGGAGGGGGACTATAGGCTGGAGACAGCTGCCCTTCTAAGAGACCTTATCAGAATTTCTGGCCCAGGGGTTTTTTCAACCTAAAACACCTCCACCCTCATATTTTTACTTGGTACATTCCTACTAAAGAAGTGTGCATTCCATCCAACCCCTTGGTTAATCAGTACTCTTCTAAAGAGAAACCCATGTGCATTCTCCTCCCCAGGACTGACTAAGCACTTTTAAATTTTTTTGTCTTTTTAAAATATTTTATTGTGGAAACCTTCAAAAATATGCAAAAGTAGGAAGAACAGTGTAATGAACTCTCCATGTAGCCATCATCAAGCTTCAACAATTTAGACCCAAAATGCAGTATTTTAAGTACTCCTGGCTTGTCCTCTTTAATAACATGACAGCTGAACTCTTCAAAAGACATAGCTTTTATCATTCCCAGTAAAATGGGGACTTTGGGTGCAGGGAATAAGTATGAACAGTTACCTCTGGAGAACTGGCTTAAGGCATCCTCTTAGGCAATGCTTGGATTGCAGGAGTCAGCGTAGACTGGTAGAAATCAGTCCTCACCTCTGTTGGTTGGTGTGTAACACAGATGATTTGACTGACCATTACAAGTGAAGTCTGTGGTTCGCAAAACCACAAATTTCAGTACATTGCGTACAGTACTAAACTATTGACTCAGGAAGGGGAAACCAAGGGATTATGTGCAAGTCTGGCATCCCAAGGACACCCAAGGACTACATTCAATAAATTAAGGTTCTCAGTGATTTGAAGTAACCTATTTCTGACAAATGGATGGGTCAGTTGGAGCAGGGAGGGAGTGGGTTGATTATAGGAGGAGAGAGGAGCTAGAACAGAATAGATACCCCTAAAAAGATATAAAACTTTCCCATGACTATTTCCATCATTTGCCCTGTCTGTCATGGGCTAGCTAACTAGACTGATCCAGATTAATCTGCTGAACTGGTTTTAGGAAATCCCTATGGAATGAGGTATAAATAGATAGAAAAACACTGTTATTAAAGAAATATCATTTTTCTTAGCCTTGAAATATTAAGGTTTTTAAATTTTTTTAAAGAACATATCTTTATTGATTTCGGAGAGAGGAAAGGAGGGGGAGAGAGAGAGATAGAAACATCAATGATGAGAGTCATTGATCGGCTGCCTAGCCCACAACCCGGGCCTGTGCCCTGACCGGGAATCAAACCCCGATCTCCTGGATCTTAGGTTGATGCTCAACCACTGAGCCATGCCCAGCTGGGCAGATTTTTTAATTTTTAAACTAACTAAACATTCTTTTAAAAATCATCCAATACATTAGTCAGAACCAAATGAAAAAATATCAAATTGACATTAGAATGGAGCAATTTTATCTACTACCCAGAATCCCTCTCCACCCTCCAGAACAGACTGACCACTACTTTCCAGACCTAGGAAGGCTCTCGTAAGCACAGGATAAACAGTAAGCAGATACTGTTGGGTGGGGCATGCTGCACCCTGTACAAGGTTACCCAACTGAGTGAGAACAAATGGAGGCTGAAATTCATTCTTCAACTCTCCTGATGAAGCTCCAACATCCTCGAGAAAGAATTTTTCTCATTGTTCCACTGGAGTGGACACTTCTTTGCAAATTGTCTGCCCCCAGGAGGCATGTGTTTCTAATCAGCACAAAGGTATTATATGAGCAAATAGTGGCCTTGAAAATTAACTAGAGATCTTGGAGCTATTGGATGTTCTGTGAAGGCTGGAGCCATAATTGTCTTTGTCTGGCTTTGGCCTTGAAGCCAAACAAACATTGACCTAAGCTATCTTTTCCTTCCAGCTGAAACATTGTAAAGACAGTAGTTTGGCTGTAAATTCCAACGGAAGAAGAGTAACTTCCATTTTCTGAGGGCCCACTAAGACTCAGGAATCTGCTGAAACTTTATCCCACTAATAAGTGGAAGAGACAAGAGAGTACTCACATTTATTAGGGTAACATGACAAAATCGGGGGAAAAACATGGGCTTCGTAGTCAGACAGAAGTCAGAATCTTTGTTCTGACATTTACCAGCTGGCAACTTGTAGTAGTTAACTTCTGTGGGTTTCAGAGGATTCGCTAAGAAAACAGACGTAAAGAGCTGAGCACAGTGCTGCCTGGCACATAGAAGGCATTCAGTCTTTATGTCTTTTTCTGCTACTACCCTGAGTCCAAAGTTAATTCACATTATTAACACCCTTGGCCCTGACATCTTGCTCAGTAGAGCATAACAATGAGTCTACTAGACAGAATATGGGAGCAAGAGTCCAGAGATGTGAGTCCCAATGCCAGACACATCCCCTGTTACAGTATGTTGGGTAAGTTACTCCCATCTCCTGATTCCATCAATAAAACAAGAGAACATGCTTAGCTCTGATGCAGAAAGGAAAGAGCAGGAAATTACATTTTTGTGCCACGAATATGCACTATGCTTGGCCCTTTTACATACCTTACATATTCTAAATCAGCACTGCCCCATAGAACTTTCTGTAATGGTAGGAATAGTCTGTATCTATTGGTATCTAATACAGTACTGTCGGGAACGGGAAGAATTCCCCACTTCTACCCTTCTTTAGTTCTTATAGCTGGACCAATAATAAAATAATAAAACTGACACAAGACTAGATTAACAGGAGAAACAATTTAATACATGCACATAGGAGAATCACACTATGATGCTCAGATCATAAAATGAGGCTCAAAAAAATGATCAAACTAGGCATCATTTTACTTTGTTCGACAAAGAAACAATAAATTTGTGAACAATTGACAGGACAAAAAGTTAGTGCTCGTTAGAGAGGAATCTAAGCAAGGTTTGGGCTTAGGTAGTAAATTACTAAAAGCTTTACAAGGTTTGTTTATATAGGCTTTTTGACTCGGGATTTTATAACTCTTGTAATAAGGTTGTCTCTTAGTCCTCCAGAGAAGGGAGGGCACCTATCACATGGAGATTTATTTCCTGCTTTTAGAGAAACAGAGGAGAGTCAGAGAGCTCCTCCCACTTCTGATGCTTCTCAAGTGATTTTAATTCTAAATAATCAATATGCCATTGTAGGATATCTTGGGGCGGCCCGCCTTGGCCCCTGACAGTACTAATACTAGACACAAGTGGCTACTGAGCCCTTGAAATGTGGTTAGTACAACTGAGGAACTGAATTTTTAATTTTAATTAATTCAAATTGTTAAGTAATTACATGTCTAGTGGTTGCCGTATTTGAACACTGCAGCTCTAAGATTATAAAGCGGGAATAATTATTTCCACTTTATAGTGAGACTAAGGATTGGGAAAGTTTAAAAAACTTACTGAAAGTCACATAAATACATAGTAAGTAACTAAACCAGATTCAAAACCAAGCAGTAGAAAGTTTAGCAGGGTAGTACTGCCAGATATACCAGGAATTATCCAGGCTCCACTACAAGTTATATGACCAAAGAAAAATAATTACAGTCTCTAGAACTCACTTTCATCACCTATAAAATGATGGTAATTGTCACCTAATTTACAGGCCCATTGTTGGGATTAATGGATGTAGAGACATATAGAGTGTGGCCCATAACAGGCTTTCAATAACTATGCTTCCTCGCCACCCTGAATCCCACCCCACACACAAAGAAGAACTTCAGACATAAACTAAAAAACAATAGCTGCAGGGTAGAGAGAGCATTTGGGAAATATTAAAGCAAGAAGGGAAGCACGAGCTTTTATGTGATACCTTATTATAGAATGGAGATGAGGGAAGGTATGAAATCATCAAAATATTTCCATTTATTTAGTTTGCTTTCCTGCTCTCTTCTTAACACTCTAGTCAACATTAGCCAAAGCAGGGAACAAGATACCAGTAATGTATTTTGATGCCCAGAACAACAAGCTATTATGGCTGAACAACAGAGTACTGTCAAGGGCTTGTGCTCTAAGAGCAGGTAAAATTCATATCCTGGTTCCCATACTTGTATGCACTGAGAAAATAATTTGAAACCTCTACACATTAGTTTTTAATCTGTGTAACAGGACTGATAATATGCATGTTGTCTCAATAAAACATACAGATCATCTATTATTTTGCTTTACATTCTGTAGCTCCCTCTAGTGGAGCATACAAGCACTGCATCTCTGCCCTCCAAAGCAGTGGTTCTTTCAGTGCGCATTAGAATCACCAGAAAATAACAAATCCAAGCTCTACCCCTAGAATTTCGTTGGAGGTGGGGTCTAAGAATCTGAATCTGACAACTTCCTGAAAGGTAATAATGTGTCTGGAAAACACACGTTGAGAACCACTGTTCTAAATCCCAATTCCTTCGTGTGTGTGTGTGTGTGTGTGTGTGTGTGTACCCATGCATGTGCACACATATGATTGATAACAAAGAGATATAACTTTTGCTGTTCGATTTTGATTTATTAGTACCCATCTAATAAGGATTTTGTGAGTAATAAAAAGAATATCCATGTAAAGGATATGTTTTTTTCTCATTTTGTTACCCGGATTTTTCTCTCCAGAATAATAGCTAATATCTTTGGGAGCTAGGCTTCCTATTAACAAACTAAAGATCACAGAACAGAAATCATTTGCCCAAGGCCTCAAAGCTAGTAAGTGGTGCAATGGGGTTTAAAATGAGGTCTCTGACTCCTAAGACATAATAAAGTTTAGCACTATAGAAAATTGGGCGTAAACACACATATCTAATAAAAATTTTCAAGTGGAAAAGAGCAGTTTTCAATACCAGGGTCCAAGTTCTTATCTGTCTTTACTGACCAAACGATGGGGGGGGGGGGAGCAGCATTTGAAAAGGTGCATATAAAGGGTTAGAATCTTCATCAGCATCAGTGCCTGGGGTCATTAATCAATTCTGACGCCCCCTCAAAAAAAATCAAAGAAAGAAAAAAGGATTGGAGCGGGGGGGGTGTTCTTTTTCTTAAGAAGGAAAGAAATCAGGAAAAACATTTGGATCTAGGGCCTTAGTTCTCTGCCTGGTAGGGCTATTTATAGAAGTTAATTTGATTTTTCCCTAGCAATGAAAGATATTTATAGCCCTATACATTGAAAAGTTCAGCAAATCAGAAAGGGGGAGAAGAAAATCCCATCATTCCAGGGACCTAACAGCCAATCCTTTGCTGGGATATGGCGGCATCTGGTGGCAGACTCAAGAGGTATAAACCTCACTCAGAACTTTCTGGAAAATTAACTGAGTGCGTAGTTGCCTGAAGGGCACGGTGCTTGAAGATCGGGACAAAAAGGTAAGAGAGCTTCTGCCCCCAAAGGCATTCAGAGTCCATAGTGGAGGGGAAGGCTGTCTATATAGATACTCTCAGCAGAAAATTTTGTCTGTCTGGAGAATTGCACGCAACTTTGCGAGGAAGGGAGGGAGTGGGGAAGCAGGGAGGAAGGGGGAGAAACTAGGGAAGAGGAAAGAAGCTGCTCCTTGGACTTGCTAATATGTGAAAGCGAGGGTCTGGCTCTTAACCTTCGGGGAAGGCTTTGGTTTGGAACAGGACTGGGGCACTGAGAAGAATGTGGGAACAAAGTGTAGTTTTCGGCTCTAAAATTAATAAGGGAGATGAAAATAGTTCTACCAAAGGCCCTTTATTTCTGGGATGATCGCCTTGGCTTAATTATTTTCCTTTTCATTAGAACAATTTTCAAGCATAAAAGTACAGAACGTTCCCTATCGTGCGCGCACACCCGCCTACACACACGCGCGAGCACGCCCCCGCTCCGGGACACGTAGGGGCCCCAACGCTAGCTGCGCACGCCTGCGCACACCCACCGCCTCCTGCGCCATGAGGGCTGGCGCGCGCGCACCCCAACCCCAAGGCCACGCAAGCCCGCCCGTTCACACCCACGCTGGCCCCACCGCCGCGCGGCCGCAGCACCCACCGCCCCCACTCGCACACCTCGAAACCCCGATTCTGCCTTTTTTTTTCCTCCAAGAGTTGCGCAAGTGGTTCGGGGGCGTGGCCCCAGATTTGACCTCTCGCTTCCCCACTCGCGGGAACCTTAGCTCATTTCCGCCCATCCTGTTTCCGTAGGCCACGTAGACACTTCCTTTCCCAATGGGGGAAAAAAAAAAGCCCCCATAATGCCTCCCTGCAGGAAAAAAAAAAGAACCTCTGGTTTGGGGAACTCTGGGTCGTGAAAACAGGCCACGTGAACACCCTGCCCTATAGACTTCTGACCCACGGACTGTCGCGCTTTAGGTGGGCAGGCTCAGAACCTAAGAGGACGAACATCATTGGCCAGGGCCTACACTAAAGGAGGAGGAGGATTGGTTTGCTTCAAGCCTTAACCGTGAAGAAGCAAATTGCTACACCCCCCCTTTACTGCGGCTAAGTATCATTGTGACGTGATGAGCCTCGTCCAATCGTTTGGTTATGGAACATTCTAAAACTTAGACCAGGCGAATGTGATTGGCTGAAGGGCATAAGCCCGCCTCCAGGGTGACGTGTCTGCCTATGGATATCAGTTGCCAGAGAAACCTGGCTTTACTATGGCTGTTGGAGGGACGGCAGTGATCACACGTCCGCTGCTGGGAAGAAGTGGATTCCCGTTTCAGGTTTCGGGGTGGGGGTGGGGAGAAAGGGTTGACGATTTCTTCTTCTCGCTGTGTATATAGGAAAGATTAATTAATGGTTTCACGATAGGGAAGATTCGAATTCAGATTCCTACGCCAACGCCCAGCTCCGGCTGGCTCCCGTTCTTTCTGTGTCTCGGTTTCCATGTTTGTGAAATGGTGATAATAATAAGTCTGTACCTCAGAGACGTGTACCTCAGAAGCGTGTCCTGTATGTTAGTATAAGCCATTTAATAGGAAGCCTAGCTCCCAAAGATATTAGCTATAATTGTGGAAAGAAAAATCCGCGTAACAGAATGAGAAAAAAACAAATTATGTAAATTCGTTCATTATAGTGGTTTTCTTGCCCATCAGCTCCTTTCATAGAAGAAATTAGAGATATAAGGGAGACATCAGTCTTTACTGATAAAATAATATACTATTTGGAAATTACCTTAGAATAGCGGGGATTGGAATTTTCCATATTGAAAAGTTTAAAAAAAATGGGGGAGGGGGAGAAAGAGATGGAGAACGAGAGCGAGCTGGAGATGAACCACATGGGATGAGTAGGCCTTGTTTGGATCCAGATTCGAACACCGACAGTGAAAAAAAACTTTAAAATACATTGGAAAAATTGGAAGATAGATTTGTTGTTTTATGTGTTTTTAAGGAATTGATGCCGATGTTTTTAGACATTATAATGGTATTGTGGTTATGTTTTCAAATTGTCTTTTAAGAGCTATATACGAAAATACGAATTAAATAATAATGTGTCTGGGATTGGCTTCAAAATGCATTGATGACTAAGATTTGTTTCAAAATAATCTCAGCAGTAGGGGGACCTGGGGAAAGGTATAGATGAAACAAAATTGGACCTAAGTTAATAATCATTTAAGCTGAGTGATGGGCATATAGGGATCCTTATATTATTGTTTTCCTTGGTATATGTTTGCAATTTTTTGTAATAAAATACAGAAGGTCAGCTATTTCAAGAGCTTTAAAAAAAAAAAAATCGGAGTTGGGGGGGGGAGCAGTGGGTGGGGTTACGATGAAACAAGATGGCCTTCAGTTGGTAATTGTTGAAGCTGGATGATAGGTTCGAATGGGTTTATAATATTCCCTCTACATTTTTCACCATTTGAAATTTTCCTTAATAAAAAGTTAAAAAAAAAAAAGCAAAAGCAAAACAAGTCACTTTCTCAAAAATCAGGATAAATGTACACTAAATTTGAAAATGTAACCACAAGAAAGGAAAAAGAAACACTTGTACATTATTTATCAGCTTTGGTGTCCTTTGTGTGTGATAAAATGCAATGGTTGGTGGAGGAGGAAAAGAACATCATCTCATATCTTTTTATTTTATGTCCTTTCCCATCCCCTTGTTTGACCTTCTAGGCCATTTATCAGAAAAGCTAAGTTTGCTGCCTAGTAAGGATCAGAAGGTCTGATCCTGATTACAGAATCTTGGGTAAGTGCCTCCCTTCTCCTGGCCTCAGTTCTCAAACAAGATAATTCCACATAACCTTTACTGTCCAGGAATATTTTAAATATTAGTAAGTGTCTATCTGGGAAAGCGCTCAATTCTAAAAAGGGAGGGATGAAGCTGAGTCCATTGGTGCATCCAGTACATTAAGTGCCTAAAAAACAAAGGGCTGTGTTATCTTACATTCCTTAATAAAAGATACTACAGTTGACCTCCAATAGTTAGATTCATACATCTATGTATTGTTTTTCTTTGTGGCATCCCATATGCAGCATAATTCAGTGGTTAAGAGCCACTACTGACTTCCTGAATCTAAATCCTGGCTCTGACGCTTAACTGTGATTCCTCAGAAGCAAAATAAAGGTAATAATAGTTTTTACTTCATAGGATTGTTAAGGGGATTACCTATAACGTATCAGGATAGTGCTTGACACATAAAAGAGTTTGCTTTAATAATAAATGATTCTAGCAGTGCTTCTGGTATACTTCTAAAAGCAGTGGATACCTCTTTTTGGAATTGTAAAAAATTAACACTGTTGGTTTCTCTCCTGATTTTCCAGAAGCAGCAGTTACTACCAAAACTGAATTCTGGAATTACAACTTCTGACTCGTCCTAACAATCTAGAAAGATATTGAGTCTATTGATAAGAGAGTGTCCAGAAGCTATAATTTTAACCAGCAAATTGTAACCATATTCAGTCTGCTAGCAGCTTTTATATTATTCCATCTTTGTCTTAGACTCAAAAAAATAATTGTTATACATACAGAAAGTAGTCCCAAGATCCAGAAGAGAGAATTGATAATCAATGTAACTGACATTGTATAGGTGCATTTAAAGGTTTATTCCAACAAACTGTAGGTGTTCACACTCATTTGTGCCCACCCATACACAAAAATATTAGCATTTGGAGTCTGCATTTCTGAATGGCCCATCACTTGCATGAGGAGATGAAGGAATTTTCCCATGGTATCACTATATATTCCCTTTTATATTTTCTGAAAGCGAGGTTGCAGAGGAGGGCACCACCTGGTGGAAAATGTGCAATAGATGGGTAGGCACAAAACCCCTTTACAGGAGGCCTTTTGAGAATGATTAAAGGATAAAGGGAGGGAGGTTAGGCCAATAGGAGCTCAGAGGAGGCAAGAGCCAGAGTGGCCAGAAATAGAGAAAGACTCAAGGAGAAAAAGGACCTTGACCTGGGCCTTTGAGGATGGGCAGGACTTTAGAAGGAAGGAGAGAAACCTGTCTGAATGTTTGCCCACAAAGTATATGGCACACCATGATAATTAACTGAAAAGTCCAGCTCTGTGAAATCCATGGATAAGAATAGATCAGAAAGTCATTGTGGATTTAAATATGTATATTTCAGTATAAATTTTTAGTCACAGAGTTGATATGTGCATACATTCTCCTTGTAATATAAAAAAAAAATTATATATTGCAGAGTAGGCTCAGGTTTCCTTTTCTCATCACCCCAATTTTCTCATTCTCCCCAGAATTAACCATTATTATCAGTTCTATTTCCTTCTAGATCTCTAAGTTATATACCTGTTTTAAAATGTGTATGGATATATATAAAATATTGTTTTGTTTTTTATATAAATATGGTGTCACACTATAGGTACTGTTTTGCAACTTGCTATTTTTAATCAAATTGTCTGGGATGTCTTCGTGTCCATTCATAGAATTCTATTTGATTCCTTTCATAGTGGCATTCCTTTAACTGGCATGATAGCCCATATTATGGATAAACCACATTTTATTTTGCCAAATCACTATTGATAGTCCTCTAGCTGAAATCCAGTGTTTTTCTACTTCAAATAATACAACATGGAACATCCTTGGAATCCATTTACAAGTGTTACCCTAGGGCAACATTTATGGCTTTAAACTATGGTAATTAAACCAATGTGATACTGGTGTGAGAAGAGACATATCACTGTGACAGGACAGATAACCTAGAAATAGTGATACCTTTAAAAATTGAATAATCAAAGATCACTGGGAAGAGAGTTCCTTAAAAGAGACCCGTGTATCTATAGAAATATAGAGTATTATAAAATAGCATCAAATCAGTGGGAAGGGATGGACTCTAATAATATTAGGAAAAATTAGTTACATATTTGGAAGAAACTGTAAAAATACCAAGAAATAATATAGGGAATTTTTTTAGACCACTTTTGGGGAGCATTTTTCTTAGGCATAGGCATAAATGCCAAAGTTCACAAAGGAAAAGGTTGACACATTGACAGTTTGGACAAAATATTTCTAACATACCAAAAAAACTTAGTATTTAATTATTAGGAATCAGTAAAAGAAGCAAACAACCTAGCAGAAAGGGGTACAAAAATATTTACATAAAGATATCTATGAAAAAAATGCTCAATATCACACAAATTCAAATAAAATATCTTATTAGATTGGCCCCCAAAAAACAATTTTTTTTTTCAATGTTTGTTCATTGTTGCTGAAGGTGTGGGTGAATGAACTTTTACATTTTTGCTGGGAGTACAAATTAAAGTGGTTTGTGGTTTTTTTTAAACATATCTTTATTGATTTCAGAGAGAGGAAAGGAGAGGGAGAGAGAGAGAGAGAAACATCAATGATGAGAGAGTTATTGATTGAACCCACAACCGGGCCATGTGCCCTGACCAGGAATCGAACCCTGATCACCTGGATCCTAGGTTGATGCTCAACCGCTGAGCCATGCCCAGCTGGGCTAAAGTGGTTCTTTACAAAGTTTTTTATCTCATCAAAAATAAATTAGCAAATCCTTTGAAAGAACACTTTACACTTCCTAATGCTCTAATATATCTGTACACTGATGTCTGTTACAGCATTTCTGTAATAATGAAGTATTGGGAGCAACCTGAATGTTCATTAGTATGGGACGGGTTAAATTACGCTATGTAGAGATTATAGAATGATGTGGATATTAGAAAGCATGAGCTAGGTATGTGCAGACAGAAGGAGGTCCATGATAAAGGGAGAAAAGGTGCAGAGCGATATGTTGTTTAACCTTTGTCAAGACCAAATAAATGCATGACATATATACACATTTAGTTTTAAAGGTATGTTATTTGTGTAAATGTGTACATAAAAAGATTTGAAAGCATGCACACTCATTCTGGGATTGGAGAGGGGAGGTTGTAAGGAGAATGCCCGCATCTTTATGCATTTGGTATTTGTAGGTATATAAAGGAAAGATTACTCAGTAAATGTTACCACAAAATAAATTGGGGGGAAATATATAGATTTTCAGTCCATAACTTACATAATAAATTCTGGATAGATTAAGGAATCAAAATATAAAATAAGAGCTAAAATATAAATGCATTTTTAAAATGTTTAGACATCATTAATAACAAAATGCAAACTGAAAAACCAAACCCATTTCTTTACCAAATTCATAAATTAAGATAGCCAAATAGCCAATGCTGACCAGAGTATGAGGTGGGAAATTGGTAAAACTTTTAGCAGAAGTAATTAGGCAACATAGTACCTCTTGACCCACTAAGTCTGCATCTGGAAATCTTACAGGAATAATATGAAAGGGCAAAAATGTTTTAATAATTATAGGATAAATTGAGGACGTGGAAATAGCACATTTTTTAAAGGGAAGATAGCTCACCTAAAGTTAGAAAACTAAGGCAAACATACAGATGTGTTTTCACAATATCTTGCATACCCTAGAGCTTTGACCTATAGAGAACAAGTGGAAAAATATTTGATGGCTTCTCGCTAAGTTATACCTCCATTTCCCCTATTTGTTGAATCACCCCACTTTGATTCACCATAGTATGCCCATCAGGGACATAAGTGTTGCTGCAAAAGATGCAAGATATTTTTAACACAAGACCTATGGCAAATGAAAATCAATGGTGAGGTTCCATAAGCAAAACTAACATGAAACATTTAAATACTAAGCTCTGAAGCACTAATGTCAGCTTCATGTGGTATTGGAGATGGGAGGGGTTGGCTAGAGTAAGTGGAGATTTAAACAGGAAACGGGACTTTCATGATTTGTAAATGAGGGAGACAAAGGGAGGAAGCATGATTGGAGTAAAGAGTAGGTAGAGTGTACTAAGTCCGTAAAAAGCCTGAAACCCAAGAAGGAAACTGGCAGATTTAAAAACAGCTCAAAATAAAGCACTATAATATCAACTTTCTAAATGAAGGATGTGCCCAGCACATCTGTCACCGGTGCATGGAGGCAGTGTAAGCTGGGAAGGAAGGTACAGAGCGCAGTGACCTGAGTAAGGCTATCCATAAACTGACAAGTAGGAAACACATCAAAAGGATGGGTATTCCTTTTCTTTGATGTCTGGCTTCTGACTCCCATCTAGTAATAGTTGCTTGATCTGTGGGATACTCAGATGAAAATAAAGGTACTGAGACAGTTCTTTAGAAAGGCTGCTTCCCTGGCTTTATTCACTGGGCCCAAACCTTGACTAATGGCGCAGGTATTTTCTGTACAATGTCAGATATAAGAGATAGAAGCATTTGTAGAGAATGATGAAACTCACCCACTTAATGAGAGTCAGAATTCCTTTCTGTAGTTTTATGAATTCATTATATATATGTGTGTGTGTGTGTATATGTATGCACACATACATATAATTGATACCAGTAGGTTCAGCTATCATTCTTAAGTTCCTCCTCACTAAGGAATTGTGGATGATCAATGTAGCTTCCAAAATAGTTCCTGTACAGCCTGGCTCTACTTCTGTGTATTTTATAGTCTGGTTAGTACTGGGCCATCTTACTTTTTTTCTTTTGATTTGAAAGAAAGGGAGAGGGAGAGAGATACAAGGATCTGCTGCCTCCTGCACACCCCCCACTGGGGATCAAGCTCACAACCTGGGCATGCATCCTGACCAGTAATCGAACCAGCAACCTCTTGGTGCATGGGATGACACTCAACCAACTAAGCCACACTGGCCAGGGCTGTCTTACTTTAATTTGTAGATTAACTATCCTCTTGTTTTATGGAAGCTCGGTACTATATTAGCCCCAGGTGGATTTTCTGAATTTCACCTATATTACTGAACTAAATTTTCTGATATCCTCAGATGCTGTGTTCCCGTCACAATTTTTTTTAGGAACATTATTTTGTAAGTATGATTGCTTACAATATAATGTCATGGCACACTGGTCACTGATCCTTCACAGGATGTATTTGTTTATCTGTCAGCCAGAAAGCCTCAGATTCCCAGAGGGTCATTGTGTGCACAGATTTTGATGCTGAGGACAACTGCCCTTTAATTTCTGCTCAGAGCTTTGTGCCCTTTCAGTTAGAGGATACCATTTGCTTAATGAAAGTGCTGGCACCAAGCCTTTATTCCCAGTAACTGGTTTCCCTGATTCAGGGCTGTAGTTTTCTAGCATTGCTTACCTCTTATTTCCCCTTCAGGGCTTCCCTGACACCTGCCCACATTGTCTTAAGGGCTAGAGGTTAGCTAAGTGTTTTTTCTGTTGCCTAAAGTTGTAGTTACCAGAGGAACCTGGTTTAAACCTGGTCCACCATCCCCTCCATTCTTTCCTAGAGGTTACCCTGGCCGGTGTGGACCAATGGTTGAGCATCGACCCATGAACCTGGAGGTAGAAGTTCGATCCCTAGTGGGGGGGCATGCACAAGGCGTCAGTCAATGATTTTCTCTCATCATTGATGTTTCTGTCTCCTTCCCTCTCCCTTCCTCTTTCTGAAATCAATAAAAACTTTTTAAAAAGATACTTTTCTATGCAATTATACACATGGGTTTAAAACACAGAAATTGGTTAACCCAGTACATTAGAATTGAAACTGATGTTTATTTCTCTCCCTGTGCTATCTATCTCTTTGGGATCCTATTGTACATATTATGTAACCTGTCTACCTAATAATCTATAAGTGAATATCTTTCCATGTCAATGCATGGGTCTCTGCTTAATTCATATGAATGTTCTTCCGTAGTGTGCATATACAATTTAAATTGCCATTTCCCTGTTGAAGAATATTTAGGTGTTTCTAGTTCTCCAATATTAAAAACATCACTGCAATGAGCATCTTTGTTTCCTTGTTCACATGTGCAGGTATTCTTGCAAGGTATTATGCTTGCTGTTTAGTCACATATTTATGAAATTCTTACCATGAACCTGTGAAGGCTATGGGTAATTTGCCACATTCCATAGACGAGAAAGAATTTACGTATCTTTTCTAATGCCTCACGACTGATATATGGTGGAGCCTAATTAAAACAGAAGCATGTCTAACAGCAGAACTCATTTTTTTCTCTGATACCACAATTGTAAACTGCATGTTTATAAGTTAGATTCTTTTTTCTGTGTTTCACAAAAGTTCATCTTCATTGCAGATACTTGCTTTCCTTTCTAGGTTGTCTCCCCCTTCATCCTTCCAGACCATCCCAGAAGATCTGTAAGATTCCATCTGGGAAAACACTAGGAGTTCTTGGAAGAGCAAGAAGGAAGAGGACTGTGTAAGTCAAAGAAATTGTTGCATTTGTCACCATAAGAATCATAGAACACTATTTTTTCCTCTTACTAGCCCTCTCTGCTGCATTTTACACTGTAGATTGTTCCTTTTCCTTATTGAAACTCTCAACTTCTTTGGCTTCCAAAACAACATTCTCCTAATTCTTCTGTGACTACCTTGACCACTTTTGGGTTTTTTTGGCCTGGCCGAATGGTCTCGTTCTGTTCACCCCTTAAATATCATTCTTTCCTAGTTATTATTTATTTTTTTAGAATCCCATACTTGGTGGTTCTTCTTCCTCTATTCTCCATGAATGATTTTGTTGGCTCTCATAAATCCTGCTACCGTCTATATAATAATTAGGCTCAGATCTCCATTTCTGACTCTAGCCTCTCACCTGAGCTTTAAAGTCATGTTTAACTGCACACCTCACACTTAATAGATCCAATACTGAACTTCTTTTCTCTCTCATCCATTTTCTCCTCTTGATGCAGTCTCATTTGGTGATGATACTAATGACTTAATTACCCATTCTCAGAACCTTGAGTAATCAAGTCTACTTCCCATCTGACACCATACATAGTTATTGACTATATTCCCAGTGCTGCACTTAACATCCCTTTGACTGATTTTATAACGGGCAATTTGTGCTTCTTAATCCACTTCACCTTTTCCGGCTTTTAGATTCCACATATGAGTGAAATCATATGGTATTTGTCTTTCTCTGGGTTATTTTACTTAGCATAATAATCTCTAGGTCCCTCCATGTTGTTGCAAGTGGTAAGATTTCATTCCTTTTCATGGCTGAATAATATTCCATTGTATGTATAGACCACATCTTCTTTATCCACTTGTCTTATCAATGGACACCTAGGTTGCTTCTGCATCTTGGCTATTGTAAATAATACCGCAATGAACATAGGGATGCGTATATTTTTTCGAATTAGTGTTCTCTATTTCTTCAGATTAATACCCAGAAGTGAAATTGCTGGGTCACACGGTAGTTCTATTTTTAATTTTTTGAGGAATCTTCATACTGTTTTTCCTAGTGTCTGTACCAGTGTACAATCGCACCACTATCCTTGTTGTTTTATAATTGTCACTAAATACTTGAATGCCTAGCACGTAGCATGGTGCCTGTTCTGAAGCAGATATGCAGTAATGTGTGATGACTAAATAGGTTGATGAATGAATGAATGAATGACCTGTTTCTTATTATTTTATTGTTGATTCCAAAGTAACCATGAAAATCTGTGCTTTTATTAATTCATTAATTACCCAGGCTTAAAATTGCAGAGCCACTTTGACTCCTCCCTCTTCTTCATTTACCAGATTCTATATTCAGTTTCTCTTGACTCATCATCCTAGCGCAGGCCTACCTGGACTCCCGTAGAAACCCCCAGTTAACTAAATCTATCTTATTTCTTTCGTGTTGTCATTTTTCCTGTTGAAAAGTCGAATTTCAATTCCACTGCCTTTTGTAGTTTCTTTCCCATTTAATTTATTTTCTTCTCCAAAACTATATTCCTGTCTTTTGGGTGGTATCAAAAAAGAATTTATGGGCAGGTCTGATGAGGTAGTGAGGGTAAAAGGGGGGGGGGTAGTAAGTCACTTAGAAATGGTCCAAATTCCAAGAGAGTAGCATGTTCTGTGCTTTGATGGGCCTTTATGAAGCATAGTGTGTTAAAAGGTCACCATAGAAAACAACCGAGTAAAATACTTTATATATTACAGTGGTTGAAATAAAAACAGGGTTGAATGAGTTCCAGAAAGCAGGCTTCTCAAACTCGTGGACAACAATCTGCAGAAGAAGACAACTTCAAAAAACCAACTAGAAGCAATATGCAGAGAAGTAAGATGAGAGGGGCCTCATCAGGAAAGAAGACTGCTGGTCCACAGCCGAAGAATCTGGAACCAGCTCTCCCAGGCAGATGGGGGGGTCGCTCTGCAGAGAACCCCCCTTCAGGATCTGTGAGGAAGACAAGAAAGAACAAGCAGAAGACTCCTGGGAACGGAGATGGTGGCAGTACCAGCGAAGCCCCTCAGCCACCTCGGAAGAAAAGGGCCCGGGCTGACCCCACTGTTGAAAGCGAGGATGCATTTAAGAATAGAATGGAAGTTAAAGTGAAGATTCCTGAAGAATTAAAACCATGGCTTGTTGAGGACTGGGACTTAGTTACCAGGCAGAAGCAGCTGTTTCAACTTCCTGCTAAGAAGAACGTAGACGCCATTCTAGAAGAGTATGCAAGCTGCAAGAAATCACAGGGAAATGTCGACAATAAGGAATACGCAGTGAATGAAGTCGTCGCGGGAATAAAAGAATACTTCAACGTGATGTTGGGCACTCAGCTGCTCTACAAATTTGAGAGGCCCCAGTATGCCGAAATCCTCCTGGCTCACCCTGATGCGCCGATGTCCCAGGTTTATGGAGCGCCACACCTACTGAGATTATTCGTAAGAATCGGAGCAATGCTGGCATATACGCCCCTTGATGAGAAGAGCCTTGCATTATTGTTGGGCTATTTGCATGATTTCCTAAAATATCTGGCAAAGAATGCTGCATCTCTGTTTACTGCCAGCGATTATAAAGTGGCTTCGGCTGAGTACCACCGCAAAGCCCTGTGAGGGTCTACTGACCACTCACTATTATGTCTGGTATCTGTAAACACTCTTTTTGTTCTTAGTCTTTTTCTTGTATAATTGATGTCCTTTGAAATCGTTAATGTATAACAGGGCTTATATTTCAGCTTTTCTGTTTCATTTTAAACAGAAAATAAAAGGAGTACAAGCTCCTTTTCTCATTTCAAAGTTGCTACCAGTGTATGCAGTAATTAGACAAAGAAGAAACATTCAGTAGAACATTTTCTTGCATAGTTGACAACATTGCTTGAATGCTGGTGGTTCTATCCCTTTGACACTACACAATTTTCTAATTATGTGTTAATGCTACGTGATAAAAATGCCCTGATTTCCTAGTGCCAAAGGTTCAACTTAATGTATATACCCGAAAACCCATGCATTTGTGCTCTTTTTTTAATGGTGCTTGAAGTAAAACAGCCCATCCTCTGCAAGTCCATCTATGTTGTTCCTTAGGCATTCTATCTTTGCTCAAATTGTTGAAGGATGGTGATTTGTCTCATGGTTTTTGTATTTGAGTCTAATGCACGTTCTAACATGATAGAGGCAATGCATTATTGTGTAGCCATGGTTTTCTGGAGAAGTTGATATTTTAGGAACTGTATTTCAGATCTTAAATAAAATTTGTTTCTAAATTTCAAAGGAAGCAATTTGCAGTGTGCCTTTAATGTTACAGAGGCTAACAAGTCAGCAGGCTCAGGAAAGACCTGGGTAGTGTCAAAGGAGTGTTTCCGACTCCTGGTAAATTTCTTTTTCTGTTAGCTGTGGCAGCCAGGAGTGTGCCCTGTCAAGCCAGTTGCCTCCCCCCTCCTCCCCCTCTCAGTATGGCTTCACATGGTGGGATCACAGAGAGCCATCTTTGTTCTCTGCTCCTTGCCCCTATGAGTTGAGCTGGTATAATAGGGTATTTACTGGGTAATTATAACAGTCCTTTACACTTATGCTTTGCTCCTTTCCACCAGAGGAAGCACGGGCAGCCCCCTTCAGTGTTACCTCTATCAGAAATACTTATAGATTTTGGGCCATGGATAGCAAGCAGCTTTCCCTACTTTCAGCATTAATGTTGTCTTCCCTGTTTTTATAATACCTTGGGCATAGCATGGGAATCCTAGAGTAGGGGATCTATGGAGGAGAGGGATGGTGTTGGATGCCTATGCTTATGAATATACCGTATATGGAAATTTATAATAAGAATCACATATATTCCCACTGGATCAGTTCAGGGTCCCAGCAGGAAATAAGTGGGACTCAAAATGGGTAATGTAAGGGGTATTTAAGAATGAATTTTTCCCAAGTTGTCAGCAGAGTAGTAGGGTCATAGTCTGCTGGGGCTGCCACATTAAAGTACCACAGCTTGGGTGGCTTAAACAACAGGAATTTATTTTCTCATAGTTCTGAGTGTTAGAAGTCTAGGATCAAGGTGTCAACAGGTATGGTTTCTTCTGAGGCCTCTCTTCTCCTTGGTTTGTAGAGGGCCACCTTCTCCCTGTGACTTCACATGGTCTTTTCCTCTGTGCCTATCTGCCCTAATCTCCTTTTCTTAGAAACTCAGTCATCAGATTAGGACCCACCCTGATGATCTCATCTGAACTTAATTACCTCTGTAAAGACTATCTCCAAATTCTGTTACATTCTGAGGTACTGCGGGTTAGGACTTGTACATATGAATTTGAAGGTGATGGATTCAGCCTGTAACATGGTGTTACTACCTCTAGGCAAAGAAGAGGAGGAGGGGCATGTAGAGGTGAGAGGAAGGAGCAGGGTGAAGAAAGGAAGTGGGAGCAGTGGGGGCCTACTGGAATGATAGACAGCTGTATGGAAAAGGGTCACCTAACTACAGCTGTGATCTTAAGGATGTAGTCAGCTCAGAGACCTTAAAGAGAATCAAAGGGAGAATCCACCATGTGGGGGGCGGGGTACCTGACCTTGCTCTTCCCTCCTTTCTGTCTCCTGCTGGGTATTTCCCTTTGGCCAAACTAGAAGCCAAAAGTCAAGGAAGACCTTTGATGTAATCTATATAGACACACAGCAGGGAGGAAAAGTAGATCAGGGGGACAAATGAGAGGTTTCTAGCACACACATTCCTTAAATAACCATAGTTCATACTTTGCCATATATTCTTAGAATTATGTCCTCTGTGGGACCTAGGGCCTGCAACTATATGAGTTCTTAAGAACTCATCAATTCACAGGACAGTTGTAAAATAGATTGTGATACTCATGAAACACTCTATAAGAGTTTGTTTCCTTTGTTACTGAAACTTTGACTAGGAGGCCTAGCAAACAGATGGATCTTAGCTCACCTGCTTGAGCATGTTAGAAATACCACATTTTAAAACTGCCTTTAACTGTCAACATAAATATGACCCTGAGATCCAACCATAGCATGTTGGTGGGATATCCACTTAAGTTGTTATTGGGGATCCCCATCTTTGGTGTTATCTAGCACCAGCTCCTGAAGAGTTCCCCACTGTCATCAGATGTCTGTCCACACTGAGTAGGGATGAGATGCTCATTTACAGTATCTGCAGCAGCCCCCTTGTCCCTGCTGCCTCTATCCAACCCTCTGGGTAGGGGAATCTTTGGCAAGACTAGGTGCCTAGATTCCCTGAGCCTACCACAGGGTCTACCTTGGGTCCTCACATGGAGAATACTCATATCTCTGCTACTGGCAAGACACACAAACCCTGACCTCTCTTCTCTTAATGCCCTCGAATGCCCTCCATTCCTATCCAGGGACATCTGGCTTGATTTCTTCAAGGAATATAATCCTTTTCAAAATGTAAAAGACACTGGCTTCCAACAGCTTCTGCTTCCAGCTCTGCCACAAATTTCCCTCTCCTGGATCTCTGCATGAAATGGGAGAGAGAGAAAATATAAGAACACAATACACACGTTAGCATCTCAATGACTGACAATTCAGTATTTTCCAGTTAAGTTCCAGTTATTTTAGCAGATTTCTTCTTGTTAATTGTTTCATTTTTTTAAACACTTTAGGAATATTCAAGAGAAACCTAAAGTACTTTATTAGGACCTAAATCAGGCCACCCTGTTTATAAAAGAAAGAAATTGTAATAAGTGTACCCAAACTATTACCTGAATCTCTTGATTTAGCAAGGTTCTCAATTCTGAAACTACACAAGTGATATAGGTTCATCTAACCATCTAGATGCCTAAATGACTTCCCTTCTAAAACTAAAGGGTAGTTTTGAAGTATTGTATATTTTCCCCATGAGGTTCAACACCCAGCTGACATGGGGGGTCCATAATAAATAGCTTTTATAATTGTTACTATTTTCATCAGTATCATTATCAACATAAATAAGCCCATTTTCCATTCAGGAGAGTGTATGTGGATTGGTCCAGAAGCATGTGAAATAACTCATGACACCATGAAACACCCAAAAAGTAAAGAAGGTAGCCATTAAATATAAGGCTTTTTTCACCTAAGGCAGGCTTCTGGCACAATAAATGTTCAAAAATGATAGTGCTCTCTCCCTTCCCAAAAGGAAAGGGTGAAAAATACACACCGAAGATCTGTGATTCTCAACCTGAAGTCCACACACTCTGAGGACCTTTAAAGATACCATTAAGAACTAAAGAGCTCTCTTCTCATCTTTTCCCCCCCTAATTCATTATGAAGGTACTTAGCTGAGCTTTCTCTAGAATCAAATGAGATATTTAAAAGTGCATCATGAATTGTGAACTATAACAATGGTTAACAGTTTGCTTGCTTATGGAAATGCCAATTATTAGAAGTTATGTACATATTTTTTAAATTTCAAAATGTAAAAGTCTGTACAAGAAAGAGAAGTTGGAGATAGTCACAATTTTGTTTAAAATGTAAAAGATACACTATTTAGAAAATTCTTAGGATAAGCACTAAAAGATTAAAAATAGACTATAAATTCCAAAATACCAGAGAAAACTCCATTGGCCAAACAAAGGAGAGGAGAAGGGCACAAAGAAAAAATATGCTAAATAGAAAATACAAAGGAGGAAGGTAGAAATATATCTGCAGTATGTCAGTAGTCATAATGTCCATGAATTAAAATCATATTAAAAGGAAAACCTCAGATGGGATTTTTTTCAAAGCACAGAATCCAGTTTCATGCTTTTTCTCAGAGACGCTTAAAATTATCCAGAAAAGTTCAAAATAAAGGAATGAAAAAATATACAGTGTATATTTTATATTTAATATATAGGCAAATAGTACTAAGCAAAAGAAGATGGAGTAGCAAATTAATGCAAAAACAGTAGTAGTATTCACCCACAGGACATAGCGTATCGCCTGTGCCTCTGGGTCTGGGCTGATGCAGACATCACAAGCACTGCGCCAGGCACACATATAGCTAAAGTCACTGCAGAACCACCCAAACTGACCAGGTCACATCCAAGGCCCTTCTGGGAGTCTGAGCAAGGTGGGTAGGGGAGCAATGGGTGAGGTCTTGTTGGAAGTCCATCACTTTTGGGGGAGGGGGGTGCACTTCACTGTACTCTGAGAGAAGGACCAGCCGCTTCTGCTTCAGCCCCAAGTGACCTGGTCAGGCCCAGGTCAGAGGTCTTGTTCAAAGATGTTCCCAGCTAGAAATCCTGGGGGCTTTATCTCCTCCTCTACGAAAAGTTCTCCAAAAGAGAAACAGACTTCAGATGGGGCCAGTCATTGTCCTCCAGGTAAGCATGTCCAGGACTGCCTGGCCATCAGCCTAGGAGAGTCTGGTGCCTGCTGCAGGCTGGAGCAGAGAAACCAAAGTCACAACCTGGAGAGGAGTCTGGTTAGGGTGAGTCCTACATCCTCAGAGCACCAGGGGAATGGATTCATCCTGTGAGCCCCTGGACCCTCATCTCACTCCATCAGGAATCGAGCCCAACCAGCAACCACCAGGCTGCCATAACCTTGAAGATTGCTCTGGAGACACAAAGACCTCCAAGATGGTATCACAGAGAAAACAAAAAGCCAAGTGCACATTCAATCTTGCTTTGCTTCATAGATACCTAATTTTCTTACATTACACTTGTCACTTTTTAGTTTTTAATTTTTAATTTTTTGTTTTAGTACTTCAGAAAGGCATTCCCACTTGAATTCTTATGAATATTTTTCTTATAGTTTCTTTTTTCTCACTTTATACTTTACATTCCCTCTGAGCACCCAGAAAACTATACTTCCTAGGCCCATAGCCACCCCCAACCCTTGTTGTTAGTTGAGGCCACATGACTAGTTTGGGCCAACCGGCTCTGCACAGCAGTGATTTATGTGAGACTGGGGAATGCACACACAGACCCAGCAGGGCAAGAGTGTGGGGGATGCACACACAACTCGCACAAAGCAGGGCGATAGTATGGAGAATGTGCACACACATCAGGTCAAGTGTGGGGAATGTACACACACGCATAAGGCAGGGTGAGAATGTGGGAAATGCACACACACACAGCTGGCCAAGAGTTCGTAATACAACAGGGTGAGAATGTGTGGAATGAACACACATGCACACAGCAGGGCATGAGTGTAGAGATGTACTCACATGGAAGGGTGAGAGTATGAGGAATGTGCACATACACACACCTGGGCCAAAGTGTGGGTAATACATACAGCAGGGAAAGAGTTTAGGGAAGGCACACGCATGGCAGGTCGAGAGCTGTGGGGAATATACACATGCACATGCTTGGTGAGAGTGTAGGAATGCACGCACATGGCAGGGAGTACACACACAAGGCACAATGAGTTCCCGGAATGCACCCCCACACAGAGCAGGAGGACAGTGTGGGGAATGCACACATATAGGGTAAGAGTGTGGAGAACTGCACACATGTGCACATAAGGGTGAGTGTGGAAAATGCGCACAAATGGACACAGAAGGTCGACAGTGTGGGGAATGCACACACTCACTTGGCAGGGCGAGCGTGTGGAGAATACATACAGCTGGGTGAAAGTGTATGTAATACACGCAGAAGGACGAGAGTGTGAGGAATGCGCACGGGGCAGGGCGAGAGTATAAGGAATGCACACTTACAGCAGGGAAAATGGTTTGGAACGCACACTGACGCCCATGCCGTGTCGAGTTGTAAGGAACGAACACACAGCGTGGTGGGAGCGCGGGGGATGCACACACACTCGCACGCCACAGGGCGAGATTATGTGGAATGCACACCAGCGGCAGGTCGATGGTTTGGGGAATGCACGCACGCATGGCAGGGCAGAGAGAGTGTGGGGAATGCACACACGCACCCCGCAGGTCGCTAGTGTTGGGAATGTACACACAACGCATACGGCGGGGGGGGGGGGGGGGGGGGGACGCAGTCCCGGAAGGATTCGCGCCCACGTCAACCCTCCCCCACCCCTGGGAGCCGGAGGCCCCAGCCACTCCCGCACCCATCGGCGGGATCCCGCGCGCTTACCTCTCTTCCGCCCTCTTTCTCTCGGGCACGCCCACATCCTCCGCGATAGGAAGCTGGCGAGTACGCGGGCCCCAGCATTCCCCATTGCTCACCATTTTGTGAATCGAAAATGGATGGGGGGGGGAGGGTTGCGGTGCTGCGGTTGTGCTCACCGCCCCCCTTTTCGGTTCGGTATTTTGCAGGTAGCTCCTACCTTCACATCCACTTGCAGGGAAGCCGCCTGTTTCTCTGGGCTAGAGGCCAGCCTGCTCTCCTTGCAATGGGGAGCTCGTACCCACACCTGACTGCCTTCCCTCCCGACCCCTTCCCCAAAGGGACCGGAGCAGGGGGAGAACAGGGACGCAGCGCGGGACCCGCTCCGGTGCGGGCCCTCGCCTTCGGATCACCTCTGCTCCTTCAGACCTCCTCAGATCCCGAGCGGGCGGTAGCCCTCCTCCTAGCCTGGTGTCCAGAAGCGTGCCCGCCTGCTTCCCAGGTAATGAGATGCTGCACGGGTGGGAAAGGACTCAAGCTGTACAGTGACTTTAATTCACCTTTGTCCGGCGAGACCCGAGTTAACAGTGAACTTGGGCCCCAGATTAACCCAGCAGCGCTGCAGCAGGAGCCGGGGGATCCCTCCTGGCCCAGCCCCAGCCCCAGCCCCCTTCAACTTTTCAGTCTTTGCCAGAAACAGGAAAAATGTACCTCCCTGGAATTTCTATTTGCCTCTCTCAGATTATCAGAGAGGATCAGTCCCTTGGGGGTCAATCCACCATGTCTCCTTCTTTTCACTCCTGCTCCCTAGACCCTCCGTCCACCTACCCTTCCCCAAGACCCCAAGGTCTACCATTTTTCTTGCAGTCCTGTCCAGGCACTGAAATAGGGTTCAGGAAATGAGGTTCGGAGTGAGGGTGTGACTTTTACTAGTTCTTTTTAATATTTGTCAGTTCTGTTCCTTATGGTCATTATTATCATTAGTTAATGATACTAGTAGCCTACACCCTGTTAGCCATTAGAGAATAGAAATAGAGCCATCTATGGTCGTTTGGGAAGCAGGCGGTGGATTGAGGTGTGTGGGTGGCTATATAACCCAGCCACCTGTTTTCCCTGCTCAGTGATAATACAAATGTAGATCCTTTAGGCAGCCCCCTTTTTGGAAGTTTGAAATATACAGAGCAGCTGGAGGTACTTCCCCCCCCCCCCCCCCCCCCCCCCCCCCCCCCCCCCCCCCCCCCGTGCATGTGGAGGGCTTTCCATGAAGTCAGCCTCTGGTCACAGACTCTCACAGTACTTGGAATTTTGAATTTTAAAAGCTGGTCACAGTGTTCTGGTCTTCAAAATTATTATTAATAAAACCTCCACAACTGCTCTATTTGCCAGTTATCTACCACATCCACATCTCTATTAACCCTTTCCAATTGCAATCAAAATTTCCTACTACACTTCTTAGCTTCTCAGGAACAGATCTAGGTTGTGGGGCCTAAAACTTACAATCTGGGGACCCTTGTTAAGAAACAAGAATTTTTAGAAAAGTAAGGGCAACGTAGGCAATTAGGTACCAAAGTTAATATTTATTTATGATAAATCACAGAAAATTACAAAATTTGAACAGCTAACATACACAAAACATCTCCATTTCCATACAAATAACATTTTGATTAATTAACTGACTGGCACACCTCTGACTTTTTCCCCTACAATTTGTGACTACAAACCTCTCTTCATATGACATCTTTGTCATATCATTTTTCCTAGAGAAAAATGTAAAGATAATTTAATCCTTTTGCATGGTTAATCAATTTATCATTATTATTATTTATAAAGATTTCAGCTTTATAACTCATTATTGGTGATGGGAAAATTTTTAGTATTGTTAAATTTGAGTAAACTGCTGTCAACCTCTCTAGTTTCTTTCTTATGTAGGCTTTAAGTTTTCTTGTGTAGATTCTTATAAAAAATATTCATTTTTAAAAATATTTTTATTGATTTTTTTTTAGAGAGAGAGAGAAACATCAATGTGAGAGCAAAACATCGATCGGCTGCCTCCTGCACACCCCCACTGGGGATCAAGCCCACAACCCGGGTATGTGCCCTGACCAGAAATCGAACTGTAACCTTTCAGTGCAGGGGACAGCGCCCAACCCACTGAGCCATACCAGCTAGGGTCATAAATATTCTTAAGAATGACACCCACAAACCAGTTCTATGTCAGTGTCCTGAAGGGGAGCAGAATTTGCCACCCCAAAATATGCCTCTTAGGCATAAGAATTACTTTAGGCTGATTATTTAAAAACAAAAAACAGCAGAAATAGGAAAAGCTCTGAAAACTGAATAGAAATTCCCCTTTTGTAAGAGTGTCTCCCTCTCTGTACCATGAAGAAAAGGATGACTAACACTAGAAACTCTAATCAAGGGAGAAGGTAAGGACTTAAATCTGTATAACAACCTTACCCTCGGTTACTGTGCTTTGCCTGGTAACCTCCCACATACTCGTCTCTAGCTGGAGATGGTATTTAAGGTGGTGGCTTGGGCCAAACCACTGAGCCAAACCGGCTAGGACTAGATTTTGAGTTTTATGGTATCTTTGTCAGTGTCAGTATCTCCTGACAAGTCACCAAGAAATTAATGTGAACCTGTGTGGGTGTGATTGGGCAAAGCCACAGGCATGGTTGTCCAACACCTGGAGTCCGTTTTTGATTAATTATATTATATTTATAGGGCAGAAATGGGAGCCAAGACTAAAAAGTATCTTGATATTAGGTAATGAAGTGGGAATTAGTATAAAATTCTGGTAAGTGGTAAACTAAATGCTTTTAATTTGAGCTATGAGATATGTTCATGGTTCACTAAACATATGAAATAGAGAGTAGCCTTAGGCTTCTTAGCATTGGAGTCAGACAGCCCTAGTTTGAATCCTAGAGCTACTCACTACCCTATGAAATCTTACTAGTAATTACCTAATTACACATGGAAGGGACTGAGAAACCCATGAATAAATTATCCAATTAAACCCAAACTAAAGGTAATTTCCCCTTAGTTGGATCCAAGTCAACTTCCCCTTAGTTGGATCCCAAACATGCCCACATCCATCTCACCATCAACCAGAGAAGTCAGAGTAGAAAAAGACAGTTGTCTCACATTGTGGTTTTTGCTAACTTTACAAAAATATGAGACATAGTGTAGCTCCTGTATTAGTTTTATATTGCCATGTAACAAAATACCAAACTTAGCTGCTTAAATTAAATAACACCTGTTTATTTGGCTGGCAGTTCGGTAAGTCAGAAGTCCAAACATGTCATGGCTGTGTTCTCTGCTCAGGATCTCTTAAGGCTGAAGTCAAGGTGTCAGCCAGGCTACACTCTCATCTGGAACTTAGAGCCCTTTCCCAAGCTTACATGGTTCAGTTTCTTATGGTTGTAGAATGAGGTGCTATTTTCATCGTGTCCCATCAACTTAGCTCAGCCGTCACCCACTTTCCTTGCCGCACAGTCCCTCTATCTTCAAAGCCAAAAGTGGAAAATCTCCCTTACATTGAATCCCTTTCATGCTTCAAATCTCTGACTTAAGGAAAGGCCATCTCTTTAAGGGCTCATCTGATTAGGTCAGGCCCACTTAGGCATCGGCCTTTTGATTAACTCAATGATTTGGGAACTTGATTGCATCTGGAAAATCCCTTTTGCCATATAACATAACATAATCATGGGAATGATATCATCATATTTACAGGTTCCATCTACAATCAAGAGGAGGGAATTATACAAGTGTGAAGGCCATTGGGGATCACCTTAGAACTTTGCCTACCATAACCCTTCCTAGAGGCCTTAGATGGTGCCCATACAAATGAAGGGGCCATGAAGCTTAAGCTTCATTAGCTTCAAGGTGAATTCACCTCTGCATTTCTCTACCCATTTGGAGTTTTTCACTTCATCTAAACAACTGTATTCTGCTCGTGAGCCCCCCAAACCTCACCAATACATGATCATGGATTAGTTACTGCTTCCAATTCTAACAGAAGTTACAAGCTGAATTGAACAGCATTGTTTTTGCTGCTTAGATTTTTAGCGTTTACCTAAATTGGAGGAGGATGGACCCTTACTCCTTGGACATGTAATGAAAGGCAGTCATGATTTCCTATGTATTACCAGGGTATGTTAGGGTGAGGGTGGATAGCTTGGAGATACACAAAGGCCAACCAAAAGGAAATGGTACTTGTCCTTTAGAGACCTCGGGGAACTTCATCATTACTGTCCCTGTTATGTGCCCCACATGGGGACAGGTTGCTTTGTATAGGCCAGTGGGCTATCCCATGTGCCCCTTCACCAGTTTGTGAGGTAGGGATTATTAGCAGGTCAATAGAAATTTGGAGATGATAATGTCCCGTGTGGACTGGAGTTACTAGAGAAAAATTCAAAGAACTAGTAAATGATCAAATCAGTCTACCTTATTTCCTGATTTCATCTTGCCATTCTCCTGCTCAAAGGCTCTGCATGGTAACCCCACAATCCACTGAATAATCTTAGGTTCCCTCTCCTGACATTCAGGGCTCTACAGGATCCAGCCTGAGTCACATATTCTAAGCCTTTTCAACCATTTTTCCTCTGTTCCAGCCTGAAAGACTCCAAATCACTGTTACCCAAACATACTTTATACTTACTCTGTGCTCTTGCTGTGCCATTGTCCTAGAATGAGTGATTTCCCCAGACCTGGTACTATAAAGGAATAGGTAATATAAAGGAATATACATCTCATAAAGGAATTGCTCCTAGGAATATTTCAGGAACATAAAAATAGACCACAGGTGTTGAGAGCCATTAAGTAGCCAGTCCAATGACAGCAAAGGCTTCACACCACCATTGCTTGTGGATAGAACCAGATAGTTTAGCTCAGGCTAGCAAAAAGGGGATTCTTTCAGAGCACTGTGGACCCATCGCTTGGTTTGTAGTCTATGTCTGATTTCATCACTTAATCATGGTACATAAAAGATCACCTTCACTTTGGACACCTTTAATCTCTTCTCCCATCCTTCCTCATGTCTCCTCTTATGCTATATGTTCCTCAGTTCCTTTCCATGAACTCTTTAAATAAATAACCTAGGACTTCTGCCATACTGAACATAGATGGAAGTATTCTCCTCCCAGTGAAGTCGATCACGGCCAGCTTTGTCCACAAAAAGGCCCCTGAAGTTAACCTGCATTGAAAATGCCTTCCCTGTAGAGCAAACACAGAAGAGAGGCCTTCTTGGTACTGTCACAGAAAGAATGTCAAGGCCTAGAGCCTGGACATTAGGCCTTGGTGAAGTGGCTTACTGAGTAGCAGATTTATCACCTTGTAGGCTACTGTAAAGTAATTTGGTAAGACACAAAATCCTCCCTTTCTATATCTACAAGTAATCCTTGCAGCTCATTGAAGATATAAAGAAAAACCTTCCACTGTCTCTTATCAAGAGCAGACCAATAGCCCTGGCTGGTTTTGCTCAGTGGTTAGAGCATCGGCCCGCAGGCTGAAGGGTCTCAGGTTAGATTCCAGTCAAGGGCATGTACCTCGGTTGCAGGTTCAGTCCCTAGCCCTGGTCGGGGCACGTGCAGGAGCCAACCAATCAATGTGTCTCTTTCATATCGATGTTTCTCTCTCTCCCTTCCACTCTCTCTGAAAAGCAATGGAAAAAAATATCCTCAGGTGAAGGTTAAAAAAAAAAAAAATAGAGCAGACCAATAATCCAGAAAATGCCCTTTTAACAGAGAAAAAGAAAGTTAAGTTTTAGTTTTACATAAGTACACTATAGACAAAGCTTATGTTTAAAACCCTTTTAATAAATTTGTTCAATTTTAGCCAGCTTGACTAAGGTAAGATTGTCTCTCTCATCAAGGGGTGTGGTTGATGTAAGTCCCATATGGATGAATGTCATGTGTACAGAAAAAGACAAGAATAAGTAAAATATGTACTATATAAGATATAGCTACAGCCCTGGCTGGTGTGGCTCAGTTGGTTGAGCATCATCCCATGCACCAGAAGGTCACCGGTTCGATTCCTGGTCAGGGCACATACCCAGGTTTCGGGTTTGATCTCCGTTCAGGGTGCATATGGAAGGCAACCAATCGATGTTTCTCTCTCTCTCTTTCTCTTCCTTCCTCTCTCTAAAAATAAATAAAAAGATGTTTTAAAAGATATACCCACAAATATACAGAGTGTCCCCAAAAATGTATACACACTTTGAATAATTATAAAGGCAGTGTTTATTAAAATACCTTTCACTTTCAAAATGTAATAGAATCTACATTAAAAAAATGTGCGTACATTTTTGGGACACCATATATGTATATATATATATGAATACATAAAGGTATTTGAATATAACAAAGTAATATACATATATACTATATAAAAAGTACATTGATAGAGTATATAAAAAGATATATATACATATAAGTACATGCATGTTAATATTAACAATTATTTTCTCCAGGTAAAGGAACTATAGGTAATTTATATCTTCTTTTATACTTTTCTGCATTGGACCTTTTCTAGTAGAAACTTATAATTTCCACAATCAGAGAAAAAGTGAAAATAAGACCATTCGGTTTAAACATACACACACGCACACACACACTTACCTTGATGTGAGACAAGGAAAAACCATCTAACTATATGTTGCTTCTTGTCCCATCTCACCGCTCACCCCCAGGAATAGGCCAGTGTGGGTCAAGGTGGAGGCATTGCCCTCCATAATAACAAATTTTCTCCCTCCACCCAATAGTTTTCTCCTCCCCTCTGTCCTTTGTTAACTGCGTTCAACTCGCAGTTCTCGTTCTGGTCACCAGATGGCGCGCTGACCTCTATTTTCTAAATACTCTTCAAACCGGGATTCGGCTGGATGCCCAGTAGGGGGCGTGCAGAGGCAGCCGATCAATGACTCTCTCATCATTGATGTTTCTGTCTCTCTCTCTCCCTCTCCTTTCCTCTCTCTGAAATCAATAGAGATATATTAAAAAAAAAAAAAAAAAAAGGGTATTGTCTTGGTAAACAGAAGGTTTAAAGAAAACGCTGATTTTTACACATAGCTTATGAATCAGTCCATTCAATACAATCCCACTTTAGTTTGAAAAATACATATTCATATTAAAGGATAGCAGGATATACAATTGAATTCTTCATTTATTCAATACTTCAATAAATATTCATTCCTAGGGTGCTTACTATATGCCAGGTATCCACAGGCACAATCCATATTTCCATGCCAATTTCTTTTCAGAATTCTAGATACTGTACTTGTATCTAACTGCCGACTGGGCAATTCTACCTGGATAAAGATAATAATGTGAAAACTCACCCAAATGCACAAACCAACAATATAATACTTAGCAAGTCCAAATTAATTACATATTCCCTAAACCCTGGGGAACTACGATCAAAACTGGAGGCAGTGTGGGAGGGTAGGAAGAAGGCAGAATTTTATTCAGACAAATCTGAGTTAGAACACAAGATTGGCCTCTTATTAATCTGTATAATCTTATTCCTCATTTGTAAAAGTAATTGAGTTTTGATTAGTATTTCTGAATTGGAGAAAGGGGAATCTCTGGGTATTTTTTAAGGACCCTAATCCCGATCCCTCTCTGCTGCCTCACCACAGGGGCTCCCACTCTCATGCACTGTCTCCTAAGAGCCTGGGAGGACATCCTGGTTAGCACAGAGCTCTCTCTCCAGGGTCCTAGACCCTCAGTGCTTTCTTCTCTGGAATTGGCCAGGCAAGTCGCCTCTCAGACATGTGATGGAGATACCAGCCTTCTGCCTGGGCAGGGAGGTGGTGAAGGGACCCAGAGAACCTGGCTCTGGATGCTGCTGATCCTCCACCATCGATGCCTTCAAAAGCATCTTCACGCCAATTCACAGCTTGACAGCCCTGGCCTCCAAGTCGTGGGCTGGACTTGCAGTGCATAGGGGTGTTCACACAGGTAGTGACACTTTTCTCCTGAGTTGGAGGACCACATGGTTTTGCAGGCTCCCTTTACCTGGGGTCTCCTGTGCCTCTGAGCCTGGGCTGATGCAGACATCACAAGCACTGCGCCAGGCACACGCACAACTAAAATCACCACAGAACCACCCAAACAGGCCGGGACACATCCAAGACCCTTCTGGGAGTCTGAGCAAGGTGGGTAGGGGAGCAACGGGTGAGGTCTTGTTGGAAGTCCATCACTATTGGGGGAGGGGGGCTCACTTCACTGTACTCTGAGAGAAGGACCAGCTGCGTCTGCTTCAGCCCCAAGTGACCTGGTCAGGCCCAGGTCAGAGGTCTTGCTCAGAGATGATCCCAACCAATGTTCCCAGCTAGAAATCCTGGGGGCTTTATCTCCTCCCCTGCAAAAAGTTCTCCAAAAGAGAAACAGAAGAAAGGAAAGGCAAAGTGCTCTGACTTCAGATGGGGCCAGTCATTGTCCTCCAGGTAAGCATGTCCAGGACTGCCTGGCCATCAGCCTAGGAGGGTCTGGTGCCTGCTGCAGGCTGGGGCAGAGAAACCAAAGTCACAACCTGGAGAGGAGTGTGGTTGGGTGAGTCCTTTCACATCCTACCTTAGCACCACCTCTTAGAGACCAGGGGAATGGATTTATCCTGTCTGTAAAATTGCCACAGTGAGCCCCTGGACTCATGTCACTCCAGCAGGAATCTATCCCAACCAGCAACCACCAGGCTGCCATAACCTTGAAGACTGCTCTGGAGACCCAAACATCCTCCCAAATGGCATCACTCAGTAAGAAAAATAAAAACAAAGTCAAGGACACGGGGCTGGCTTATTATTTTGTGGACTGATTACCAAAAAGAACTTTGAATTTCTTTCTTTTTAAAAATTAAATTTATTGGGGTGACAATGGTTAATATGAACATATAGGTTACAGGTGTGGGTTTCTATGTTACAAGATCTGTATATTGCACTGTGTGCCCACCACCCAAAGTCAAATCTCCCGTCACCATATATTAGAATCCCCTTCACCCCCCACCCCCTTCCCTCTGGCAACTACCACACTGCCATAAAGCTGAATTTATTTCTGATGCATTTTACTCATATTGGAAGCAATGCAAGGCATACATGTCTGTCATGGAAAAATACATCTGGCTATTTTGTCATCTCTGTTAGCTTTTTATTGTGTATGGTCTTGTTTTACTGTAAGAAATCTCAATTTTATGTAATAAAATTGATGAGGTTTTTAGTTTCTTTAAAAATATGCTTAAACAAGACTTTCACCCTTTTAATTTTGATACAATCATCTGTATTTTCTTCTATTTGTGTCAGTTTATTCTTACTGTAATTAGGAGTATATTGTATACAGCAGTGGCTCTGTGACTTGTGTGCTAATTTACAAAAATAGCAGATTTAGTGGGTCTGGGGTAAAGCCCAGGTCTCTTCATTTTCAATAAGGGAAACACTGATATATAAAATATATAACCGACTATAATGTTAAATTGGGGAAAACAATTCCCCCACTGTGATCCCTTTGGAACTGCAAATCATATTTTCTAGAGAAGTTAGCACACTCACTGAAGTTTACATAGTCAATAAAACAGAAATTAGGGTTCATGACTGAGTGGGTTCATACTTTTATAAAAATATATATCTTTATTGATTTCAGAGAGAGGAAGGGAGATGAAGAGAGAGAGATAGAAACATCAATGATGAGAGAGTGGTCATTGATCCATCAGCTGCCCCCTGCACGCCCCCCCTACTGGGGATCAAGCCACAACCCAGGCATATGCCCTGATCGGGAATTGATCCGGTGACCTCTTGGTTCATGGGTCAATGTTCAACTACTGAGCAACACTGGCCTGGCCTGAGTCATACTTTAAAAAAATTACTAACCACTGTCTGTGTGTCTAGAACTAATGAGATCAATAGAACAAAATCATAGGTTTTATAAGGATAGTTTAACAGAGAAATCATAATATCTGATACATAAACACATATATGTATATGCATATATATAGTATTTTAATGACTTACAAAGTACTTTTGTTGATGTGGGTGGGGTAGAAGGGAAAAGTTTCTAGCTTGAGCCTTACTTTCCTCTTTAGTATAAACAAATTGAGCAAGTCAGCTGAATTGATAAGGCAAGCCTGCGAGAAGAGAACTCACCCTAAAGCAAGTGTTAAGCAATTAAAACCAAAATCCTTGGAGATTATTTGGGAGGGAAATTCCAAGTACACAGCATTGTATCTGGCTCACAGATTTGTCTCCTGGCCCAGGTCCCAAGGAACTCATGTTTGAGTCCAGTGGAGAAAAGGGAGGTTTTCAGGAAAAACAAACAAACAAACAAACAAAAAACCCACGAAGGACTATTTTGCAAAGAGTCTTTAAGACATTAAGGTTTAAGCAGCACTGGGATGTTATCCACCTGGATAAGTATAATATTAAAGCTGGAGAAAGAGCATTCACCAAATATTTGTAGGAGACACAACTGCATATATGTATATATGCATATACATATATTTGTGTTTTGCACTCTGTGATGAGGGTCATGGAAGGAGCAGGACCCAAGAAAAGGGGCAACTGTGCCTAGCAGACATGACAGTATCCATGGGAAGAGAATAGCAGGGCAGGAATAGAAGGTGACACTCACCTGGAATCTCACAGGAATTGTGAGTGCAAGTGAGCCCTCCTTCCCAGACTCTCTAGGGGTTGGGGCCCTGAAAGATGCAGGTGGGGGGGGGGGGACACAGCTCACATGATCTTTACCTCATTTGGTTCCAAAGCAGTCCTGTAAGTCAAGTATTATTCCTATTTAAGTGGGAAAAGATTGACCCTTAAACAAATATATATATTTCTGCCTGAGATTCAGAAGAAACATGGGATTTACTTTTTAAAAGTTCTGACGTATTTATTAAGTGCCACGTTGTCTTTATAAGATGATAGACAGTGTTTAAATTGCTTTACATTTTTCCCCCATTATATTGGGGTGGTATTTTTGTGTGTGTGCAACATAAGTAAAATGTGTTCGTCCTGAAAAAATGAGAAGCTCCAACAAAGCAAAAATGAAAACAAAATTCGCCTATTATCTTACCCCACACACAGCCACTGTTAAACCTTTGAAGTATATACTTTCAGTTTTACTTTGCATATTAATATATAAATATACATTTTTTTTTATAAAAATGGGATACTACATATACTTTTCGAAAGTTGCTTCACAATATATAACGTCCATCTTTCCATGCATAATGGGTGAGACACATAATTGAAAGGGAGACTTGCCGATGGGGGAGAAGGAGCCCAATTTTACACCAGTTACAAGCGAAACACCTTAAATAAAGCCACGCAAAGAAGTTAAAATTAAGAAGACGGCCAGAGGGATTCGAGCGGCAATACTGAAATCAGGCAAACCCAGCATTGAAGGCCGACACGTTAAATAGGGTAAGGACGGTTCCGTCTCGCCTTCCAGTGCATGATCATCAGTTTGTTTCGTACTCTTTTCATCTCTTCCATCTCCTCTGCTACCTTTATCATCTCCTCGTTGCTCAAATTTCTGCCGTGTATGTCCCCTTTAAGTTGCGGGCGGGAGCGGGCCAGCCTTTCCTTAAAGCTGCCTTCTTCCAGCTTGTGCTTTCCCACCCCGCAAGGAGGCTGCTCCATGGGCGGCCGCGCCTCGAACAGGTCCTGCGGAGAGAGGCGCTCCTCTGGGGGGCGCTCCTGGGACATCAGCAGCTCGGGAAGGAGCTCGGGAAGGAGCTCCTCGGGAAAGAACTCCTCCTCGGAGGACTGTTCTTCCGAAGAAAGCTCCTCGGCAGAAGCTTCCTCCGGACAAGGCTCCTCCGGACAAGGCTCTTCGGGCGAGGGCTCCGCCTGAGGCTGCTCCTCGGCCGTTCTGGGCGTGCTCTGGGGCTGATCTTCGTTTGCTCGGCAGGATTTGTCCATGCTGGGAACGGTCTTCATATAAGCACGGTTATCCAGAAGAGACAAGCAAGGCAGCCGAGTCAGCATATTTGGTGGCTGGACCAAAACCCCGGCCTTGGGTTCCAAAAACCTTCCTTGCCCTGATTCGGAGAACAGGTCCTCCCACCGACGCTGGCCCAGAGGCCGTGGCCCCCGAGGACCCCGCCCCGGTCGCCCCCTCCTTCCCGAAAACCCACCATTTTCCCAGCAGGCCTTGCCCCGGGCCTCTCCCGCAGCTGCAGGGGCGGGGCGGTGGCGCCGCCACGGACTCGGTTCCCACCGGCGTCCTCCCTCGCACCCCAAACCGGTCCCCTGCTCACCCCTTCCCGGACCCGGACCTCTCTCCTGGCCGTTTGCTCCCAGGCGTTCTCTCCTCGAGGTGCCCCGCTGTGACCTGCAGACCCGCAGACAGCCGCCAGACAGGGTAGGGGGAGGGGAGTGGGGAGGGAGGAAGGACTGACTGACACTTGCGCCCCTTTTCTGGGCACCAGCCGCCACCCCCGCGCCAGCCGGCTCCGGTTGCCCCGGACCCAGGCCTCCCCCACCCCCCTCAATGTCTCCCTTCATCTCAAGCTTTGTCCTTCGTGCCCCCACCCCCACCCTTCAGTGCTCGTCATTCTTTTCAGGCGGGACGTGGGAGCTAAGGATTACATAGGAACTATATCTAAGTGTCTGTGGCTCCTTCCCAGGGTTGGCCCACTCACCTCCCCACCCCCAAAACCACCATTTTCTGCACCGAAGTGCGGGCGCTGGGCTGGCATAGGGAAAGGCCTGGACTGGCATAGGGAAAGGCCTGGACTCTCTGCCATCCCGATCCCCGGGATTACTGGGCAGCACAGACACTCACACCGACTTCAGAGGACCGAGGGGACTTCCTTCCTTCTGCTTTTCCCCCTCGAACCAAAGGGCAATAGGCAGACGGTGTCTGGACTGGCAAAAAGGACCAGGACGAGAGGGACTTGGGCAGACATAGGCTCCTGGTCACGTGAGGGCCGCGCGTCACCACCGAGCTCAGATCCCCAGTTACCACTTTGACCGGCAGCCGTGCTGCAGCAATATGCCATTACTTCCAGATCCCCAACGCACCAGGCATCGTCACTCACCTCTCTTTGTTTATATTTGCCTTTTCCTGGTTACCAGACACAGCATCCAGTCCTGGGGATTATTGCCTCTTCCTCTCAGCAGCTTCCCCTGATACCACCTCTCCCCCTCCTTTTCACGTCATCAGCCACCAAGCCCATTATTTCCCCTACAGTCCAGATCCTGCACTGAAATTTGACTATTTCTCTTTAATGAGTCAATATCATATGCTGCCTCTCCTAGTTTAAATCCCTAACTCCATCATGTCCTTGTAGGCTCTGTCAACACGGGTTGCATCTCTTGTCACTTTCATGAGAGATAAGCTTTCACTTTTCCATGACTTAAGAATTTTATTTTTTTGTAAGCCACCAGACCTATATCGAAAATAGAAGCTCTAGTCTAAATTGGTAATCATTCAGTTCTAGAACTCTAGAAAGAATTAAGTTTTTAAAGTATGTAACTCCAAAAAAGACTGAATACTTTGAATTTCATAAATCAAAATACATATTTGTCCAAGTACAAATAGTCTGGAAACTTATTATCTGAAATGGGAGCATTTTTGGTGGAGAGTGTGATATTAATATATATATGTAAGTATATATATAAATATATATGTAAGTATATATATAAATATGTATATACTATTCAGTCATTATTTTTCATAATAGAAGCTAGAAATTTTGCTGGGACTCAGATTCTTAACCAGCCATTTCTTGGTGTTGGTGGTTGAGAAAGTTTATATTAATTCATTAAGTGAGCAAGTATTTGGGTCCTGGGACTGCTGGACCCAAAAAGATAGATTCAGCACAAGGACTTTCATATTAAACTAGGCAATAATTCTGTTGAGCACACACTGAGTAGTGAGATTAAAATCATGCTCACATGATTTTCAGTTGTCATCACAAGTCTGTATTTTGGGATCAAATTGTTTTATGATCTTCACCATCATGCGTGCATCTCACCTACTCACATCAGCCTGGCTGCTACTTTCTCATGCAGATGCCCTTTCTTCAAGGGAGCAGACTATACCTCTCCTCTCTATATTTTACACTCTCAGGGTAGGTGGCGATCAGATCTGTGAGGATCTTGGGATTGCTTCTCTCAAATCCAGGCTGACCACCTAGTAAGTTTCCAAACAGAAATTCACATGTGAAATTTTCCATTTCGTAACTTTTTGTTCAACATTTAATTTACTTTGTGCTGAGATAGCAGAAAGACAGATATTAGTTCACCTTTACATCTTTTACGTAACTGTTACTTTTCAAAACCAAGTTTACACTGCATTATACCTTCTTTATTTTTTTCACTAAGGTTTGGCTTCATCATTGCATGGTTTCTTTCCAAGAGGAGCCCCATTTCATTCATTTCTTCATTTCTATCCTTTTTTTCCCTTACATCCTGTGATAGAGAACTCAGTACCTTAAAAGACACCCTGTTGAAGGTTCAGGCAATTCTCATCATTCAAAATGGGTTTTTGTTGTTGTTGAGCTGAAATCTTCCTCCCAGTAGTTTACACACATTGATCCTGGTTCTGCCCTCTGGAGGGTACAAGTATAAAATACAAAAGTGCCTTTTACCCTTGACAGCCTGACACTGCCAGAGTCAATGTTCTAGTTCTTTCCTCTTCCCATCTGAGACAATCTACTTGACCTTTCTGTGACTCAATTTCTTCATCTGCAAACTTGGAGACATAATAGTACCTACCTTATAGGATTTGTAAGAGGAATGAATGGGTCAGTATATGTAAAGGGCCTGGAATAGTACCTAGCATATAGAAAGCACTCTATAAGCACTAACTATAATAATAGTAATAATAATGGTATGACATAGTGCTAATAACACTACTAATTATCATTCTTCTATTAACATTAATTGACCGCTTATGCTGGGCATTACACTAAATACTTTCAATCTCATTTAATCTTTAAACAATTATGTTCTTACAAAAAAAACTCCTCAGTTATTTCACCTCTTTCTGATGTGATATTTTTTTTTTTTCAAATTTATCATCCTACATGCTCCTCCTGAATTTGTAAATGTCTCTGAAAATACTAAATATTATGACTAGTGTAGAATGGAGTGATCTTATCACATCCTTCATTGTAGAATAGCCACTATACGTCTATAGGTGCATCCTAAGATCATAGCAGATTTTGTGGATACCATATCACAGTTGAATCCAGGTGTGTTTTTTTAAAGAACCAATTGCATAATTGATTTAGGGACTTTTTTTAAAAACTTTTTTTTACATTTTTTTAAATTTTACTGATTTGAGAGAAAGAGGAAGGAGGAGAGACAGAGGAAAACATCAATTTGCTACCCATTGATGTGTTTGTTCATTGGTTGATTCTTGTATGTGCCCTGACTGGGGATTGAACCCGCAACCTTGGTGTATCTGGACAATGCTCTAACCAACTGAGCTATCTGGCCAGGGCTACAGTTGAATCCAGTTTAAGTTGCAGTCAACTGAGACCCCCAGATCTGTTTCATACATCTGTTAATGCATTTCTATAAGTCATTTTAGATTTTATTTATGTGTGGGTTTTTTCAGAAAACTAGGTGTGGGCTTGAAAGAAAAAATTGGAGATCCTAGTGAGAAGGATGTTACTAGAGTCCAAGTGAGAGCTGACAAGGCATGAAGAGAGGCAGTAATGGTGTGGGTAGAGAGAGGGGGACAACAGACAACGACCTAATGGTCGCAGAAGGCTGCTTCATTCCCAGGCCAGTGGTCATAAGGGCAACTGTTGGTAAGCCATTCCCCATTCCCCTGCCTGAGACACAGCTCAGCATGGACAGCCACTGGGGACAGACTCAAGGAGACAGAAGCCTCGTCCTTATTGCCCTGACAGGAAGACTCTGGGAGAAAGATATGACAATACATAAGACATACGTAGCACTACTGAGACCTACAAGAGCTCCAATCCCCAGTCGTGAAGCTGTGATACCTCCCGCGTTCAGAAATTGGCTCAGGCTACAATGGGATTTTTTTTTTTTTAATCCTCACCTGAGGATATTTTTTTCAATTGCTTTTCAGAGAGAGTGGAAGGCAGGGGAGAGAGAGAGAGACATCAATTGGTTGCCTCCTGCACGCACCCCGACTAGGGTAGAGGATTGAGCCTGCAACCCAGGTACGTGCCAAGGAATGGAACCCCGGGACCCTTCAGTCCGAGGACCAATGCACTAACCAAAGAGCAACCAGCTAGGGCAGTCATTTTAGTTTTAACCCAAGTATAGAAACTTCTATTTTTCTGGGTTAAATGTTGTCTTGTTAGATTCTCCCTCATTCTTTGAATTCAGGTTCTGTCATTCAGTACATTAGCTACAAAATATTAATTTAAAGCACACCAAGGTCAGGAAAGATCTAGGGGAGATCTCAGCAAAGAGCTCTGACTCCAAATAAGAAAATTCCTTTTCCCTGTTGAGTGTGGCAGCCAGGAGTGTGTGCCCTGCTGGGCCAGTTCCGTTCCTTTCCTCTCTCAGTGTGACTTCTCAGGATAGGATTACTTTCTAGTGCTGCTGATAGAAGACACAGTTGCCCCTCAAAGTTCCCAAACCAGTATAAATTAATCCTTGATGAGAGCTTGGTAAACATGGGGGGTGGGCAGACAAGGGAGGTAGGAGAAATTGGAACCAGGAAAGGAGGAAGGAAGACTGTGTTGGTATTGGCTCTAATTCTCTGCCTGACAGTAGCTGATTTGGGGTTCCCTTGAGAGGAAGGGCTCTCCACAAGGAATAGGTGAAGGTGGTTTTGCCGTGGTGATTTGTTACAAAGGAATGTGATGGGCTCCTTGTCTGTGTGTGATCAGGTTGAGAGCTGTGAGATAATCCTTCCGATGAATTTGACTTGATACTGCTGATGTAAGGTCCTGTGATGATTTGTTGCTGGGCTCACTCTTGCTAGTGAGGGCTGAAGTCTAAGAAACTCCATTTTGCAGGTGAGATAACTAAGGCTCTGGGAGGTTACATATTGTTCCCATGGAAACACAGATGATAGTAAGTAGCTGAGGTGGGATTTAAACCCCAGCAGTGTACATGCGAGACTGAACCTTTAACCACTTTGTAAAACTGTTCCTGGGCAGTGGGCTCCAGACACCTTATGTGCAGCCAGGGTGGGCAGCACAGGCCTTTTCATGTAGCAGGAGCTGAAGGCTGTCAGGGCAGCCAGGGTGCAGGGGAAAGACAGCCCCTGGCAACTGCTGCCATGATAATAGTCCCCAGAGGTGTGGCCTTCCTCTGAGGGATCTGAAGAAGTCAAGGGTGGTTTCTGGGTCAGGGATTCCTGTACCCTGGTGAGGCTGCACTTCTGTGGCATGATCAGAGCCCCCCTCCCTCTGAACCCCTCTACAGCACAGACTCGGTGGAGGTCTGGTTTCATTTTTCAGGGCCTGCCAGCCTAGAGTTGAGTTCTGCCCTCTCCAGCCCAGAAGTTCCTCATGCTGCTGCAATCTCTGCATTCCTTCCAAATGACACCCATGGCAGTTCTTTGTCTCAAGACTTGCTGCTGTAGGCGGCAGCCTGTCCAGACTGTGGTTCTCAGGCTCTCCTCACCCCAACCTCCCCCAAGGGAAATAGTCAAGTGGGAAATGCAGTGACTAGAGTCTTCTCTTTTCTGCTCCTGGCCTCATCTTACTAGCCCCCCCCTACACACACACACACACACACGCCACGCCACACACACACATATACACCCATACCCATGTATGTGCCCAGAGAAACAAGGAAGGGTCTTTGAGGAAAGGTGGGGCCCTGCCGGGCGTGGCTCAGCGGTTGAGCATCGACCTAGGATCCAGGTGATCAGGGTTCGATTCCCGGTCAGGGCACATGCCCAGGTTGCGGGCTCTATCCCCAGTTAGGGGCGTGCAGGAGGCAGCCGATCCATGACTCTCTCATCACTGATGTTTCTCTCTCTCCCTCTCCCTCTCCTTTCCTCTCTCTGAAATCAATAAAGATTTTTTTTTTTTTTTAAGTGAAAAGTCAACCCAAAGAATGGGGAAAAATACTTGCAAATCATATATTTGATAAGAAACTAATTTCCAGAAGACATAAAGAATTTTGGAAATTCAACCATAAAAAGACAACCCAATTGAAAAATGGGCTAATGATTTCAATAGACATTTCTCCAAAGCTATACAGATAACCAAAAGGCCCATGAAAACAAGCTCAGCATCATTAGTCATTAGGGAAATGCAAATCAGAACCAAAGGGAGATAACATTTCACACACAATATGATGGCTAAAATGAAAAGGATGGAAAATAAGTTTTGGCAAGGGTAATGAGAAACTGAAGCCCTCTAACATTGATGATGGGAATGTAAAATGCTGCACCCAATTTGAAAATAAATTGGCAGTGCTTCAGAATGTTAAACATAGATTTATCGTATGACCCATCAGTTTCATTCCTTGGTATACACCCAACAGAAATGAAAAGATATGGCCACGCGAAACTTAAACACAAATGTTCATGGCAGCATTGTTTATAATGGCCAATGGGAAAAAAAAACCGAATGTTCAACTGAGGAATAGACAAACAATATGCAGTATATATCATATAATAGAATATATTTGGCAATAAAAAGAAGTACTGAAACATGCTACAAATGGATAAACCTTTAAAACAATATGCTAAGTGAAAGAAGTCACAAAAGACTCTATATTCAATTTATGAGAAATTGCCGTATCAGAAAATATATGAGACAGAAAGTAGATTAGTGGTTGCTTGGGGCTGGCAGCAGGGTAGGGACAGGAAATTATTGGTAATGGATACCAGGTTTCTTTTGGAGATAATGAAAATGTTCTAAAATTAGATTGTGTGATGGTTGCCCAACCCTATGAATGAACTAAAAACCACTGGTAGTTCATTTGGGTGAATTATATGGCATATAAATTATATCTCAATAACACTGTTAAAGAGATAATTATACAATAAAATGATGTGTTGTGGGATTATAACACATGTAGAAGTAAAATATAAAACAATAGAAAAAAGAAAGGGGGGGAATACACAGTTGTAAAGTTCTTCCATTATCCACGAAGTCACATAATATTATTTGCAGGTATACTGTGATAATATAAATAGTGTAAACTCCAGAGCCATGGCTTGGATATTTTACCTGAGGAGAGAAGCAGGCTATGAAACAGAGAGCTGTAAGTCTCTTCCCAAAGGAAATGACTTCATTTGTACAGTACGGAGTAGATCAACCCTAAAGTTGTTCTTGAAAACAGTGCAGGTTGTGGTGTGTGGTATAATAAAAATATATATTTAGTCTTTGTCTCCAGTTCCTGGCACAGAGCTCCTAAAACCATTGGGATTTCCTAAATTATAGAAATGTCTTTTTTGTTCACAGTGAGCCCCTTTTGACCACATCTGAGTTTATTATTAACGAGGTGATACATGGTAGGACCCCCTAGCTTCAGAATGGGGGCTGGTCACCATAAAGACCAAGCAAATGATTAGGAGTGAACTTTCAGTCTCACCCCACCCCCGTCCCCAACCTCTAGAGAGGTAAGAGGGGCTGGATATTGAGTTCAATCACCAATGACCAGTGATTTAATCAATCATGCCTATGTGACAAAACCCTGTACCACTGTTTCCCCAGTGCCTTGCCCTGAGCCTCTCTTCCATTTAGCTGTCCCTGAGTTGTATTCTTTAAAATAAACTGGTACTGGTAACTAAAGCACTTTGAGTTTGGTGAGTTCTATTAAACTTAAAAATTGAGGAGGGGAACATGAGAACCCCCAAATTTGTAGTTGGCTGGGCAAAAGTGTGGGTAGCCTGGGCACTCCATTTGTGGCTGGTGTCTGACGTGGGGGCATTTTTGTAGGACTCAGCCCTTAACCTGTTGGATCTGCATTAATTTGATGAATTAGTATCAGAATTGAATTGAACCCTGCCCAGGTAGCTCAGTTGTTTTGAGTGTCCTTTCGATACACCAGGGTTGTGGATTTGATCCCTGGTCAGGACACTGCAAGAATCAACCAATGAATGCATGAATAAGTGGAACAACAAAAATTGATGTTTCTCTCTCTCTCAAGTGAATAAATAATTTTTTTAAAAAAAGAATTGAATTGAGTTGTAGGGCACCCAATTGGTGTTAGAGAATTGGTTGGTGTTAAAGAACACAACACTTCTGGTGTTATACGTGGTGTCAGATAACACCACACACAGTGAAAAGCAATTGAGAGGACAATGGTAGATTCATTGGAGATACAGACTAAACCTTAGGTCAGCTATTTATTTACCTGAGAAAACCTGGGAGAGAGAACAAGGAGGAGACATGGGAGCAGAACTAATCTCAGTCACTAGAACAATTTATGGCTCAGGGCATAGTGCAATCAACAGGCAATTAGTGGCATTTAAAAGCTGTATGTGTTCAGGGAAATAGTCAAAGAGAGCCCTGCCCAAACCACCTGATAGTGAGCATACCTAAAGCTGTGCCCACTGAGGAGCAAAATAAGAGGTGTCATACTGTGTGGGCACAGATATTATTTGTTTAGAGACTAGCTGGATTATCTAAAATGATCTAAATTATCTAAAATAATCCAGCTAGTTGCTAAAAATAAACATGAAAATAACAATAACAAGGACCAGAGGGGGAGAGTCAATACCCAGAATTGAACTAAAAACTACCGATTTGTAGATTTCCAAACAAAAGCCACGAAGCTGTTTTAAGGAAGTTGAGGTGGGAAGGATGACATCTAAGTGTGACATCTAAGTACATAGAGGTGGGGACTCTGGTGCCTGCGAAATGGAACTACATACTTCTTCATTCCTCAGATGTCTCATTAGCATGTGAAATCTCCACCCAGGGATGTGTTTTTTACTATTATAATGAGGGTAAAGTCATGTAGTGATCATTCTGGGGCTTAACTACAGCCCAGGGCTCATTAGGTACAGGGTTTGAGGGGCAACCTGCAGAAATTCCAATCTTATCTAGGAGAGGCTCAGCCTGTCTCAGTCTGACCCACGTTGAATTAATTTTGTTGTATGGTATGATGCAGTGCTCTAAATTCAATCTTTGACATGTGGATATCCAGTTGTTCCATCACTGTTTTAAAACTATTCTTTTCCCTCTGAATTGTCTTGGCACATTTGTCAAAAATCCATTGACCCTAAATGTGACAGTTTACTTCTGGACTCTCTTTTCCATTAATCTATATATCTACCTTTATGGCAGTACCACACTGTCTTGATTAATAATGTTTTGAAACTAAGAACTACAAGATATCCAATGGTGTTTTACTTTTTAAATTTTTATTATTTTATTATTTTATTGAACTTATTGGGGTCGCAGTGGTTAATAAAACCGTACAGATTTGAAATGTACAACTCAATAAAACAGCACGCACTCACCACCCAGTCAAGTCTCTTTAAGTCCCCGCCCCCCCCCCCTTTACCCACTTCCACCTCCCCCCACCTCCCTTTCCCTCTGGCAATCACCATACTGTTGTTCGTGTCTATGTGTCATGTATATATATTTTGCTTAATCCCTTCACCTTTTTCCCCCAGCCCCGTAAACCCTATGCCCTCTGACAGCTGTCAGTCTGTTCTCTGTATCTATGCTTCTGTTTCTATTTTGTTTGTTAAATTGTTGGAGGCAGAAATATTAATCCTGTTCCATTAACCATGATTTTTAGCTATAGTTATAAGAAATATTAATCATGCTGTGTTAAGCATGATTATTCTGTTCTGATTAGAAAAAGCACTTTCTAACCTGTCTGGGAGTTATACGCCCTGGGGCAAGGGAGTTGACCTTGATCTGTGGTCCATTCTCCTTTTTTCATGGAAAGATAACCTTGTTCCCAAAACAATGGAGCCCGCTCTTTGCAACCCCCAGCCCGAATTTCCTGTAACCTGTAAACCTTTATACCCATTCTTGTTCCTTTTGCCCACTTCCCCGTATAATTTTTGTCCTTCTACCCGATATAAGCTTCTGGCCTATGGGGAGGTATAGAGCAGATTTTAGGTGAAAGGATCCTGCTGCTCTCCCATACTTCTGGCATTATTAGAATAAGTACTCATGTATGATTCAACCTTGTCTCTGCTTCATTGGCTGAAGTAGTGATAGGCAGCCTGGACCCATTGTGTCCAGTTTCAAAAATTATTTTGATTAGATTCCACATATAACTGAGATCATATGGTATTTGTCTTTCTCTACTGGCTTATTTCACTCAACAAAATAATGACAAGAGGATTTCCTTATCTTGTTTATTTTTTTAGAGGGAAATTTTTTAGTCTTTCACCTTTAAGTATGATGCAAATTGTGTATTTTTGGTAGATATTCTTTATCAAGTTGAGGAGTCTCTTGCATTCCTACTTTGTTGAATATTTTTATCATGGTAGGGTGCTGGATTTTGTTAAAAACGTTTTTTCTAACTCTATTGAGATGATCATGCGTTTCTTTGGCTTCCATTTGTTAATATGGTGATTTATTTTTCTGTGTTATACCAAACTTGCACTCCTGGGATAAATTCCACTTGGTCATTGGGTATAATCTATTTTACATATTGCTGGATTAAATTTTCTAGTAATTTGTTGAGGATTTTGCATCTACACTTGTATAAGATATTGGTCTGTAGTTTTCTTGTACCTTGTCTTGTTTTGATATCGGGGTGATTCTGCTCTCATAGAATTAATTGGTAAGTGTTCCTTCCTCTTCTATACTCTTAAAGTAATCAAAGAGGGAGGCCATTACACTGGGGTGGCTGTAACAACCTGGCAGCCCAAGTAAGCAAACTGAAACCTAAACCAGAGTCATTCAATTCCTGTAAATGCCTCAAGGTTAAGAAGAACAGTTAATCACAAATAGCCAATTAGGCTTCCCAAATAATGCAACCACTTGAGATATATCCAATTAAATAAATCAGACCAATTCAATTTCCTTTCTTTGCCTCTGCATCTTCTCTATAAAAATCTTGCCTGTAGTTCCTATCTGTGGAGCTCTCCTAACCTCGTCCAATTTGGCACTGTCCAATTTTTTAAAAATATGTTTTTATTGATTTCAGAGAGAGGAAGGGAGAGGGAGAGAGAGAGATAGAAACCAATGATGAGAAAGAGTCATTGATCAGCTGCCTCCTGCACACCCCCTACTGGGAATAGAGCCCCAAACTGGGGCATGTGCCCTGACTGCGAATCGAACCGTGACTTCTAGGTTCATGGGTCGATGTTCAATCACTGAGCCATGCCAGCCAGGCAGCACTGTCCAATTTGAATTGATGTTTGCTCAAATAAACTCTTTAAAAATTTAATATGCTTCAGTTTATCTTTTTTTCTTAATTTATCTTTATTGTTGAAAGTATTAAAAATGTCCCCTTTTTCCCCCATTGACTCCCTTCCCCCTCCCCCCTAGGCCTTCCTGCACTATTGTTTGACCATGGGCTATGCATATATGCATATAAATTATTTGGTTAATCTCTTCCCGGCCCCCTTTCTTTTAACAAGACTTTGGCAAATTTTAAAGTGTAGCATTTATTCTTCTTTAACTATGGGTAGGTGGAAAGAAAAATCATATTCCTGTGTGTCTTCTCTGCTTTCAATACTCTACTACCACACTACTTCACTGATGACACCATATATGTGGGTTTTCCACAAATCAAGCAATTCTGTGACACCAGCTAGGTGTCCTATTTTAACTCAATTCTGACACTATCTACCAAGAGATAACATCAGATCCCACAAGTAGAGTGTTAAGTCCTACAACACCACCCTCACCCTCACTTCAGATGACAATTGCGAGTCCAGGTTACCTGTGCTTCTGATTGGAGGTTGTCATGACCCCCTCCTCAGATTTGATTAATTTGTTAAAGCAGCTCACAGAATTCAGGAAAACATTTTACCTACCAGATTAGCAGTATATTATAAAAGGATATAACTCAAGAACAGCCAGATAGAATAGTTGCATAGATCAAGGTATGTGGGAAGGGGCATGCAGCTCCCATGCCTTCTCTGGGAGAGTGAATCTTCTAGCACCTCCATGTGTTTACCAACCCGGGAAGCTCCCTGAACCCTACAGTTCAGAGATTTTTATGGAGGCTTCATTACATAGGCATGATTGATTTAAGTCATCGGCCATTGATGATTAATTCAACCTGCAGCCCCTCTCCCCTCCCCTCAGGTGGTGTGGGGGGGGGGAGGGAGGAGGGAGGGAGGGAATGAAAGATCCACCCCTCTAATTATGGTTTTCCCCCTGTCAACCAGTCCTCATCCTTAGGTTACTTGGGGCTTTGTAAAGGTCACCTCATTAATATAAACTCTGGTGTGGTTGAAAAGGGCTTGTTTTATATAACAAGACAGTACCTTTATTGCTCTCATCACTTAGGAAATTCCGAGGGTTTTAGGAGTTCTGTGCCAGGAACAGGATGAAGACCAAATGTATATTTCTTATTATAAAAAAAACAATATCACAGTAGAATTCACCAGTGCAGCTATCTGGTTCTAGGTTTTTCTTTGCAGAAAGTTTTTTGTTTTTTTTTTATAACTAATTTCATCCATTTTCTTGTTATAGGTCTATTTAGACTTTGTATTTCTTCTTGACTTAGTTTTGGTAGTTTGTATCTTTCTAGGAATGTTCATTTCTTCTAGGTTATCTAATTCATTGTCATAAAATTGTTTATAGCAGTGATTTTCAACCTTTTTCATCTCATGGCACACATAAACTAATTACTAAAATTCTGTAGCACATCAAAAAATATATTTTTTGCCAATCTGACCATAAAAATACTGACATTACAGAAATAAAGAGGGTTATAAAGGAATACTGTGAATAACTACATGTTAACAAATTAGATAACCTAGAAGAAATGGACACTTTCTAAAAAGATACAATGTACTGAAACTGATTAAAGAAGAATTTGAAAATTGGACTAGACCTATATAAAGTAAAGAGATGAGTAATCAAAAAAACCTCAAAAATAAAAGCCTATGTCCAGACAGCTTCATCGATTCATTCTACCAAACTTTAAAGAAAAATTAACACCAAACCTTTAATATTCTTCCAAAAATAGAAGAGAGAACACTTCTCAATATATTCTATGATGTGAGCATTGTCCCAATATACAAACAGAAAAAAATTACAAAAAAGAAAGCTATAGAACAATATCTCTTATGGATATAAACACAAAATTTCTCTACAGAATCCTACCAAAATAATCCAGCATCATATATAAAGGATACCATTATCAAGTGGAATTCACTCCAGGAATGCAAGGCTGGTTTGACATCTGAAAATCAGTCAATCAGTATAAAATGCCATATTAACACAGTAAAGGAAAAACTCATGATCATATCACTAGACACAGAAAAAGCATTTGACAAAAATGGGAGCTTCCTCAGCCTGGTAAGGATATACCCAAATGTAACTCTAGCTTACATTATACTTCATGGTTAAAGATTTAATGCTTTTCCCTTAAGATTAGGAACAAGACAAGAATGTCTAATCCCCATACTTTTATTCAGTATTGTACTACAGGTCTAACTAGGGCAGTTAGGCAAGAAAAAGAGATAAAAGGCATCCAGACTGGAAGGAAAAAGCAATTGTATCTCTATTCATAGGCATAATCTTGTATATAATATTCCTAAGGTATCCACACTGAAAAAAGCTTTTAGAACAAATAAGTGTATTCAGAAAGGTAGCAGAATACAGTATTAGTATACAAAATGAGTTATATTTCTATATACTAGCAATGAACTATCTAAAAAATGAAAATTAAGAAAGTGATTCAATTTTCAAAGCATCAAAAAGAATAAAACACTTGAGAATAAATTTAACCAAAGAAGTACAAAATTTGTATGCTGAAAAATAAAAAAAACATTGTTTAAAGAAATTAAAGAAGACATAAATAAATGTAAAGATATGCTGTGTTCATGGATTAGAGGACTTAATATTGTTAAATTGGCAATACTTCCCAAATTGACCTTCAGAGTCATTGCAATCCCTATCAAAACTCCAGTTGACATATTTTCAGAACTTGACAAGCTGATACCAAAATTCACATGGACATCCAAAGTAACCCAGAATAGCCAAAATGATCTTGAAAAAGAATTAGAAAGTTGGAGGCCTCACAGTTCTCTATTTCCAAATTTATTACAAAGCTACAGTAATCAGGACAGTGTGGTGCTTGCATAAGGATAGACATATAGATCAATAAAACATAATTGAGGATCTAGAACTAAACCCTTACATTTATGGTCAGTGCATTTATTTATTTTATCCTCACTCAAGGATATGTCTATTGATTTGAGAAAGAGAAAGAAATGTCAATGTGAGCAAGAAACATCAACCAGTAGCCTTCTGCACATACCCCGTCCAGGGATGGAACCCGCAACTAGGTATGTGCCCTGACCATGAATCACACCTGCAACCTTTTTGGTGTACAGGCCAACACTCCAACCAATTTAGCCACCCAGCCATGGCAGTTCAATGCATATTTGACAAACGTACCAAGACAATTCAATGGGAAAAGAATTAGTTTTTAAAGAAATGGTGCTAGGCCAACTGGATGTCTGCATGCAAAAGAATGAATTTGGACCCTTCTCATGATATAAAAACTCAAAGTGAATCATAGCTCTGAGTGTAAGAGCTAAGCCTATAAAACTCTTAGAAGTTAACATGGGAGTAAATATTTACCAGAGGTTAGGCAATGGTTTCTTAGAGATGACACCAAAAGCATAGTCAATGACTATATACATGTGGGCCTGTTTCTGGACTGTTTTATTCCATTGATTTATATATGCCTATCCTTATGCCAATATTACACAGACTTGATTATTTACTATAGCTTTATAGTCTTTTTTAAAATATGTTTTTATTGCTTTTTAGAGAGGGAGAGGAATAGAGAGATAGAAGCATCAATGAGAGAGAAGCATCATCTATCGGCTGCCTCCTGCACACCCCCTACTGGGGATGGAGCTAGCAACCCAGGCTTGTGCCCTGACTGGGAATTGAACCAGTGACCTCTTGGTTCATGAGTCGATGCTCAACCACTGATCCATACCAGCCAGGCTATAATTAGCCTTGAAATCAGCCAATGAGTCCTCTAACTTTGTTCTTCATTTTCAAAATATTTTGGTTATCCTATGTCCTTTGCTCTTCATATAACTTTTAGAATCCATTGTCTGGTCCATAGATTAGTCTCAGGACACAGCCTCCAGTGGACTCAAAATATCTGAGTCTTATGAAGAGAAAAGAAACTATAAGCAAATATAAAATGAACTAAAAATATTAATGACTACTTTGCTAAGAAATATGTAATACAGTGGGGCCCAAGCAGCCCTTGGGCAGTACCACCTGGGTAGATACAACTCTAAAGTTGGGGGACAGGTGTTATCCACACTCCTGTTGGAGTCAAGTAGGGGCTTTGGCCCTTCAAAGACTATAGGGAATCAGAGTGCCTTTGTCACCATGAGGACTCCATCATATCAATAGCTGTCAGCAGAAGGTACAGGACACAGCCTAATAGATATGGTAATATCCAAAGAAGGGTGGTACCTCTTCTCAGCTGCTTGGACTTGTTCCTGGGCACAGGTGAGACCTACCTTTCTTTTTTCAGCTCTCCCGAGTGTCTGACAGGGTCCCGGATCCTACTACTGCAAATGAGCCAAACCAACACAGCTCACATACTTAGTACCTCATCTGATCCACTCAGAAGTCTGTGAGGCAAGTCTTATTCTCATTTCACAGATGACAAGACTGGCCATTATAGCATCGGATCTCTTGTTATAACCACCAGGTTGATTCCTCTAGCTGTGAACCATAGAGATACTGTGTTTTACTTATCGTTTTACATTCTGACAAGAATTTTCAGTGTCTTCATTGCCCTCATAAGCTCACTGAACATTTCAATGGTTTACCGTGTATTGATTTCTGGATTTCTTTTTTTTTTTATTATGACAAACATAACCCATATCCTTTAGGAAAAAGTGGAGATTAGTGAGCAAAGCAAAGAAAAAGAATCACAGATAGAGACATAGGACAGTAGAGGACCCAGGAAAAGGGACATCAGTGCCCACTGACATGGTCACAACTAGGGGACAACATGGGGGTGGGCATGCCCACAGAGGAATGGCATGGATGTACCTAACCATCAGGTGACTGCACTTATAAGACCTATTTTTGGCTACCATGCAGGAAAAAACATCACCAGCTTTTTAGTGTATACATTTTCGGAGTCTTCTCTGCATAAGTGCATTATGCAAACATATTCACATTTTTACAAAATTGGGCTGACACTGTATATGTGGTTCTGAAAACTTTTTTATTGTTTTACAAAGTACCATGACCATCTCTTCCATGCACGTGGGTGAAAATCCCCTACTGAAACAGAGAGCACTGTATAGTTGGATCAAAAGGCTGCTGGTAACAAGAATGACAGACACTTATAGCAAAGTATCAGCTTAAGGTTGAAGCACATTGCCTGGCAAATGATACCCCCCCCCCCAAGGAAAGCAGGGTTGGAGTATTCTTATCAGAGAAATCAGAATTGAAGTCCAAGGACTTTAAAGATATGGGATATCATGTAAGCCCCTGTGGCCCCTACCTCCACCCCTCATTCCCCTGACACCCCGTTGGCCCCTTGGGAAGAATGGATCCTGTACATCTCTTTGCATCCAATGAAAACCACCCGTTTTCTGTTTTTTCCTTAGCTCTTCCTGAGCCCTTGACACATCTCCACATTCTCTCATCATCTCCTCACTGCCCAAATGCCTTTCCTGTAAGTCCTCCTGATAGTCCTTGGGGGAATCTTCTGTCCCCCTGTCCGTTTTTCGCTTTGCTTTCCGGGGCACATAATCTTCAGCCGGGCGCTTTTCGGCAGCCCGCAGCTGGCTCTCTGGCTTGGACTGGGGCTCTGGCTTGTCCTCAACGCGTGTTTTTCCCTCACCTTCAGACTTGCTCTGCTTTTCTTGTTTCCCATGATCATCTGGCTGTCCTTTGTCCTGGCACTTTTCCTCCTGCCCTGGCTTCCCCTCCACTTCTGGCTTTTCTTCCTCATCTGATTTTCCTTCATCTTCTGTATCTATTTCATCTTCTGTATCTACTTCATCTTCTGTATCTACTTCATCTTCTGTATCTATTTCATCATCTGGCTTTCCCTCACTTCCCAGCTTTTCTTCATTTTCATTGTCAAGTTTTTCCATGTTGAGATGTCCCCTCCTTTTCCTGTCTGGGGGGGGGGGGTGAGATGGGAGGAGAGAAGAGAAAGGGGAGACCAGGAAGATTGAGGACTGGCTCAGATAGCACTGGCATCTGGCCTGTGGTCAGGGTTCCCTGAGCTGGCCTTCTGCCACACTTTCCTCCACTGTTACACACACACACACACACAGCCAACCATTTCTTTGGCAGGCCCTGCCATCTTCTGTACCATGCTTTAGCCTGGGTGGGGTGTGTTTATATATGTGCAGGTGGGCTCTCAGATTTTGCCCAAGCTGTGCCCTCCATACACACCCCACCTCCAGTGCCCCCCCTTTCACTGACCTGCAGGGATTCTGGACAGGTCCTTCCTTTTCTAGCCTTGAAGAGTGCTGGGGTCAGAGACGCAGACCTGCAGACAGGCAGGAGACAGGGGCAGGTGCTGCGTGCCCAGTGGACTGAGGTCCCTTTCCTGAATCTGGGTGCTGCACATCCAGTGTTGCCCTCCCCTACCTGCCCCGCACCCAAGTGGCCGTATCTCTTTTCAGGCCTCAGGCACTAGGCCAGAAAGCTTTCCAAACTGTTTGTGCCTCTGTGTCCCCCTCCCCTGAAGTTAATCTGCCCCACTCTCATTCCATTTTCGTGGAGGCCCGTATTTTCTCACAGGCGCAGTATGAGAGGGGGGTTATTTCCAGAATATGCCTACGTTTCGCTGTCGCACTGCGGGGGCAACCCCCCATTTAAAGCTTGAAAATGGATGGAGGCGCAGAGTTGGGGTGGCGAGGGGGTGGCAGGGTCTGTAACGGGGTCCTCCCTCCGCACCTGGCGCCAGCTCCGCGTTCCCTTCCTCCCCCATCCCCGAGACTCCTTGGATTCCCCCACACCCACCGCTGCTCCGCATCCTTCTGGAATCCACCTCCACCCCTGCCAGGGCCGCAGGCAGTGCCCACCAGCCCACTGACCTGCGGGCCCGGGCCAGGCCTGCGCCTCCTCCGGCTCGTGGAAGCCCGCTCGCCCCTCTCGGCTGCCAGGGCAGCTCAGGGAGCTGGCACCGCAGGAGCAACTGGAGCAGATGGCGCCAGAACCTGACTGGAGGCGGGTGCTGCTGGAGGGGGCGGACTACTGCTGCCCACGTGGGCTCCTGGCCGGTCACGTGAGCTCATCAGCCGCACTGGGCCCCCCTCACCCAGATGCGGAGGGACCTGGCAGCTGCAGACCACGGCGGGGAGAGAGGGGTGATGGCAATGGGTGAGTCACTGAAACAGCAGCCGGAGGGGGCTTTCTGCCCGCAGGTTCTTTATTTACCTGGTGCGTTTCAGGTCCTCGCTCATCCCTTGAGAAGCCCATTATCAACAGGTCTAACAGCTGATCCCGCGGAGGGCACCTGACTTCCCTAAGAGTGCTCAGCAACTGAGCCCCACAGACGCTTTTTTTTTTTTTTAAATATATCTTTATTGATTTCAGAAAGGAGAGGGAGAGAGAGAGAGAGAGAGAAATATCAATGATGAGAGAGTCATTGATCGGCTGCCTCCTGCAGCCCGCAACCCGGGCAAGTGCCCTGACCGGGATCGTCTGGATCCTAGGTCGAGGCTCAGCCGCTGAGCCACGCCCAGTCAGGCCACAGCTCACTTTCAAGACCAGCTCTTTCTGACTCTCCAGAGCCCTGGTGGTTGTGCCCGCGAGGAAACTGTGCTGCCACCTTAAGTAGTGTTCCTGGGCCTCCTCTCTTAGTCCACATGTTCTCTCTCCCTAAGTGATCTCTGTTCATTTTCCTCCAAGCACAGATAATGCCCAAATTACATCTCCAGGGTAATCCCTCCCCTGAGGCTCAGACCTGTTTTTTGCTTTCCCACCAGCAATACAGGCGTTTCCCCACACCCTTTCTGACATGATGTGCGACACACTTTTTAATTTCCACTAATATGATAGGTGAGAAGTTTCTAAATGGCATTTTATTTTGCATTTTTCTATGTTTAATGACAATTTTAATATCATTATAAATTGTATGTTCATGTCTTTCCACATTTTTCTATTCGGTTGTTCTTTCTCCCTCATTTTTCAAGTGTTCTTTATACATTAACTACATTAGGCCTTTATCTATTATATGTGCTGCAAATATCTTTGTTAGTTGCTTTTTGGCTTTATGGTGTATTTCTGCCATACATTTTTTAAAATTTTATTTTATTGTTGACAGTATTACAGACGTCTCCCATTTCCCTCCTTTGCCCCCCTCCACCCAACCTCCACCCCACCCCAGGCCTTCCCCATGCTATTGTGTTTGTCCATGGGTTATGCATATATGTATATATATACTTAGGTTCATCTCCTACAGTCCCCTCCCTCCCATCCCTCACTGAGTTATTCTGTTCCATGCATCCATACCTCTGGACCTACTTTGTTGGTCAGTTTTTGTTCTTTAGATTCCACATATGCATGAGATCATGTGATATGTGTCTTTCTCTGCCTGGCTTCTTTCGCTTAGCATAATACTCTCCAGTTCCATCCATGCTGTCCCAAAGGGTAAGAGATCCTTTTTTACAGCTGCATAATATTCCATGGTGTAAATGTACCACAGCTTTTTTACCCACTCATCTTCTGATGGGCATTTGGGCCGTTTCCAGATCTTAGCTTCTGTAAATAACACTGCTGTGAACATAGGGGTGCATATATTCTTTCTGATTGGTGTTTTGGGATTCTTATGATATATTCTCAGAAGTGGGATTGCTGGGTCAAACATCAGATCCATTTTAAATTTATTGAGGAAACTCCATACTATTTTCTATAGTGGCTGTACCAGTCTGCATTCCCACCAGCAGTATACTAGTGTTTCCTTTTCTCCACAACCTTACCGGCAACTTGTTGATTTGTTGATGGTAGCCACTCTGGTAAGTGTGAAGTGATAGCTCATTGTAGTTTTAATTTGAATCTCTCTGATGATTAGTGACTTTGAGCATGTTTTCATGTGTCTATCATCTGCCATACATTTTAATATATAGTCAAATTTATCATACTTTCATTGCATCTAGATTTTGATTCATAGTTAAGAACTTATTTTTCTACATGAGGTCAAAGAGGAATTTACCCATGTTTTCTTTTATTTGTTTTGAGGGCATCTGTTAAAGAATAAACCAGCACCAAACTGAATTGAACCTAAAATTGACTCAAGGTACTAGAGCAGGGGTGGGGAATGTCCAGCCTTTGGGCTATAATATGGCCCACGAAATCATTTGGTCTGGCCCTGCCAAGGAAACTGCAGGCAAGACTAGAAATTCAATAAATCTAGGAGCTTTTTTCATAGCTAATTTTTAAGCTGATAATTTTGTATGGGCTGTGAATGTTATCCAAATGGCCCCCGGCAGAAAAAAGGTTCCCCACCCCTGTAACTAGAGTAACAAAAATCAACACCCAGGGCTCATTGAAAGGGGAGGTGTTTCCTAACAAACCATCACCATAGGATGCTGGGAACCACAAATGTTTCAGTTTAAGGGTAATTAAAAACTGAAAAAAAGCTAGCCCTCACAAAGTCTTTAAGCTTAGCTTTGCAATATCTAGGTGGGCTTTGAACATAGATTATGGTGGTTCCAGACAGGAAGCACCTTTATTGGCTTGGCAAAGAAAACCTCTTGAGTAACGTACCATTATCCTAGTCCTCAAATTATTTCAATAAACACTTGTTCATGTACAATGCTGACACACAAAAATAACCAGAAACACAAAGAAAAAAGACATCATTAAGGAAGAAGCAGCAGAGATAACAGGTAACAAAAAGATCCATTACCTTTGAATTATCAGATACAGATTATTAAACCGCAATGCTCAGTGCAACATACAGATCTTGTAACATAGAAATCCACACCTGAAACCTATATGATCCTATCAACCAGTCACCCCAATAAATTCAATAAAAATAAATTTTAAAAAACCACAATGCTTTGTGTATTCAGATAAATAAAATCCAATCTTCGAATTTCAACAGAGAGCTAGAAACAAAAAGAGAGAAATTCTAAAACTAAAAAATAGCTTAGCTAAAATTAGAAGCTCAATGGATGGCTTTAACAGATTAGATACAGCTCAAATAATTAGCCCTTGCCAGTGTGTTTCAGTGGTTACAGCATCGGCCTGCCACACCAAAGGGTCTTGGGTTTGATTCCTGGTCAAGGGCACATACCTGGGTTGCAGGTTCAATCCACGGGCCCTGCCAGGGCCTAGTGCAGGAAGCAATCGAATGAATGTGTCTCTCACACTGATGTTTCTCTCTCTTTATCCCTCTCCCTCTCCCGCCCTCACACTCTCTAAAATACCAATGGGAAAAATATCGAGTGAGAATTAACAAAAAAAGGAAGGATTAAAAAGGACTTGAAATTATATTCAGGAGAAACTATAAGGCTGAACACGTAGTTTAAAAAGGTGGAAAATAGCCCGGCCGGGCGTGGCTCAGCGGTTGAGAGTCGACCTAGGATCCAGGCGATCGGGGTTCGATTCCTGGTCAGGGCACATGCCCAGGTTGCAGACTGCAGCCGATCAATGACTCTCTCATCATTGATGTTTCTATCTCTCTCTCCCTCTCCCTCCCTCTCTCTGAAATCAATAAAGATATATTTTTTAAAAAAAAGGTGGAAAATATAGATGGGAGGGTACAATAACATCTACCATGTTTTGTTTTGTTTTGTTTTATTGAATTTATTGGAATGACATTGGTTAATAAAAATTACATAGGTTTCAGGTGTACAATTCTATAATACATCATCTGTATATTGTAATGTGTATTCACCACCCAAGGTCTAACATATGTTTAATTGCAGTTCTGAAAGGAAAAAAGAAATGGAATTGTTCAGAGGCAATATTTGAAGATATAATGGCTGAGGATTTTCAGAACTGATGAAAGACATTGATCCATAGATCCAAGAAGTCCAACATATCCCAACAGAATAAATAAAAAGCAGCTCATCCCCAGCCAGTGTGGCTCAACGGTTGTGCATTGACCTATGATCCAGGAGATTTCGGTTCAGTTCCAGGTGAGGGCACATACCCAGGTTGCGGGCTCAATCTCCAGTAGGGGGCATGCAGGAGGCAGCCAATCAATGACTCTCTCATCATTGATGTTTCTATCTCTCTCCCTCTCCCTTCCTCTCTCTGAAATCGATAGTGATATATAAAAAAACCTCATGCATAGATGTATAATACTGAACTTGCACAGAACCAAAGACAAAGAAAATCATAAAAGTAGCCAGAAAAAATAAGAGGATGCCTTGAAAGGAACAAAAGTTAGGCTGACTTTTGGCTTCTCAACAGCAACAATGAAAGCATGAAGATGGTGAAATATCTTTAGTGTCTTAAAAGAAAATAAATGCCAACAAAAAATTGATAACCAGCAAAAATACCATACAAAAATGAATGTGAAATAAATACATATACAAATAAATAGAAACAGAGTTTGCCAGCCACAGGCATGAACCAAAGGAAACACTAAATGCTAAAAGGCGTTTTTCAGATAACAGGAAAATGATTCCAGATGGAAGAATGAAGATGGAGGAAGGGATAAATACCTATGCAAACTTAAATAAATGCTATATAAAACAATAATATTATCTTGTTAATTCATGTTGAAAAATAACAAGTCAAGGGGGCTGGAGTAAAACTAAAGTTTCTGCATTATCTGGGGAGTGTGTAGAACAATAAATTAATATTAGCCTTTGATAAGTCAAGACTATATGCTATAATTGCCAGATAACCATTAAGGAACAGTAAAGAGTATAAATCCTAAAGAAGAAAAATCTAACAGCTCAGGTGGCACATATAGAAGGAACTTGTTACAATGGTTAATTTATATCTATTTATATCAATAAGTACATTAAATGTAAATGGTTTTGTGCACTGAAAGGTCACTGGTTCAATTCCTGGTCAGGGTACATGCCCAGGTTGCAGGTTCAATCCCTGATTGGGGTGTGTGCAGGAGGCAACGGATCGATATTTCTCTCTCACATTGATGGCTTTTTTCCTCTCTCCCTCTCCCTTCCTCGCTAAAAAAAAAAAATCAATAAAAAAATTTTTTTTAAATGTAAATGGTTTTACATGAAGCAATTAATAGATAAATATTTCAGACTGGAAAAAATGTAACTATATACTGTTTACAAAAGATATATCTAAAATGTAAAGATACATAAAGACTGAAAGTAAACATATAGGAAAATTATAACATGAAAACACTAACCAAAAAAAGTCCTTACAGTTAAATAAAATAGACTTTAAAGCAGAAAGCACTATAAGACATAAGGAGTGTCATTTTATATTTTAAAATTTGTGGCCCGGCCAGGCGTGGCTTAGTGGTTGAGCATCGACCTAGGATCCAGGAGATCACAGTTCGATTCCTGGTTGGAGCACATGCCCAGGTTGCGGGCTCGATTCCCCAGTCCGGGGCGTGCAGGAGGCAGCCAATCAATGACCACTCATCATTGAAGTTTCTATCTCTCTCTCTACTTCTCCCTTCCTCTTTCTGAAATCAATAGAGAGATATTTGAAGATAAATAAATAAAATAAAATTTGTATGCACTTATTAACTGGACCTCAAAATAAATTTTAAAAATTTGACAGAACAAGGAGAAATAAACAGACCCTCCATTTCAGTGTTAAAACTTCTATCTCTGTAACTGTGAAATTATTTAAAATGAAATATTTAAAGTGTTGAAAGAAAGAAAAACCCCCCACCAACCTAAATTTCTATATCCAGTGAAACGATGCTTCAAAAGTGAAATAAAAATAACAAAGACCTTCTCAAAAGAACAAAAACTGATGGAATTCAGCACCAGAAAGTCTTCCCTTCAAGAAATATTAAGCCCTGGCAGGTGTGGCTCAGTTGGTTGGAGCATAGTCCCATACACCGAAAGGTGACGGGTTCAATTCGCAGACAGCACATACCCAGGTTACAGGTTTGATCCCGTTGGGGGGGGGGGTGTGGGAGGCAACCAATCAATGTTTCTCTCTTACATTGATGTTTTTCTCTCTCTCTCTCTCTCTCCCCCCTAAAATTAAAAAAAAAAAAAAGATGTTAAAATGGGTCAATAACTCAGATCTGTATAAAGGAAGAGCACTGAAATGGAATAAATCAAAGTAAAATAAAATGTTTTTGTTTTCTTACTTGTCATTGGTTGGTTTGTCTAAAGTAATAATAGTAATGTATTGATTGATTTTAGCATAAGGATAAGTGAAATGAATGACAAATACTTTGTAATAAGGTAACTTCACTATATATAAGTGAAGCAGAAGAGTGTTATTTGAAAGTGGGCTTAGTTAAAAATGTATATTGTAAACTCGAGGGAAATCACTTAAAAAACTTAAAAGAAATATAGTTGATAAGCTAAGGGAGAAATATGGAGTCTTATAAAAGAATTAAAACTAGAAAAGGCAGAGAAAAGAAGTCTCTGGCATCAAATAGAAAACAGTGTAAACATGTTGATACTAATCCAAATATATAAAGAATCATTTTATTATTTTTAAATGTTTTTATTTATCTCAGAGGAAAGGAGAAGGAAGCATAGAAACATCAATGATGAGAGTCATTGATCGGCTGCCTCCTGCACACCCCCTATCGGGGATCAAGCCCACAACCCAGGCATGTGGCCTAACCAGGAATCGCACCATGACCTCCTGGTTCATAGGTTGACGCTCAGCCACTGAGCCACACCAGCCAGGCTCAAGAATCATTTTAAATATGTATGATCTAAACAGCCCTACTAAGGACAAAAATTGTCAGAGTAGATTAAAAAATAACTATATATTTTGTACAAGAGACCCACTTTAAATATAAAGACTCTAAGTGGTTAAAAGTAAAGCAGTGGAACACTAGCTGGTTTGGCTCAATGGTTAGAGCATCGGCCTGCGGACTGAAGGGTCCCAGGTTCCATCCCGGCCAAGGGCATGTACCTCGGTTACAGGCTCAATCCCCGGCCCTGGTCAGGGGCATGCAGAAGCAACCAATTAATGTCTTTCTCACATTGATGTTTCTCGCTCTCTCTCTCCCCCTTCCACTCTCTCTGAAAAGCAGTGGGAAAGGTATCCTCGAATGAGGATTTTAAAAAATAAAAAATAAAATACTGTTTATAGCAGCACTCCTAAAATGCAGAATGTGACAAAAGAATATAAGTCTATGACAAATATGAAACGACCTTACTGAGAGGGATGGGGAAATAAGGTGCTGTTGACATACATAAGTTTGGAAATGAGTGGAGTCTGTAAGACTAAAGGCAGATTTTCTCTGTATATAATATTAAGAAAATATAAACGAGCCCTTTCTGACTTGGCTCAGTGGTTAGAGCGTCAGCCCACAGACTGAAGAGTGTTGGGTTCAATTCCTGGTCAAGGGCACATACCTCGGTTGCAGGCTTGATCCCTGGCCCCGGGGCGGGGGACATGCGGGAGGTCACCAATCAATGTGTCTCTCACATCGATGTTTCTGTCTCTCCCCCTCCCTTCTACTCTCTCTAAAAAATAAAATCAATGGAAAAAATATCCTGGGGTGAAGATTAACTATATATATACAAATTATACACCTATACATCTCCTTACTCTGTCAAGTCAGAAGGCCTAGAAGCAATGACATCCCAATAGTAATGAGTACACCTAGCACCCAGATCCCTGGTTTTTAATACAATTCTCCAACCAAAGGTACCAGGGTTCCTTGGAGAAATGGCTGATTCTAAAACTTGGGCAGGAAATATGCAAGACTAGAGTATCTTGTAGTGCCAGAAAGAAAATGTTAAATACACACACACACACACACACACACACACATCCAATACATACAAAAGCCAACTGAAAGAGTTCCCAATGGCCAAAGTTGAAACAACTGGTGCAATGAAAACATAAAAAGTAGTATTAGATTATAATCTAAAGTATAAATATTAATGAATATTAACAAGTCCATGGTGATATAAATTACTAAAAGGAGGATAAGTCAAATACCCCACACAGAATTCCAAATAAATTTTGTAGATACTCTGCTCTCAAGTAGGTGGAACACTCCACTCCTTAAGTGTTAACCATGCACAGTAACTTTCTTCCAAAGAGTATGTACAGTATGGAAAGGTAGATTTAAAAGAGTAAATTTAACATGGAGAATCCTGGCAAAGACTATGTCAGTCAGGTGACCAAAGTTCACATCAACAGTGATAATACTGATAGTATCTACCCTTTATATGATGTGATGAGGAATGGTACTTTACCTCTGTGGTCCTCTTCCTAAAAGCACTTAACCCCTCTGTAATCACAAGAAAAAAATCAAGCAAACCAAAATTGTGGGACATTATACAAAATACCCAACCAGCACCATTCAAGGGTGTCAAGGGCATCAAAAACAGGGAAAATCTGAGAAACTGTCACAGCCAAAAAGAGTCTAAGGAGACATGATGAGTAAATAGGGAATGTGGAGCCCTGGCCAGTGTGGCTCAGTTGGTTGGGCGTTGTCCCATGTACCAAAAGGTTCGATTCTTGGTCAGGGCACATGCCCAGGTTGCAGACTCGATGCCCAGTAGGGGGCGTGCAGAAGGCAGCCAATTGATGTTTCCCTCTCACATCAATGTTTTTCTCTCTCCCTCTTCCTCCCTCCCTCTCTCTCCAAAAATCTATTTAAAAATAGGGGATATAGCCTAGCCAGGCGTGGCTCAGCGGTTGAGCATCGACCTAGGATCCAGGCGATTGGAGTTCGATTCCCAGTCAGGGCACATGCCCGGGTGCGGGGCAATGACTCTCTCATCATTGATGTTTCTATCTTTCTCTCTCCCTCTCCTTTCCTCTCTCTTAAGTCAATAAAGATATATTTTTTAAAAAAATAGGGGATATTGAGTATGGGGTACACAGAACTCTACCATTTTGGCAATAATTCTGTAAAAATCTATAACTGTCCTAAAATAAGTTTATTTTAAAAACAATATAAACCAATAAAAGGCTAACAAAGATGGTGGGGAGGGGGGAGGATCACATGGACCTGTTGAAATGCTAGGATGGGACTTAACAGGAATTTCCTGGGAGACAATTCCTTCTAAGAAAAAAGAGTCAGCAGACAAGAGATTAACAGGTGAGAATAGCATGGCATGTGGTCACTCGGACTTTTCTCCTGGCTCAATCTCCAGTATCTAAATACAGTGGAAATGGCTATATGCAAACACACACACCAACAAAAACTTGGAAAGGAGTGTTTTCTAAGAACTTTATAAAATGTTAAGGCCCAAGTGACAATTGGGTACTACCCACCTGATTTAGGGTTAACTCTACTGTAGGCAGAGAATTCTCCACCCTTCTGTTGAGATACTGTGCTGTGTTAGTCCATCATGATCTCCAGCCCCCCAGAAATAGGGGCCTTAGGAGGGTACAGGACCCATGAGATGAGGCACAGTGCCTGAGAAATGGCAAAACCCAGGAGAGAGTGGCACCCACCTCTCAGCTATCTGGACTTATTCCTGGACACAAGTGGAACCTCCCTCAGTCGTCTCCCAAACATCAAAAATAAGGAAAATTCAGGGGTTCTGGTTCTGCTAGTGCAGCACAGAGGGTAGTAGCTGACCCAACACAGCTCAGTCTCAGTATCCCATCTGATCTTCTCCACAGTCTTGGAAGGCAAGTTTTATCCCCACTTCACAGATGACAAGACTGTAACTACAAGGTTGATTCCCCCACAACTTTGAGTCCCAGAAATAATGTTTTACTCATCATTTCACATCCTGACAAGAATTTTTAAGTGTCTCCATGGCCTTCATAAGCTCCCTGAACCATTCTTTTGATTGCTTAGTATTGTTTTCCTATTTTTTATCTTTCATTATTTTTATGATGAAAGTAATATGCACACAAAAAATTACCCACAGATAACCACTATTAGACACGGCTTTCAGAGTTTGTTTGTTTTTTCTGTACATAGATCACTAGGTAAATCTCTTTGCAGTTTTACAAAAATGGACTGATGCCATATATATGGTTCAGGAAACTGTTTTCTTTTTAATTTTACAATGCATCATAAACATTATTCCATGCAATGGACGAAAATTTGCTACTGAAACATAGAGGGCTGCAGTTGGATAACGAGAGTGACAACTAAAACAAAGTATTAGCATAAGGTTAAAGCCCTGGGCCTGGCAAATGTCTACCAGGGGCACTACACAAAAGGGATGTCTTCAAAGCCCCTTTGTGGGGCCCTACAGCCACCCCTGAGTTCCCTAGGGCCCCTTGGGTGGAAGGGGTCCTGTAAACTTTTTTGCATCCACATAAACCCCCCCAATTTCTGTCTGGTTTTCTTCACCTCATCCTCTACCCTAGCCATCTCGTCGAATTCTCTGATCATCTCCTCATTGCTCAAATGCATATCGTGTATGGCCTCCTTGTATTCCTTGAGGCACTGAGCCAGCCCCTTGTTGGTTTTTCTTTTGGCTTTCCTGGGTACATCATCCCCAGCTGGGCGCTTCCCTGCAGCCCTGGGTTCGATGGCTGGTTTTCCTTCTTCTTTTGGCTTTCCCTCACTCTCTGGTTTTCCTTCTTCTTTTGGTTTTCCCTGGCTCTCTGGCTTTCCCTCACCCACTGGCTTTCTTTCTTTTGGCTTTCCCTCACTGTCTAGTTTTCCCTGACTCTCTGACTTTCCGTCTATCACTGGCTTTCCTTCCTTTTCTGGGTTTTCCTTATCCTCCAGTATTTCCTCATCTTCTGTCTTTCCCTCATTTTCTAACTTTTCCTTGTCTTCCAAAGTATGAGCTACTTCTGGCTTTGCAGCATTCTGAGGCTGTTTGTTTTCCATCTTTCCTTGATTCTCAGGCATTCCTTCATTTACACTGCAGAGTTTTTCCATGTTGAGATGTCCCCTCCTTTTCCTGTCCTGGGGGTGGGGTGGGGGAAAGAGGAGACACAGAGGAGACAATGGAGACTGAGGACTTTAGCGGGGACGCAGGTCTGCAGAGTACTGGCATCTTGCCCTTGTCAGGGGTTCCCCTGACCTGGCCCAGCCCTCCTTCAGCCACCTTTTCCCCACCATTCCTCCCACAAACGTGAGCCAACCATTTTTTTCTGGCAGGCCCTGCCATTTTCTCTACATTTGATCGGTGTAATGGAGTGTGTGTAAATGTGTTGGGAGGTGGGCAATGGGGCCCCAGATTCTGCCTGGGACGTGCCGCCCACACTCCCCACCCCTTTGGGTTCCTGTTCAGCGACATTCCTCCTTTAACTGACCTGCGGGAATTCTGGATAGGTTCCTCCTTTTCTAGCCTAGCCGAGTGCTGAGAACAACAGACACGGAAACCTGCAGACAGACAGGAGACAGGAGCTGGGCGTTGGGTGGGTGCACAGGGACTCCAGTCCCTTTCCCTGATTCCTGGCCCTACTCACCCAACGTTTTCCTCCCCCCACGTCCTCCGCCCCCCGCCCCCCAGACGCCATTTCTTGTCATTTCTTTTCATGCCTCGGGCGTCAGATCAGGATGTTTTCCACCCTAATTTTGGATCTCTGCGTCCTTCTCCCCCAGAGGCAACTCGCCTTCCCACCCTCGAGGTCAACTTTTTTCTCTACGCACCGAGTAGGCTAGGGGGTTAATCTCCACTGTCTCACTGTTGGGGTGCCCCCCAGTTTACCATCTCCGGCTCCAAAATGGACGGAGGGCAGCAAGAAGGAGGTGCAGAGAAAGAGGGCACGGGTACCTGGGGGTGTCCGCCTTCCCCACCCTCGGCCCATCGGCCGCTCGCTCCCTCTCAGTCGTTTCCCCACCGCCATCTCAATCCACACTCGGGCCAGCCTCCCTCCACTCCCGCCCCGCCCCGACCCCGACCCCGACCCCGACCCCACCCGCAACCTTTTGCCTTTCCGTGCCCATTCCGTTCTCGCCCATCCCACTGTTCCGCAGGCGGCGGCGAAGGCCCCGGCACTGACCTGAAAGAACCTGGAGCGGCAATCAGGAGTTCGCAGACAGCTCAGGGTCCGACCGCAGCCAAGGAAAGCAGGCACCGGGACTGGTGCTCGCGGCTGCGCCCGGTAGGTCACGTGACCGTGCGTCACCGGAGTCCCGCCCACTAACCGGGGTCTGCCGGCCACACGCCGCCTCTCTCGCAGGTCCCCCTTTATGTCGCTGGGCCCTTTTGTTCTTTACCAATTCTTCAGAAGTTTGTCAAAGAAAGAATTTTGGTAAAAACCGCAAAGACTTTTTTTCTTCAGTGAGTTGGGCGGCCCGGGGAAAGACTCTAAACAATGTTGCTCTTCAATTCCGTTGAAACAACGTAGACCCGCCCCCATAAAATGGTAAGAATGTCAACTTTAATATTGTACAAAGAGTAGGATGTTGCATTTATAAAAAAATAGGAACAATATCCCCCTCAAAATGAAATGTTCCCTTTTTTCCCTACATGCACAAACATAAATTTTCTAATGAATTAGTATTTAAATCTAAATGAAGTTATATTTGAAGCAGAGTAAAAGAATGATTGAATATAACACAGACAATGACCAGACCATATATGACAATAGGACTGTGACCTGCGCCCTCTGCAGCCAGCAGCCCAGGAAGCCAAACTCAGCTTCTGCTTCAAACTTCAGGACTTGATCAATGACTGCGGCTAACCCAGTCATATAAAATGCCTTGCTTCTAGTTAGCATTCCTTCAGGTTCAGGTTCCCCCATGCCAACAACCGCCAATCAGAATACCTGAAGTCTTCCCTGTTTTCACTCTAAAGCTTTCCCATTCCCCTGCCTGCCTTTAAGTCTCTGCCAAACACAAGTGATAGTGGCTGACTTTCTTATTATAACAAGCTCTGAATAAGCAGCCTTCGTTTCCACATAAGCTTTTTGTGTGGAAGGCTTTTTAAAATATAATAACAAAGAGATGAACACTTAAGGAAAATAGTGATAGGTTTGATTACATGAAACTGTGTACTAGATTTCTTAAGGGATTGGGTAACACATGTACTCGTCCCTGCCCTTGTTGAGTGTGTTGGTAAAATTTTTCTGAAGGGCAATTTGGTATGTTGTTTAAAAATAAAAATATTTGACATTTTGATTCAGTAATTCCACTTCCAAAATTTTCCCAGGGAGATCATTAATAACGTGTTAAAATATAATATTTATAAGGCAACAATCTTAATTCAGTTTAGTGCTAGAAGAAGCATAGTAAGAGGAATAAAACAGAGAGAGCCCACTAACATCCCAAAGTATAAAAGTGTTCAGTATGCGATAAAGAAGCATTTCTGATCAGTTGTAAAAAGTAGGTTATCACAGAAGTTATATTTGCATAATGAGTTAAATAGTTAAAGGAAAATAAAGGACCTTATTTTCTGATATACCCTCAAAATTCTTTTCAGAGTAGACAAGAAAAATAAAATAAAAGGCATCCAGATTGAAAAGAAAGCGTAAAACTATCTCTACTTGCAGATGACATGACTTTATATATAGAAAATCTCAAGGAATCCACCAAAGAACTATGAGAACTAATGAGTTCAGCAATGTGGTAGAATAACTATAAAAATATTTTTGAAAGAAATTAAAGAATACCTAAATAAGTGGAAAGACAGCCTATGTTCATAGATTAGAAGACTTAATATTGTTAAGATGGGCAATATTTCCCAAATTGATCAACAGACTCAACACAATCTCTATGAAAATCTCAGCTGGCTTCTTTGCAGAAATTGATAAACTGATCCCAAAATTTATATGGAAAGTCAAGGAACTCAGAATAGACAATCTTGAAAAAGAAGAACAAAGTTAGAGGCCTTGCACTTCTAGATTTCAAAACATACTATAAAGCTACAGGAATCTAGACAGTGTAGTAATGGCATAAGGACATATAGACCGATGGAATAGAATTGAGAGTCTAGAAATAAACTCTTACAGTTACAATCGATTGATTTTCAACCAGAGTGCCAAGAAAATTCAGTGGTGTAAGAATAGTCCTTTCAACAAATGATGTGGAGACTGCTAGCTATCTACATGCAAAAAATTTATTTGGACCTCCACATCACACCATATATAAGACCTAACTCAAAATAAATAAAAGTCTTAAATGTAAGAAGAAAATATAGGTGTAATTCTTCATGACCTTGGATTAGGCAATGTCATTCTTCTAGCATCACAGACCAGGATTACGGGAAGTTAGAACTCTCAAGGACTGGAGCTGACATTTGTACATTTTTGTTGTTGTTAATCCTTACCTGAGGATATTCCGAACCCCCAACCCTTCAGTTACGGGGTTGGATGCTCTAACCACTGAGCCACACTGGCCAGGGCAATAGCATCTTCATAGTACTCTCCATGAAGACTACAGAAAGCTTTTAGATCATCTGATTATTCCATGCCTTTGAATTGGCTCTTGCCAGGTAGAACTATCCAATCATGTTTAATATCTGTAGGCTTATTATTATTTTTTAAAAATATATCTTTATTGATTTGAGAGAGAGGAAAGGAGAGAGACAGACAGACAGAAACATCAATGATGAGAGAGTCATTCGAGATCAAGCCCGCAACCCGGGCATGTGCCCTGACCAGGAATCAAACCGCGATCGCCTAGATCCTAGGTCAAAGCTCAACCGCTGAGCCACCCCTGGCCGGGCTGTAGGCCTACTGACAAGGTTTTGGGTCTTATATTTCATCCAGTCAAAGGTATGTATGTAAGATCTCATTTGCATACAGGGTGTATAGAAATAGACACTGCTGGCTTACCAACCACTTTTCTCTTTCATTCCAGGGTATCGGAAAACAATGTCCGTCATGGCTGAACAGCCTTCTAAATCTATCTTTTCCAAGAAAAGCATCAGGAAAGCCACTTCCAATACAGAGAAGGGGAAGATGTGTTAGAGTTTCCCCTAAGTCAGTTATTCCATCTATGTCTACAATGTTTTGAAGCAGGTTCACCCCAAGATTGGTAACTCATTAAACATCAGACGCACCGTGAATCATTTTCGTGACAATATCATTAGCCCTAGAGATGCGTTTCATACTATGCCCCCCTCTTGGGCCCTCTCCACTCAGCGCTCCACTGACACCTCCAGAGAGATCCATGCACTTGCCCCTGGGGAGATTAGCAAGCACACCGTGTCCCAGGCCACCAAGACCGCCTTCAGGTACACCAGCTGCAAATGAGCTGCCTCTGACTGCCTGAGCATAGCAACCCAAAGGCTCTATTCAAAGCCACCCCAGTTTTCATAATAATAACTGTATTCCAGTAAGGTCTGATCTACTTTATTTCTTGAAGTGTGGCATTCTACTAATATTAATATTAATCTTTTTGCACAGCCAGTGACTCAGTGGTTGAGTGTTGACCTATAAACCGGGAGGTCGCTGCTCAATTCCCTGTTAGGGCACATGCCTGTGATGAGGGCTCCATTCCCAGTAGGTGGCTTGCAGGAGGCAACTGATCAATGATTCTCTCATCATTGATGTTTCTATCTCTCCCTCTCCCTTTCTCTCTCTCTGAAATCAATAAAAAAAATTTTTTTTAAACATCTTTTTTACAATGAACTATTACCGATTTTTTTTTAGTATATCTATGGTCTAATTTGTTCAAGATAAAATAGTGAGTTTTGTTCAATAATATTACATTAGCCCTGGCTGCTTTGGCTCAGCAATTAGAGTGTGGGCCTGCAGACTGAAGGGTCCTGGGTTCGATTTCAGCCAAGGGCGTGTGCCTCGTTGCAGACATGTCCCCAGCCCTGGTCAGGGCTCATGCGGGCAGCAACCAGTTCAATGTGTCTCTCTCTCTCTCTCTCTCCCTTCCACTCTCTGAAAAAACAATGGAAAAAATATCCTCGGGTGATGAGCCTGGCTAAAAATTCATCAATCTTGTTTATCTTTTCAAAGAACCAGCTCTTTTTGTCATTGATCTTTTGTATTTTTTTTTAGTCTTTTTGTCATTTATTTCTGCTCTGATCTTTATCATTTCCTTCCTTCTACTTATTCTGGGCTTTTCTTGTTGTTCTCTTTCTAGGTTTTTAAGTTGTAGGGTTAGAGAGTCTATTAGAGTTTTTCTTGTTTTTTGAGGTAGGCTTATAGTGGTATAAACTTCCCTCTCAGGACTGCTATCATTGTGTCCCATAGATTTGGAGTTGTTGTGTGTTCATTTTCATTTGTTTCCAGGAAGTTTTTTATTTCTTTCTTGATCTCTTTGGTAACCCATTCATTGTTTAAAAACATGCTATTTAGCCTCCATGTGTTTGAACGTTTTTTAGTGTTTTTATTGTGGTTGATTTCTAATTTCATGCCATTGTGGTCCAAGAAGATACTTGATATGATTTCAATCTTCTTGAACTTGTAGAGACTTGTTTTGTGTCCTAAAATGTGGTCTATCTTTGAGAATGTCCCATGTGCACTTGAGAAGAATATGTATTCTATAACTTTGGGGTAGAATGTTCTGTAAATGTCAATTAAATCCATCTGATCTAGTGTGTCATTTAGGGTGACTATTTCCTTGTTGATTTTTTTTGTCTGGAGGACCTATCCAGTGAGATCAGAGGGGTGGTAAATTCCCTTAGTATGACTATATTACTGTCGACCTCTCCCTTTAAGTACTCTAGAAGTTTTTTTATAAATTTAGGTGCTCCTATATTGGGTGCATACATGTTTATCAGGGTCATATCCTCTTGTTGGATTGATCCCTTTAGTACTATGTAATGACTTATCTTGTCTCTCATTATGGTCTTCATTTTGAAGTCCATTTTGTACGATATGGGTATTGCTACTCCAGATTTTTTTTCATTTCTATTTGCATGGAAAATTTTTTTCCATCCCTTCACTCTCATCCTGTGTGCATCTTTTGTTCTGAGGTGGGTCTCTTGTAGACAGCATATATTTGGGTCATGTTTTCTTATCCATTCGGCCACCTATATCTTTTTATTGGGGCATCTAATCCATTTACATTTAAGGTTATTATTGAAAGATACTTATCTACTGCCATTTTATTTCTTTATGCCCATGTTTCTCATTCTCTCTTTCTACTTCTAATTATAGCAGTCCCTTTAACATTTCCTGTAATGCTGGTTTTGTGGTGATAGAGTCCTTTAGCCTTTTTTTGTTTGGAAAGCTCTTTATTTCACCATCTGTCTAGAATGATAATCTTGCTGGATGGAGTAGTCTTGGTTTCAGATCCTTGTTTTGCATTACCTTGAATACTTCATGCCATTCCCTTCTCACCTGTAGAGTTTCCGATGAGAAGTCAGATGACAGCCTTATGTGGGCTCTTTTGTAGGTAACAGATTGCTTTTCTCTAGCTTATTTTAAGATTCTCTCTTTGTCTTGAATTCTTGGCATTTTAATTATGATGTGTTTGGGAGTGGGCCTTTTTGAATTCTTGTTGCTTGGGACTCTCTGTGCCTCCTGAATTTGTGTGACTTTTTCCTTCACCAGGTTAGGGAAGTTTTCTACCATTATTTCATCAAGCAGGTTCTCTAACCCTTGCTTACTTTACACCTCCTCTGGCACTCCTATAATGGAAATATTTTTATGTTTCATGTTGTCCCACAGCTCCCTTAGACTATCCTCATGTTTCTTAATTGTTTTTTCTTTTTGGGTCTCTGAATAAGTGCTTTTTTCCTACCCTGTCTTCTATTTCACTGATCCAATTCTCAGCTTCCTCTAATCTGCTGTTTATATCTTCCACTGTATTCTTTATTTCTGCCGTCATTCTTCATTTCCTTCATAGTTTCCACATCTTTTTTCATGGTGTTGAGCATCTTTACAATCAGTATTCTGAACCCTATATCTTATAGATTGCTTATCTCCATTTCATTTAGCTCTTTTTGTGGAGACATCTCTTGTTTTTTCATTTGGGGCTTGTTTTTTTGTATCCCCATTTTGGCTGCCTATTTGGGTTTGTTTCTATGTACTAGGTAGGCCTGCTAGGACTCTCAGTCTTTTTGGAAGATCTCTGGTGCAGGCTAATGTCAGGTGTAGTTTGTGACTGTTCTTGAGTACCCTGTTTGGAGCTATCAACAACCCACAGCTTGAGGTCCTCTCTCTTGGGGTTGGGTGCATTTGGACAGGACCAAGATACACACCAAAGCCTGCTTTTCCAAGGCCCGGGTCCAGAAGCAGATCAGGCAATGACTCAAAGCACCCCGAGGTCTGCCTCTGCCTGAAGACTGATTAATCTGATTCTCTTAATGAGCCTCAAGCTGTAGAAACTCCACAGGATAGGGCAGCTGGTTGTTATCAGTCTCTTAATGAGCCTCAGACTGTAGAAACTCCTCCAGGTAGGGCCAGAGGTTTTCCAACAAGGTGGGGCAATTACTTCCCTCTCAGGCAAAAGATGCTTGGAAGGTAAATGCCTGCCTCTTCTGTATGGGGGAATGACTTGGCACAGGAATCCAGATGGGTGTCCTCTGAGCTCTGTCTCCAGAGACCACAGCTCCAGTCTACTCTGCCCTCCCTCTGCTGGAGCCCAAGGTGAGTGGCTGCACAAAACTTTGTGTGTTGGCTCTTTATGAGGGTGCCTGCATTTCCAGCTGTCTCTCCCTGGTAGACAGAAACCCTACTGCTTTTCACAGCCAGATGTTATGTCAGTTCTGGTGCTCTTGGCTGGGAAGCCCAGCCTGGGGTTTAGGCCCCAGAGCCTTCAGTGGGAACCCCCCACAGCTGAGATATCCCTCTAGACCTTCAGCTGCTGTCTTTGGGAGTCCAGGCATCCCTCACATGCCTCCGCACTTCCTACCAGTCTCTATGCAGTCTCCACTTTTCCTCCTTGGTTATGAGGGTGCTCTCCAGCTCATCTTCAGTTGCAGTTGATTATTCGGGATGATTTTTCTATATTTTAGTTGTAATTCCTATTTGGTCCCGGGAGAGTGTCAGTGTAGCTTCCACTCAGTCTGCCACCATCTTTAATCTCTTACTATTCAGTCTTTGTTTTTTATTTTTCAATCAGAGTTTACATTCAGTATTGTTCTGTACCAGCTTCAAATGTATAGCAAAATAGCCAGAAAACCATGCACCTTACAGAGTGGTTTCCCCAATGCCCCAAGCACCTGCCTGGCCCCATACATAGTTATCACATCAGTATTGACTACATTCCCCAACTTGTAATCTACATCTTTGTGACTGTTCAGTAACTACCAATTTGTACTGCTTAATCCTTTCACCTTATTCACCCAGCCTCCCAACCTGCCTCTCTGACCACTGTCAGCTTGTTTCTTGTGTCAATGAGTCTGTTTCTATTTTGTTTATTTTGTTCATTAGATTCCCCATATAAGTGAAATCATATGATATTTGCTTTCTCTGTCTGATTTATTTCACTGAACATAATACCCTCTAGGTTATCCAGTTATCCGTTGATGGATGCGTAGGTCCTTTGCCAATTTTTTAATCATTTATTTGTTGTTGTTGTTGAGTTGCAGGAATTGTTTTTATATTCTGGATACTAGCCCCTTATTACATATATGATTTACAAATATTTTCTTCCAATTAGTTGGTTGTTTTTCACTCTGTTGATTCTTTCCTTTGCTGCACAGAAGTTTTTAAGTCTGATGTAGTCCCCTTTGTCTATTTTTGCTTTTTGTATCATATCTAAGAAATCATTGATAAATCCAATGACATCAAGATATTTTCCTATGTTTTCTTCTAGGGGTTTTATAATTTCAGGTCTTACATTTAGGTCTTAGATAAATTTTGAGTTAGTTTTTATATATGGTGTATGTAGGGGCATTCTTTTGCATATGAATATCCAGTTTTCCCAGCATTACTTGTTGAAAAGACTATTCTTTTCTCATTGAATGGTCTTGGCACCCTTGTTGAAAATCAATTAATCATATGTCTGAGCATTTATTTCTTGGTTCTCTATTCTATTCCATTGGTGTACATGACTGTCTTTATGCCAGCATCACACAGTTTTGGTCATTGAAGCTTTGTAGTAAGTTTTGAAATAAAGTATGAGACCTCCAACTTTATTTTTTTTTTCAAAATTGTTTTGGTTCTTCAAGGTCCCTTGAAATTCCATATTAATTAGGATGGATTTTTATATTTTTGCAAAAATGCCATTGAAATTTTGATAGGGATTGTATTGAATCCATAGGTCACTTTGGGTAGTATTGACATCTTAACAATATTATGTCTTCCAATTCATGGACACAGAATGTTTTTGCATTTATAGCTGTCTTCTGTAATTTCTTTCAGCAACATTTTATAGTTTTAGTGTATAAGTCTTTTGCTGTTTTGGTTAAGCTTATTCCTAAATATATTATTCTTTCTGATGCTATTGTAAATGGAATTGTTTTCTTTTTTTAATATGTTTTTATTGATTTTAGAGAGAGAAGGAGGGTGAGGGAGAGAGAAACAGCGACCAGCTGCCCCTTGCATGCCCCTTACTGGTGATAGAGCCCGAAACCCAGGCATGTGCCCTAACCTAGAATTAAACCAGCGACCTCTCCATGCATGGGACAGCACTCAACAAACTGAGCCACACGAGCCAGGGCTGGAATTATTTTCCTAATTTCCTCTTTGAATTGTTCATTGTTAGTGTGAATGCAATTGAATTTTGTGTGTTGGTTTTGTATACTACAGCTTGGCTGAATTCATTTATTAGTTCTAACAGTTCTTTTGTGGAATCTTTAGGTTTTTCTACATATTTTATCATGATCATATCATCTGTGAACAGATAATTTTACTTCTTCCTTTCCAATTTGGATGCTTTTAATTTATTTTTCTTGCCCGGCTGGGCGTGGCTCAGCAGTTGAGCGTCGACCTAGGATCCAGGCGATCGGGGTTCAATTCCCGGTCAGGGCACATGCCCGGGTTGTGGGCTTGATCGATGACTCTCTCATCATTGATGTTTCTGTCTCTCTCTCTCTCCCTCTCCTTTCCTCTCTCTGAAATCAATAAAGATATATATATATATTTTTAAATTATTTTTCTTACCTAATTGATCTGGATACAACATCTACTGCTATGTTGAATGGAAGTGGCCAACATGGACATCCTTGTCTCATTCTTGATCTTAGAGGAAAAGCTTTTAATCTTTCATCATTGAGTATGGTGTTAGCTGTGGCTTTTTCACATTGGATTTTTTAAAGTCTCTCATTATTTGCTTATCCTGAGGCTAGAAAGGAAAACCAAGAAACTCTCTCTACCAGATTTCACCTGTGGTATGTATAAATTGGGTGAATTCTTTTTCCCCCCATGGTTATAAAACTATCTCAGAGTTCCTGGCCTGCCAGTAAGTGACTTTCCTTTCTTGCCTATATGGCTTAAGACCCTATAAGCCAACAGCGTCAAGCCAGTTTTTTTTCAGTGGGCTCCCTATAATCAACCTTAATTCTCTAACTGTAGCTGGTTGTACCTGATTAAATGAACATCATTCTCAAATATGACATTTCAGGTAAGGCCTTAGTTGTATAACCAATGTTTCCAATTATATCCTGGTAAAAAGGAGAACAGATTCCTATTTAACATGTAAAAATTATAATATTGCCATGAAAAGTAAGAAGACCCAGTTAGAGTTTGTAAATTCTCCGGAGGGCTGGGAATTAGTGAGAATAAAAGAAAGTCATTTACAAATGTTTCATTTCAGTTTACAAATGCAGTATCAAGTAAATTGTTATGGGTTATAGATAGTGTAAGAAAGACACAGGGCCACATTATATATCCAGAGCACAGGAGATTAAAACAGCATCAGTGTTACTGAACAGAAAGAGTTCATCTACTCAGCGCTAATAGAGCTAAGCACTAAATGCCAAGAATTTCAGTGGAGAAAGATTGGTTCATTTATTATGAATGGCACCACCCAGGAGCATGGGAAGCTAATGCCCCAAAGTCTGAACTCCCCAGTGGCCTATAGGTTACAGATTATATGGGGCAAAATCACAAGGCACGGTGGGTTAGGGAGTTCCTGGTTGTGCTGGGAGCTGATTGGTCAGAGGTGATTTAAGGGTAATGAATCATTTCTTCAGGTCTTCAGGACAGTCCTGAAGTCTGTTTTGGGGTCCCTCTGTCTGGTCTCATGGGAAAGTAACCAGGGGGTTGTTCCACTTTAGGGCTTAGGAACTAAAACATAACATAGGTCAAGATGTTATCTTTAGTCTGCCAGAGGTCAGGACCTTGTGATCATTAGTCATGTCTGGGCTACTGTCTTCTGTTGCCTTGGAGGTTGCTGATTATCTGAGGGGCATATATACTGTATAGAGAAAGATATGATTTCTAGAACTAGGATTTAAAGCTAAACTTAAGCAAAGTCATAAGGGCCCTCAGTTTTATAAGCAATATTCCAAATGAAAACTATAATCATCCTTCATCAGGTCATTCAGTCCTAAATAATTAACTCTTGTTCTGCTGGATCTTGGGTTAGTAATTTCATGAACCCATCTGCTTCTCAACTAAAAAGCATTCTGAAAATCATGACATAGTCCATTGGTATTTTAAAGTTGTTGAAGCAATGACTTTAGAAACCAGTATCCACAAATTCACTCTTTCAAGTGCCAATAGGCTGAAATACCTAGCATAGCCCTTTTTGGAGAATCATTGTAACAGCACACTAGTTCTGCACCCTTAAAGCTGATTGGTGAGAATATATATACATATATATATTTCAGACAGAGGAAGGGAGAGGGAAAGAGAGATAGAAACATCAATGATGAGAGTCATTGATCTTTTCCCTCCTGCACGTCTGCTGCTGGGGATCGAGTCCCCAACCCAGGCACGTGCCCTGACTGGGAATTGAACCACAATCTCCTGGATCATAGGTTGATGCTCAATCACTGAGCCACGCCGGCCGGGCCAGATTGGTGATTAATGCAATCCTTGAGATATTTTACAGAGACAGCACTGTGCATATGCCACCCCTGTTGCAAGATGACCCTGGAACTAAGAATCTTCAGTCTACGGAACTCAAGTAATGGAAGTGTAGCCACTGGAGCTCTTTACGAAGTGCAAGGTCCTTCAGTAAGAAAGATAAGTGTAAGAAGCAACAACCTCTTCTCTTCCTCTCCACCATCTGTTCTGCAGCTGCTAAGCAGTAACCATGCGTGAGCGAATCTCCATCCACATTGGCCAGGCTGATGTCCAGATTGGCAATGCCTTCTGGGAGCTCTGCTGCCTGGAATATGACATCTAGCCTGATGGCCAGATGCCAAGTGTCAAGACCATGGGGGCGGGGGTGGCAGAGATGACTCCTTTTTTATTTTGTTTTAATCCTCATCTGAGGATATTTTTTCCATTGCTTTTTAGAGAGAATAGGAAGGAGGGAGAGAGAGAGAGAGAGAGAGAGAGAGAGAGAGAGAGAGAAACATTGATGTGAGAGAGACACATCAATTGGTTGCTCCTGCACATACCCCGACGGGGCTGGGGATCAAACCTGCAACCTAGGTACGTGCCCTTGACTAGGAATCTAACCCACGACCCTTCAGTATGTGGGCCAACATTCTAACCACTGAGCCACACTGGCCAGGGCTGGAGATGACGCCTTTAACATCTTCAGTGAGACAGGTGCTGGCAAGCATGTGTTCAGGGCAGTGTTTGTAGCCCTGGAACCCACATTCATTGATAAAGTTCAAACTGGTACCTACCGTGAGCTCTTCCACCTGAGCAGCTCATCACAGGCAAGGAAGATGCTGCCAATAATTATGCCCGAGGTCACTACACCATTGGCAAGGAGATCATTGAGCTTGTCTTGAACTGAATTCAGAAACTGGCTGACCAGTGCACAGGTCTTCAGGGCTTCTTGTTTTTCCACGTCTTTGGGGGGAACTAGTTCTGGATTCATTTCACTGCTGATGGATCATCTCCCTGTTGATTATGGCAAGAAGTCAGCTGGAATTCTCCATTTACCCAGCCACCCAGGTTTCCACAGCTGTAGTTGAGCCCTACAACTCCATCGTCACCACCCACACCACCTGGAGCACTCTGTGCCTTCACAGTTGACAAGATCATATATGACATCTGTCATAAAAACCTGGATATTGAGCACCCAACCTATACTAACCTGAATAGGTTGATAGATCAAGTTGTTTCCTCCATCACTGCTTCCCTCAGATTGGATGGAGCCCTGATTGTTGATCTGACCGAATTCCAGACCAACCTGGTACCTATCCCCGCATCCACTTCCCTCTGGCCACATATGCCCCTGTCATGTCTGCTGAGAAAGCCTTCAACAGCAGAGCGTGCCAATGTGTGCTTTGAGCCAGCCCACTAGATGGTGAAATGTAACCCTCAGCACAGTAAATACATGGCTTGCTGCCTGTTGTACTGTGGTGATGTGGTTCCTAAAGATGTCAATGCTGCCACTGCCACCATCAAAACCAAGCACATCATCCAGTTTGTGGACTGATGCCCCCCTGGCTTCAATGTTGGGCATTAATTACCAGCCTCCCACTGTGGTACCTGGTGGAGATGTGACCAGAGTACAGTGGGCTGTGTGCATGCTGAGCAACACTTCAGCTATTGCTGAGGCCTCAGCTCTCCTGGACCACAAGTTTGACCTGATGTATGCCAATGTGGCTTTGTTCACTGGTACATAGGTGAGGGTGAGACAGGCCAGTAAGCCAGGACAAGTGAAATAGGGAAACTGAGATAGATGGCTCAACAAAGTGACAGAGCAATTTACAGCAGATACAGAAGGTCACCTTCTTAGAAGTAACATCTAGGCCTGAATTGTACTTGAACTCCAGACCCAGAAAAGCAGCAAAACCAGGTGGGTGGCACCAGGACCAGCTGTGATTACTGACCACCCCCTGCCCTGACACTGACCAATAGGTGGAGAACACGGCCCTGGAGGAGCACACCTAGAAAACTGATGCATATTCTGCTAAAACCCTCCCCTGAGACCTCTCCTAAGATTCTCACCTGTAAGAAGGAGATAAAACCTCAAGACAAAGGACCCTGCAGGTGCTCTTCCCCTGGGGAGCAGTCCCCACCATTCCCTTTCCCCTCTTCTTTCCCCACTTCTTCCCCCACAGGCATGCATCTCCTAAACTCTAAGGGGCACCACAAGACTTGCAACCAGGGGAACAATGGGCACCAGCAGTTCGTCCCAGGTTAACCCCTGAACCTGATCCCAAGGCCCCCTTTTCTCTGACTCCCCAGAGAGCTTGGGCAGCCCAGACTAGGCTCTCCTGTTGCTTTTTATACTCAGCCCTTTCTTGTTTTACATCCCCAGCTTTAATAAATGTTTCCTCATAGTCATCTAGATTCCTGTTGTGAAATTTTTACTGCACGAAGTCAAGAACCTACACACTACTGCTGGCCCTACGCAGACCCGCCAAGGGCCAGGTCCCCTTTACGGTAACAAGGGCATGGAGGAAGGAGAGTTTTCTGAGGACTGTGAGGATATGGCTGCTCTTGAGAAGGTTATGAGGAGTGTTTGACCGACACGGGCAGAACAAGGACGATGGGCCAGGCACAGAAACTCACCAGGGCAGAAAGCTCCGATGCCTAGTGTGGACAAAAAGGGGCCACATACTAAACCTGACAAGCTCAGGGGAGGCTGGCATGGTGGCCTTGCAAACTCGGAGACCTAAAAGTAACCAAATAGGATGGTCTGAAATTAAAACTTTCTAACTAAAAGCAATATATGGCAGGTAGTTCTGTCCTAGGCTGGTATTTTTTGATAACAAAGGTTAATTTTCACCTTAACTAAGCCTGTCTTTTTGCATCTGAAATAACATATCTGATGAACATGCCTTTGCAAAACAAAGCAATCCTGCCCCCCCCCCCCAGTGCACCAGGGTCAAGACCAGGAATCCTCTCATTGTTATTGTGATCTTGTTAAATGTTGACTTAACTATGCTGTACCCACCAATGTAAAAGAAGTATATGCCTATCATTTTACATTTTATCCAATCTCAGAGATTTCCCTGGTTTGCTTTCTCCCACCTCCCTAATCTATCACTAATAGATTTCATGCAACCCACTTACATCTCCTCTTTTGAATGTAATGTATAAAGCAAGGTTCAAAACTGCTATTTTCCTGAGCGTTATCTCAATCCTTTGAGATTTTGCTTCCCAGAAATTGTCGACAGTATGGCTCAAAAGAACTCACAAAAATTCTTCAAAGATTTGAATATTTCTTAGGTTAACACTAGCAAGGGGCAAAACTGGGAAAACAAGAACCTTGTCCCCAAGGTAACCTATCCTCCTCTAGCATATAGCTGGTCCTGTGGGAGGGCGGGTGTTAGACTCCCTGAGCTGTTTTCTCCCGAAAGATAACATCTAGGCCTCAGTTGTATTTCACCTCCAGGCCCAGAAAAGCAGTAAAACCAGACAAGTGGCTTCGTGGCTGCCTCAGGACCAGTAACATTGACTAATGATTCCCTGCCTGCCCCCACACCCACCAATCAGTGAAGACCATAATCCCGAAAGAGCACACCTGGGAAGCTGATAAATATTCTATTGAGACACTCCCCTGAGATTTCCCTTAAGATTTCCACCTGCAAGAAACAGATAAATACGTTCAGGACAAAGAACCCAGCACACCCTTCTGAGCACCAGCGCCATCTCCTTCTGTTGTAGGCGGCGGAAACGGCACCAAATCACTGACTGGTGGGGTCAGGCTGGACTTGAATTCAACCACCTCAGTACTTTGGTTCTGGCTGGGAAAGAATTCAGAGCCACAGCCCAAACTGCAAGAGAACATTTATTTCGTTAATCACAGAGGTAGAAAAAGTAATTCCTAGAAGAAATGGGCTTAGGAGACAAGTTATAAAGGCAAAGAAAGGGCCCTTGGAGCTTGGGAGTGAGGAAGCTAATGCTAATACTGACATGCCTGGGGGTGGGGGGAAGGGAAGTGAAAGGCAGAGTGAAAGTCGGGGCCTGCTCCCAGGAGGGAGAGCTCGAGGCGTCCTTGCCTAAGGGTTTTAAGCATCAAGATCTTAGGGGAGGTCCCAGGGAAAGATTCATTATAATATTCAGAAGTTTTCTAGGTGTGTCCTTCCAGAGTTATGGTCTCCATTGATTGATTGGCCTGAGCCAGGGCAGGGGCCATTATCCAATGCAGCTGGTCCTGAGGTCAGCTGTGGCTGGTTTTGTTGCTTTTCTGGGCCTAGAGCTGAAATACAACTGAGGCCTAGGTATTGTCTCTAGGGAGGAAAGGTCAGGGGGTCCAAAACACAAGACTAGAAATATGCTAGGGGAGGAAAGACCATCCGGGGGTGAGGTCCCACCTTACACTTGTCCAATGCTAGGCACCTGGGGCTTTCCACCCTGATGACCTTCTGTACCTGGCCCATTGTTCTTGGTCAGCTCATGTCTGTCTAACTGCCTACCACAGATTCAGCCACATAAAATCTGTTCTACCCTCCCCCCCCCCATAAACCAGTTGCTTATATTGGGCAGAAAGACAAAGATTACATGAGGAAATGGACAAAGAGGAATAAGAATGGGCATTATGGCTACAGGTTATAGGAAATACGGGCTGGAGGTTTGCAAAGCGCAGCTACTGAGGACTCCATTGTTTCTGGAACAAGGTTGCTATCTTTCTACGATAAAGGAGAATGGATGGCACTCCAAAGTCAACTCCCACATCCCTGGGTGTACAACTCCCCACCAGGTTAGAAAATACTTTCTCTAATTAGAACAGAAAAATCACGGTTAACACAGCATGATTAATATTTTTTATAATTATAGCTAAAAATCATGGTTAACAGAGCATGATTAATATTTCTGCCCCTAACAAGCATAGTCTCTCTTGTTGCTTCTTCTATGCACCTTCCTTGTCTCACTGTCCTAAGTATATTTTTGCTGCCATCATGGACCCATTACCCTTTGACTCAGTGCTGTGTAGCCCTTCCCTTTGGATATTCCCATCCCCCATCCCCTTTTCCTTAAATAAATTTACTTTTTCTTTACTCACCGTCTGAGATGGCTATTTAGCCTGCCTGAGCACTATCGACCTTAACCTTTCAAGGAGGTTGGTGTGGATTCTGTTGAAGGAGAGGGTGAGGAAGGAGAGGAATACTAAAGTTAAAATGTCACAACGGTACTGCTTTTACAGAGAAGCTTATTCTGTTTTAATCATTGAAAAGTTGTGGCCTGGTCAGTTAATTTGTATGTAGCAGTGTATACTCTCTTATACAATTACCGGTCTATGCTTTAAAACATGACACTTGGTTACAGACCCAACCAGTCCATTTCTCTGATGGGTTTAAATAAAGTATTCCCTGTCTTAAGTGGGAAAAAAAAGAGATCTGGTGCCTAGACTAAGTATGGACAAATGCAGAACTGACCAGTCAAACCCTGACAGATTGGAATTCCTTTGTGCCTTCTCTTGCCCCTCGACCCTATATCATAATTGGCCAACTTCCGAAACCCTCCCATCAAAATCTGACCCACCAGCATTACCCCCTGCCACCCTGTTCTCCCTAAACCTTACAACTTGTCCAGACCCCAGATTGGGAAGACAGATTTGAGCGGTGTCTCCTGTCTCCTGTGGGTCGACTCAGCAATAAATAACTCTTTTTTTTCCCTCAAAGGCCCATGTCTTGGTTCCTTTGGCCCTCAAACAGTGGGCCTTTGCTCACTAACATCAGCTTATTTCCAGAACCCCAACAGCTTGACATGTATTCACATTGGCCATACAGGCAAGGGTTGAACCATTGCTCATTTAAGTCATGAAAGAATGCTTTTCGGTCTTCCCAGAGCATAAGAGTAAGCAAGGCTTCTGAGCAGCTGTTACCACCACACCGTTTCACACTCACTCCCTGCCCCACTATCTAGTGGGAGGTTATCCAGAAACTTTCTTATTTGTTGCCTCCTGGATTCTAATGGGATGTGTCTTTCTACCTCTTTCCTTCAGGGCGCAGCTGTAGGCTATATACAACTTCAGCTGCAGGACAGCATTGACTTCTCAGAAACAGGATGTCCAATTATCCATGTTACAGTCATTTGGCCCCTTTGGTTTTTCCCACCTCGAGGGACAAGGGGAACTATTACCTTTGGCTACCCATCCTTTTAAGGTCTATGTAAGTAATGCATTGTCCAAATCTAAAAAGGGCTCATTGTTTTCTTTACTAACCAAATCAGTCATCTTGTCTTTGTGTTGACATTCATTTCCGCCGGCCTCTGAGATAGTTCTTTCTTGAAAACACATCTGTGGCCTGTGGATGATTTCCGAGTCTTCAGGCAAGTATTAGAGTAATTTGTAGATGTGATTACAGTAATCTGTAGATGCGATGTTGTGATTTATAATTAGAAATATATATTTGGTTTTGATCCCTGTTCCTGGCACAGAGCTCCTAAAAACCCTTGAAATTTCCTAAGTGAAGACAGCAAAAAGGGAAAAATATGTATCTTTTGTTATGTTAATGAGGTGAATTGGGATGCCCCTAGGTAACTGGGAATGGGGCTGGTTGCCAGGGGAACCAGTGATTAGAGGGTTGGAACTTTCAGTTCCATCCTTTCCCCCACCTTCCGGGAAGGGAGAGGGGCTAGTGATTTAATTCAATCACCAGTAGCCAACAAATTAGTCAATTGTGTGCGTGTGTGTGTGTGTGTGTGTGTGTGTGAGAGAGAGAGAGAGAGAGAGAGAGAGAGAGAGAGAGAGAGAGAGAGAGAGAGAGAGAGAGAGAGAGAGAGAGAGAGAGAGAGAGAAGCCTCTATAAAATCCCAAAAGGATGGGGCCTGAGAGCTTCCAGGTTGATGAACACGTGGAGATTTGGGAAGAGTGATGCACCTGAAAAGGACAAGGAAGCTCCGTGCCCCTTCCCACATACCTTGCACTATACATCACTTCCATCTGGCTGTTCGTGAGTTATATCTTTTTATAATAAACCAGAAGCTAGTAAGTAAAATATTCCTCTGAATTCTGTCTATAGCAAATTAATTGAACCCAAGTAGAGGGTCGTTGGAAACTCTAAATCTATAGCTGATCTGTCAGAAGGACAGGACTTTCAATTGGCGAGGAGAATATTGTAGAACTGAGTGCATAATCTGTGATATCTGACACTGTCTCCAGATAGATAGTGTCATAATTGAGTCGAATTGTAGGTTATCCAGCTGGTGGAGAGTTGCTGGGTGATAGGGAAAAAAAATACTTCAGAATTGGTGTCAGAATTGGAGTAGATGACATGGGCTTAAAACGGCAGTGGTTAATTTATTGATGGTAATTTTCTAAAGTGAAAGAGCTGATATGCTTAAACCAGAATAATGCAGTTGACAAAGAAATCTTGTTTTCTGTGGCATGTGGTAAAAATATATACCAAGAGAAAGTCAAAGAGATTTATTAAGTCTGGAGTAGGTCCTAAACATCTGTATTCTAATAAAATTTTATAGGAAAGTCTTTGCCAGCCTATACACATGGATTTGTCATTGTGTAACTTGCAATTTTCACCACACATTTTGTTTCAGAGCTTCATCTACATTCTAGTTGCTATAGCCCTAGTTCATACATTTTGACTGGTTTATTGTATTTTGCTGTATGATTGTACCATGATTTATTTATCCAGAACAATCTGTTGGTGGATGTTTGTGTTGTTTTTAGATTTGTGCTTTTAAAAATAATAGTGCAGCCCGGCCGGCATCGCTCGGTGGTTGCGAGTCAGCCTATGAACCAGGAGGTCACTGTTCGGTTCCCCGTCAGAGCACATGCCCAGGTTGCTGGTTTGATCCCCAGTAGGGGGCATGCAGGAGGCAGCCAATCGATGACTCGCTCTCATCATTGATGTTTCTATCTCTCTTCCTCTCCCTTCCCTGTTTTTATTGATTTCAGAAAGAGGAAAGGAGAGGGAGAGAGAGAGAGAGAAACATCAATGATGAGAGCGAGTCATCGATTGGCTGCCTCCTGCATGCCCCTGACTGGGGATCGAGCCCACAACCCAGGCACGTGCCCTGATCAGGAATCAAACCCCGATGGCCTGTATCCTAGGTCAATGCTCAACCACTGAGCCATGCCCGGCTGGGAAAAACATATTTCTTTAAAAAAGAGTAGTGCAGAGATCTTTCTTGTACAGATCTTTTTGAGCACATGTGCCAGGGGTCTGGGTATATAATTGTGGGTCCATTTGAGGTGTCATCAGATAGGTACAATCTGCTACATATGACCAAATTGCTCTGCAAAGTTGATGTACTAGGTCACAGTCCAACTAGTGTATGGAGGTTCCCATTGCTCTACGTTGTCCATCTAAAAAGGAGGCTGAATGCCTGGTTCCATACACAGGCATTTGAGTCAAGCACATGAAGATTATGATAGCAGCTCTTCCTCTTAGCTGTGTGACCCTGGAATATGTACTTAACCTCTCCGAGCCTTACTCTTATAGTCTGTAAAGGCTATCCTGGTAACAAACAGAATATATAGAACATATAGACTAGCAACAAATGTTTGTTCCCTTCCCATTCCATTTTTTCCTCTCTTTAAAAGAGGTTTTGTTTTAACTTTAAGATTATCACTATGTCTTAGAGAACATTTGGGGGATGTTAAAAGAACAAAGGAGAACAAACACACTCGTGTATATTATGTAACAGATTTCAGGGCTATTTCTGTAATAAGGAATACTATCACAAGAATGAGTTGTCTGTTGGAGTGAGGTGGGAGAAAAACAGATAGTCTTTTCTGTTGAATGGTTATGCCTTTGCTCTGACTTCCTCGGTTCCAGTAGGTTCAATTCAGGCCGATACCAGATGAGCTAAGAGTCTGGGCCCTTCTTGGAGGCCCAGAAAGATGAGCCATGATCGGCAGGGAGAGACACTGGAGCAAGAGTCAGAAATATTGCCTGAGTCTCAGTGCCTGAGTCTTCGCTGTTGACAGGCCCTCGAGTGAGTCATTTTCTCTCTCCTGAAGGGTCCCAGGTTCAATTCTGGCTAAGGGCACGTACCTTGGTTGCAGGCTTAATTCCCGTCAGGGCTCATGTAGTAAGCAACCAATCGATGTGTCTCTCTCACATTGATATTTCTCTCTCCCTTCTACTCTCTCTGAAAAAAGCAATGGAGAAACTATCCTCAGGTGAGGACTAATTAAAAAAATAAAATAAGTAAATAAATTAATTAATTAAATTAAAAAATAAAATGAAAGGTAACCTGAAGTGTGAAAAGGAGAGAGCTAGGGTGGGAGATTGCCAAGCAAGGGGAGCAGCATGTATAAAGGACCTGGGGTTGGAAGTAACTTGGCCTTTTTGGAATAGCGTGAGGACAGTGTGGCAGAGTGAGTGTGAAAGGCGAGTAGTCCCAGATAGAGGTAGTGAGGAAGGCAGGGGTTAGAGCTAGCAGGGCCCTCTAGACAGTTGTCAGGAATTTATATTTTACCTGCTGAGTTCTGACAAGACACTGGAGAGTTTAAAACAGGTGAGGACCCACTTGCTTTTGGCAGCCAGGAAGGTGTTGACTTCTGAGAGTAGAAATATCACTCTTCCTGTAAACAGAGCAGAGCAACCATGAAGAGCAGTCTTGTGGATGGAGCCTCTGCTGCTGAGGTCACAGAAATGTGTCCTTGTTACTATGGTGACAGTGGTTATGAGGACATGTGACAGGACTTGGGCTGGCCAGTGAGACTCTCCTATTCTCCTACCCCAGTGAATATATTGCACAAAGCAAAGAGTTGGGGGGCAGCTGATCCTTCCTGGGGTTCAGGCCAATCTATTGGTCCTACTAAGAGAGGATAGAGGTCACTGAGACACACAGCCCTACTTGTCTTGTCTGGATCTGAAACACCTAGGAGTTCTTCTGTTCATGACAAGAGGCCCATATTCCCCCCTGATATTTTTCCTATTATAATCACACCCAGCCACAGTTCCTGAACATTTGAAATTCTTTAAAAGATACTATTATTATTTACTCGGCATAACATTTTTCCTTAATGAGCTGTAATTCAGAAAAAACACATACTACATTTATTTTGATTTTTAACTGTATCCACTCAACATGATTTTATTTATTGCATTTTTAGATCATAAACCTCATGGAGCTAGTTATCATTTCTACATTGATATTAGTGGAACAAAGAGTTAGACAAATGTGTTTTAAGTGTATATTGAATATGATTTGTTCCCCTCAGTACCCTTACTGCTTATCAGAATACCTTCCATATATGCTGTTTCATAATGGATTGTAAATATAAATAATTCATCTGTGGTTTAAAATGCCTCACAGCCAGACAAAGTAAAAGGCTCTTTCCTAACCAATATTCCCCCATCCCATGCCTCGGAGGGAACAACTGCCGCCATTTGATCTGTAGTTGGCATACATTTTTCTATGCATATTGAAATACAAATACATAAGTACATTGGTCTATTCATGAGCTGGTTTATTTATTTCTTTTTATATACAAATTTGGAATCACAGAATAACAATTATCTAGTACTTATGTTTTTCACTTAACAAGGTGCATGCTTTTAAAATTATTTTCATTAAAGCGTGATTTAGACAAAATAAAATTCATTTCTTTTAGTATACAGTTCATGAGTTTGGGGAAATGCATAGAGTGGGTAATCATCACCACAATTGAGATACCATGCCAAAAAATTATTTTGTGTTCTGTTGTAGTCAACCCATTCTCTCCACCCCAACCCTGACAATGGCCTATTTCTTTTCTGACCCCCAAATTTTGATAGCTGTTGGTTTTCATTGGTATTTTCATTTTGTTCTATGTATTTTTAATTTCCCTTGAGAATTCCTCTTTGACCCATGAATTAATTAGATATGTATGTAGTTTCCAAGTTCTTGGAGATTTTTCTGTTATCTTTCTATTACTGATTTCTAGTTTTATTCCACTATTGTCAGATAACACATCCTGTTTGATTTCAGTTCTTTAAATTTGTTAAGGTTTGTTAAGGTTGGTGAATCAACTGACCCTTTTTATCTCTGATAATTGTATTTGAGTCTACATTGTGTGATAATATAGGCACTCTTACATTCATTTGATCATTGCTTGCATGGTACATTTTCATCCATCCTTTTACTTTTTAGCTATTCATATAACAATATTTGAAGTGAGTTTCTTGAAGACAATATGTAGTTGGGCCATTTTTTGTTTTTTTGTTGTGTTTTTTGGGGTTTTTTTTTATATCTATTCTGACCATCTCAGTCATTTGGTTATGTATTTAAGACCACTGATAATTAATGTAATTATCGATATGTTTTGATTTTGATCTACCACTTTATTATTTATTTTTTGTTTGTCTCCCCTGTTTTTTATTATTCTTTCCCCTTTCTTGCCTTCCTTTGGCATTTTTGAATGCTTTTTAGTACTCCATTTTAATTTTTCTATTGTGATTTTGAATATATCTCTTTTTGTATAACATTTTTGTGGTTGTTCTATGGATCACAAACTATCTGCTTAACTTTCACAATCTATGTATTTAGAATCAGTACTTGACTACTTCAGTGGATATGTAGACACCTCACTTTAATAAGTCTTCTTACCCTCCCCCCTTAATCTATATTTGCCTTATGTATTAATATCTTAATTAAAATCTACATAGATATCTACTACACCTACATTATTGAAAGCTCCATCAGTCAGTGTTATATTTTGCTATGATTTTCCAATATTTGCCATGCTTTTAGAAACCCATTTAGCTGTATCTTCTTATTTACTTCCTAGATCTCCATGAGTCCCAAATTGAAGTAGGAGGCAGTGGGAATGAAAAATTTGCCATTCATAGTGTCTTAAAATTTGCAATAACATTCTACTTTAAAGGTAATATAGGTCATTATTAATAATTAAACAATACCCTGGGGAGCATCAAATGGCAGTGCCCAGAAAGATTAGAGCATTCAGATCCCTGGTGGCTTCAGGACACAATGGGAAAAGCTTTAGATCAATTTCAGGTCCCACTACTGAGTAGACATTGAAAGCAGTTTCCCTGATTTTCTTAACTTTGCCTCACATCCTACCCTGGTCTGAATTATAGGATAGGTAACTTGAATAAGTGTTAAGATTAAGGAAGATACAAGTTAGGGTAGCAGTTGTGTACATTAATTTGGTAAACATTAATTTTCTACCCTCCGTATCATCTTTCTCAGAAGAAACACCTGTTCTGACAGATCCCTTTCTATCTACTATCTTAAAAACCAGTGAATTCACATAATCCCTATACCAAATTCTCTTGACCTCTGGGGGGTGAGTCTGCAGGGGGGGCAGGATTTCATTTCTATTATCACCATCACCCATCATCTACTTAAGAGGTCACTGTGTATATAAAGTGTTGGTTAAACTTCTTTCATTATCACCTCCCAGGAGCCTTTTCAGACATTTTTTGCCTAATCACCCTCCAACCCCCATTCCCCAGTGGAATGTGAAATTTTGAATACCACAGATGTAGTTTACCTGTTTATATACTGTGGCCCTTTGGAAGTTCACAGACCATTGTAATATCTATGAAAATCCTCCCCCAAGAACCAAATTTCAGCCCCTTTGGGGCAATATCAGCTCTGTTGAGAATGCATGGTATATTGTGATTAGGGCAAAAGCTGGAATCCCATTCCTGCTCCATCTATCCCTGGATCCACACTAGAAAATCTGTTCTTTTTAAAAATATCTTATTTATTTATTTATTTATTTATTTATTTATTTATTTATCTGTTTATTATTTTTTTAAATCCTCACTCCAGGATATTTTTTCCATTGCTTTTCAGAGAGAGTGGAAGGGAGACATAGAGAGAGGGAGAGAAACACCAAAGCGAGAGAGACACATGAATTGGTTGCCTCCCAAACCAGCCCCGACTGGGGCCAGGATTGAGCCTGCAACCTAGATATGTGCCCGGGGCCGGGATTGAACCCGGGACCCTTCAGTCTGCGGGCTGATGCTCTAACCACTGAGTAAACCGACTGAGGCTAGAAAATCTGTTCTGATTGGATGCCCAGCCTCAGTGAACCATCATGGAGCCACCCAAGCATTGATATGGAGAAGTACTCAGGTCTCTATTCTTTTTTTTTTTTTTTTTTTTAAATATATTTTTATTGGTTTTAAAGAGAGGAAGGGAGAGGGAGAGAGAGAGAGAGATGGAAACATCAATGATGAGAGAGTCATTGATCGGCTGCCTCCTGCACGCCCCTGACTAGGGATCGAGCCCGCAACCTGGGCATGTGCCCTGACCAGGAATTGAACCGCGATCTCCTGGATCCTAGGTCGATGCTCAACCACTGAGCCAGGCAGGCCTGGCTGGGCCACAGGAAAACTTTTTGTAAAACTATCAAAACTGTAAGAATCTGAACTTCCATATATTAATAAAAATTGCAGCATTTATTGATCTGTTCCTGTGTACCTCACACTGTTCTAAGTGTTTTCATGTATTAGTTCAATTAATTCTCAAAACAAAAACCTGTTAACCCAAAGATGAAAGGCCAAACTGAGAGGTAAAAAACTTTTGAGATCCAATAGAATAGCTATTGTGGGAGTCCAGAATGACTCACCCGAAGATGTGCCTCAGTGGTATGCAGATTGTTTTCAACTAAAGGCAATAAAGGCTTCAGGCTCAAGAGAAACTTCTGCCTATTCCTTCAACTATCTAGAAGAACTTGAATTAGAGGCCTAGCTCATAATAAGAGATTATCAGCCATGACGTTTTTGACCCACCTGTATGGCAGGGAAAACTTCTATTTGCTAAACATCTCTTCTTCTTATCATCTTGCAATAACCCTTTGAAGCCCGGGGGTTCATTACCTCACTCTTAGCTCAGGATGCCTTATACACCTCAATCCCCCTCTCTAGCTCTGAACCTGTCCTGCAGGTAGGGCCTCTGACTCGCTTATCTATGTGGGGTTCCCACACATATGTATGTATTAAATTTGGTTATTTTCTCTTGCTAATCTGACTCATGACTGTTTGACTGTTAGACCAGCCAGAAGAACCTTGGGGGTAGAAGAAATTGTGTTCCTCCCCACACTCTTAAGGTAGCACTGATTAGGCAGAAACCCAAATCGTGTTCTGATTAGGAGGTGAAGGCAAGGGGTATTTTATGAGAAAGGGAAGGGCAAGAATTACATGTGTCAGTGTAAAAAAATGTGCAAACCTTTAGAGAATTTTTATAGGAGTATATCTGAGCCAAACTGAGGATATATGCCGGGAAGCAAAATGTAAAACGCAATGGAGAAGGACAGTTTTGTACTTTCTTTTATGCATTTGAAATTAAGGAGGGAACATAAGATAGATTTTATGAAGGTGGGAGAGAGCAAGATGGGATTGAATTACAGGATAGTTAACAAGATTATGTGTTCTCTCCCTCTCCCTCTTTTGTAGTCCTCACCGAGGATATTTTTTCCATTCATTTTTAGAGAGAGGAAAGCGGAGAGAGAGACCAATTGGTAGTCTCCTGCATGCACCCAACCTCGAATTAAACCTGCAACCCAGGCACGTGCACCTGACTGGGAATCAAACCCAAGACCCTTCTGTGAGCATCTGACACTCTAACCACGGAGCCACACTGGCCAGGTGGATTATGTGCTCTCTTAATTAAAAGACGGCATTTAAAAGGCAGCATCATACAAACTCCATATATTTTCCAGGATCAACTGTACAAATAATGGTTTCTTTTCTTTTGCCTGTAAAAAAGGACGTATATGCTTAGGTTTCTGAGTATTTAAGGGTGCTCATGCATTTAGGGAAGGGTATTACTTCTGGCATTTCAAAGGTGTGTTAATCTAGATGCACAGAACAATGGACAGGGCTGGCTTAAAAACCTTTCACTAAAGAAATTATAGACCTATCCCTAGCCGGTGTGGCTCAGTTGCTTGAGTGTCATTCCATTCACTGAGAGGTCACTGATTCAATTCCTGATCAGGACACATGCCTAGTTTGCAGGCTTGATCCCCAGGAAGGGGTCTGCAGGAGGCAGCCGATCAATGTTTCTCTCTCGTTCCCTCTCACGTCTCTCAAAAATCAATAAAAACATATTTTTTTAAAAGAAAGAAGTTATAGCCCTAGCCAGTTTGGCTCAATGGTTAGAGCATCAGCCCTGCAGACTGAAGGGTCCCGGGTTTGATTCCAGCCGAGGGCATGTACCTCGGTTGCAGGCTCAATCTCCACCCCCAGTTAGGGCCTGTGCAGGAGGCAGCCAATGGATGTGTTTCTCTCTCTCTCTCTCTCTCCCCACCCTCCACTTTTTCTGAAAAGCAATGGAAAAAATATCCTCAGGTGAGGATTAAAAGAAAAAAGAAATAAAAGAAATTACAGGCCTGGGACATGACTACTCACCATGACCTGCCCAGTTTGGAATTTATGATTTATTACAGCACTCCCTTTTCTTCCACACATAATAAAAGCAAGGAATTTCTGTTGGTGGTAATGTACTAAGGAAGAATTTCTACTGATGCAGATAAATGAACATAGTGACGCTAATTCTAAAGAATGTCTTTAATTTTCATTCCCAGAGTCATAATGTCTGCTTTCCTGTTATCTTTGCATACAGTTGCTTGGAATACAGTGCTACTTTAGGCTCAGTCCAAAGGTTATTTTGCCCAGGTTGAACATTCCAAACATTTGAGGAATAAAGCTTGCAAGGCAGTTCCTTTGGGATGGCAGCTCTGGCTCCATTTTGAAGTGGCTTCATTTATATAATTTTTTTTAACGAGGTAAGAATGACTGTTTTCCCCACTTACAGAAGAGTAAACTGAAGCACAGAGAGGGTTTTTTTCCTCACTATTCCAGGGTTCCCAATGTCTCTACAGTAGAGTTTTTATTTTTTATTTTATTTATTTTTTAAATAGATCTTTATTGATTTCAGGGAGGAAGGGAGAGAGATAGAAACATCAATGATGAGAGAATTGTCATTGATCGGCTGCATCCTGAACGTCCCCTCACTGGGGACGGAGCCCGCAACCCGGCCATGTGCCCTGGCCGGTCTCCTGGATTCTAGGTCGATGCTCAACCGCTGGGCCACACCTGGCCGGGCTCTCTACAGTAGATTTTTTAAAGTGATGTAATTCCTGATCATTTTCCTTGTGTCAATGTAAGAACATCCAAACCTGCAGAGAATCTTCACAAAAGTTTTTGAGCTAAACAGAGGATATACCTGGAAGCAAGATCTCAACAGACTGAGATAAATGCTTAGGAGAATAAGAGTTTGTAGTTTCTTTATGCATTTGAGATTAAGGAGGGAATGGAAAGAAGATTACATCTAGTGGGAGATTTTGCAAGACTGATGATATAACAGGATAGTTAACATGTGCTCTGTTGCAGGCTTTAGAAGGAGAGATCTGAAAGGGGGCATTTCAAAGGTACAATAACCTAGATGTGTAGAAACAATGGACAGGGCTTGCTTAAGACAAAGATAAGCCTTTTTCTAAAGAGGTTAGATGCCTGAGGTGTGACTACCCACCATGAGGTTCCCAGTTAGGAGTTTTTGATCAGATAACCCTGTGAGGTTACTTTCCACACAGCCCCATTTTCGTCTACACTTAAAAAACCCAAAACATGCCAATGCTTTTTTTTTAAAAACACACACTTGTTTTCTTCTAGTCAGTACACTGTATTTGCGATTTTGCAGATGAAACAATTAAGTGACTGTAAGAAGTAAAAGTATACAAACTCACACAGTGACAGAACTTGGGTTTGAACCTGGTCTGTCTCCAGAGCCCGCGCTCCTAACCAGTACTGTTAGGAAGAAGAAAGAGACATTTCTTGAGCTTTGTTAGCCCATGGTGGGTGATGTTAGTTCAGGACCATATCATTTTGGTGGGAAGTATACCTCATTAGGTATTTTTCCACGTACAGAGTGTATTTACTTAAGAAAAAGGGGATGATCATAAGTATAAAAAACAAAAAGGTAATAATCATCACAGTTACTATGCATTAGACAATTTGTCATTTTCTCTTTTGTATTTGATTGTAGGCTTATGGTGGGGGGTATCTCAATGTGGCTTTTAATTTCTCTGAAATCTTAAGTCTCTTTTTATCTGAATGGCCTCAGCTCTTTTTTAATCTCCCATTTATTTGCTTAACAAAATGGGTCTTTGTTCTGTGGAATTTGCAGTTTAGATTCCGGGATTGTATCTCTGTGCTGTTTACTCTGCCCCTCTGGTTTAAATTGATCATTACATATAGATCTTGCTCAGATTCAGTCTTTAGGAAAGAGTACCTTAGCTGTGTTGTACTTTAGTGCTGCATGCATTAGAAAACTCTGCACGGGCCACTTGTCTCTCCTCCTGAGTCATTGAGATTGATCACTGGGTTCAGATGTTGTCACCCAGATCCATCCCTTATGAAAGTTCCAGTCTACCTTTTAACTCAGGCTTTTTGTAGTATTTTAAAGATTGTTGTCTGGATCTACATTTTATTAAAGGTTTTAAAAGGGTAATGTTTTACTTCTATACTTTCTTCTGCATTTATTAGCTGGAGTTCTATGAAACAAACTTCCTGTCATCAACTAAAAGGTTGCCCTGTGGTATGGTCTACACAGAAGGGAAGGATAAATAACTAAATTCTTTTGCAGTATTTCTAGTTTTCAAAATAATGAGTTGTTTTCTTGGAATCCTCTAAAGGGGAACAATGAGTTGGTTTTGGTGTTTTGCTTAATTTTAGAGTCATCATAAGCTCTAGGTGTTTATATATTTGATGTTTTAATCCAGAGCAGACATTAATGTTTTTGATGTTTAAATTGTTCCATCTTTGGCCTGTGGGGGCCTCTTCATGTTAACTTTTGTGTCTTTGACATGCTTTCTGGTATGAGAGTTTGATCCACACTCATCTGGTACAATCTCTACCCAGACCGGGAATCAACCATTTCTCCAAGGAAGCCTGGTTGCTTTTAGTGGGAAATGTGTTTAGAGGATTCAATCCGGGGACTAGAGTTGCTCATTGCTGCTGGGGCAGTCATTGTGTCCTCGCCCTTTTCATTGAACGGGGCCTGTAAATCTGTATTATATTTCTAAGATAATATGCATCATCTGCTTCCATCCTGGGCCCTTCTATCACTTTATAGGTCATCATTTTTATCAGTTTTTGTTTTATTCTTCCAGTCTGGAAAAATATAATCTATTATAGTATGTAATTAGTGTTCTCCCTGGTTCATAGATAATAGGTGGCAATATCCTACACCAGTGCAATAAAAATTTCTGCAGAAATGAAATGTCCTGCTTCTGTGCTGTCCAAGATGGTAACCACTAGCTACCTATGGGTGTTGAATACCTGAAATGTGGCTACTGCAACTAAGAAACTGAATTTTTAGTTTAACTCATCTACATTTAAATAGCCACGTGTGCCTCGTGGATACTGTATTTAGCAGTAGCAGCAAAACACACTTTTCTGCACCTGGCTTTTTTCACTGATCAGTGTATCCTGGAAATTACCCCACAGCAGTACAAAGAAGGACTCCTCTTTGCTTTCCTACCTGCAAGGTTCTCTAGGATGTAGATGGACCCTATTGGTGGACATCTGTCTTGTCTCGTTTTCTGCTGCTATGAAAATTTCTGTAAGGAATGACCTTGTGAATATACCGTTTTGTGTTTTGCATTGTTTCTTCGGGTTAGATTCTTAGAAGAGAGATTACTGGTCCTGCGTAATTTTACTAGATAGTATCAAATCCCCTCCAAAGGAGTTGCACCATCTCACATTACCTCCAACAATGCATGGACATGCCTGTTTCCTCACAATCACTGAGAAGAGGTAGTTTTTTTTTCTTTGTAACTCTTGTCATAAGTTAGGTTGAACAATTTTTATATGTTTAAGGACCTTGTGTTGGTGAAATACCTGTTTGGTTTCTTGCCCTTTTTTCTTTCATGGTGTTTTGTTTTCATTGTTTGTTGCCCTCATTTTTTTATGAGCTTTCTACGAATTAGGGCTATAAACCTTTGTTTTTGTGTAAGATGTAAATATTTTCCCCAATTAAAATTTTTCATTTAACTTGCTTATGTTTTTTGCTTTTGCCATGTAATTTTTAAATGAAATGGAATACATTATTGTTTTCCCTAATTGCTCATAGTTGGTAAAATTTCCCTAATTAGTCATAGTTGGTAAAGTTTTCTGCACCAAAAGATTATAATGGTATTTCATTGTGGTGTACTCCTGTGGACAGGAGAGAGAGGTGCATTATACAGGGTGTCAGCAATAAAAGGAACCCTGAGAGGAGATGGAACCCTGAGGTGAGAAATCTGTGAAAACCATCCCAGTAAATCAGGAGAATTAGATCTTGAGATCAGGGTCCTAGTCTGTGCTTGTCTTTGGGAACTTGGCCTCTACCCTTTCTGTCTCCTGTGGATCTGGGCCCAGGCCCCCACAACTGGGCAACAAGGTCTTAAATGAAGCAGAAATGCCATGTCACCTCGGGTGGACCCCTCAGTCAACTAAATGGGAGGGACCACTCTCCTAGGGGTAGAGAGATGCAATATCCATACTGAAATCTACCACATAACATAGGCAAGGATGTAAGAGAAAGTAAAATCTCTAGTCTGCACCCATGAGAGAACCAGACTGAAACCACACCAGCATGACCTCGTTCTTCACTCTCTATCTGGGAATGAGCTGCCATCAGGAAAGAGAGTAGCCTTTTAGAGCTGTGCAAGGGGACAGAGGTGCAGGTTACATGTTGCCTCACTTTCTCAGGTATAACCTCTCCCCACTCAACCCCATTATTTCCTGTTTAGATGCTGGGTTTCAGGACTCAAGATCAAGCTTGAACTACACTTGCTTGGAATGGAGTGTGTTTGGGGTCACACCTCACGACTCCCTGGGTGGGCACTAACATCCCTTGCTCTAGGTGTAGAGATCAAGATAGAGAAGGCATGGAATGCAGATGTGGAATTGGACTGACAGTGCCTGTCACACAGTAGGCATCTAATTCACATTTAGTAAATCAGATGTAGATGTAGGAGCAAGTAGGAAATGACACCACCTGTGTCCTTTCATTCTTTTTGTCTGCATACGATTTTTTTCAAAGAGCATTGGGATTACAAAAGAGTTATTTTTCATAATCTGCTTTGAGGAAAACTTTTTGTTCCTGTTTCTAAAAATTAAGTCTGTTCATTGGGAAAAAATAGCCTGTAGAAAATGAAGAAAGATACCCTTAAGAAGATGTGTGTGACTCTGTACTGAGTCATCTATAAAATGGGTACATTGATATCTCACAGAGATGTGAGGAGAAGTGAACAAACCAATAGAAAGTATCCAACATGGAATACTGTACAACTCTAACAAATACATACCTGGTCTCCCTTGTGTTCTCCCCCCAACAAAGGAGATGACTTAAACATGACCAAGTCATAGAGATCGTTGGGATTTGAAGGAGCAAGAAAGGAAATATATGTTATGAATGTCATGCCATGTATATTCTGTCAGAGCACCCCCAGTAGGCACACACACTTTCTTAATCTGTGCTAGGGAGCATGAACAGAATCAGCAGATATTATTTTCAGAGACCTTTAATTTATTATTCTTATTACTATTATTTTTAAATTTATCTTTATTGTTGAAAGTATTACAGATGTCCCCCCTCTCCCCCCATTGATCCCCTCCACCATTGACTCCTTTCACCCTGCCTCTGCCCCACACCCAGGCCTTCCCCACACTATTGTCTGTGTCCATGGGTTATGCATTTATGCATATAAGTTCTTCAATTAATCTCTACCCACCCACTCCCCCACCCCAGCCTCCCCTCTGAGATTCCTCAGTCTGTTCCATGCTTCTATGTCTCTGGATCTATTTTATTCATCAGTTTATTTTGAGACTTTTAAAATTTGTTATGTATAAAGTCTTAGAGTTCCCAGGCAGCAGCTAGCCCTACACAATGTCTCAGTGTCTCCTGAACATGAAACATCTTCCCCTTTGCGAGGCCTAATGTTCTGTGTCTCATCCACACAGTTACTCCCCTAGGCCTGTACATCCGGAGCCTAATCTGGGCCATCCTGGTGAAAGAAGACAGTGACTGCAGGCAGTTTTCCTGTGTGCAGACTAACACCCACATCTCTAGGTTGGTTTAGGAATGCTCCCAATTCAAACTTGCTGATTTTGTATTACAGTGGCAGGGCATGTGTATATTTCCTTTCCTTTTATTAGTTTGAATGCACAAGGAAGGCGCTCAAAGGTGTTTTCATTCCCATGTATGGATTGCTCCTATTGTCCTGGTTGAATGAGCCCCTCCTCACTGGACATGTCCCCTGAATCCAGCTACTGGAGCTTTCTCCCCTCTGGGACCTGGGGGGCTGAGCTCTGGACAATCTCCTATAGACCCTCCCCCTTTTCCTCCCCTGCAGCATTCACTGTTTGGCTAACTGGGTGGTTAAACCTATGAGCCTGCTTTCAGTTCAGTGCATTTTACTTGGGAAAGATCAGAAAGAAGCATGTTGTGAAACTGCTTTCATAGCGTGACCTTTACTAATTCCCGGCATGTGGTGACACCTGACCGTGGAATGTAAGGTTTACTTGAGAGACATGCTTGCCCTGCCCCTATGCATCTGTAATGTCCCTGAACCTGTCCAACTGGGACTGTCACGGAGTAGATTCATAAATTACTTCTGGGACATCTTTGTACCTAATTCTCTGAGCTTGGGGGTGCTTCCCATTCTGACCCTGAACCACTTTCCTGTGTGAAGGGCTGGAGACATTTACTTATTCTTATTATTTTATTCCCTTCTACAACCAATGGCTAATGCACAAAAGGAAAAAAATTATTGAAAACCTTTAAAAATTTATCTCTCACAGAGAAGCACCGTCATAATTTGATCATATATATATTTCCCCCCCAGAAATTCTACTATGCAAATATAACTATTCATTTTTGACAATAGCAATGACATGATATCCTAGTTATAGTTTTGTAAACTACTTTTTTATGTTAAGCACCACACTATGAATCCAATCAATATAAGTCTGTATAATAATGAAAATCCAATTGCACTGACAGTGCCCGGCACTCAGTAGGCATCTAATCCAATCCAATGAGAATCTCTAGTGATCCATTCTGCTATGATAATAATGGTGAATTAACTGCTGACTCCTCAATGCCCAGGCTGTTGTAGGTGCTGACATACCCTTAGTCATTTAACCCTCATGATAGCCTGAGGATGTGCTCTTGTAGCCCAACTTGAAACATCAGGCAACTGAGACAGTGAGGGCAGGGTAGCCTGTCACCAGACTAAGATGCCAGCAGATTCTGTGTGGCTGCCGAGCTCACCATCTAACCAGTTATCTTACTGCTTCTCAGATGGTAAGACCCTCACCCTTACTGTTTGTCAGGGCACAGCAAAATAAAATGAACTGAGGTACATCTTTTTTCCCAGTTAAATAGGCAGGAATTTAAAATATTGATAGTAAGCAATGTGGTTGGAATTTGGGGAACTGAGCCCTGTTCTACTGAGTCCTGTGGAAGAGATAAGGCTCCCCAACACCTTGTCTCCCTGTGCCTCAGGGATGCTCCCAGTCTAAAGTGACAGCTTTTGGATTTTGGAGGATCTACAAAATCCTGCTCAGGACGAGGTTAAAGAGGGACCCCTGCCTCCCTCCCCTTCCCCCCAGCCTCGCTTCTTCCTGCCACATAGTGACCTTCTGCCACATTCCAGGACCCTAAGCCTCCTGGACCCCCTCCCCACCCAGAGGGGCGACCAGGCGCCCCCTACCGCCCCGCACTCCCCCTCCCACCGCCCCCATCTAGAGCCCCGGCCCGGTGTGGGGCAGAGGCTGGGAGCAGGGGACAAAGGCAGGGGGGCAATTGGGGGACATCTGTAATACTGTCAACAATAAAAAGTATATATAAAAAAATAAAGTAACAGCTCTCCTGTGGGTGGAGTGGAGATTGCTTATCTTTCTCAGTGATTTTATTATTTTGTATATTTACAAGAGCAATAGCTGTTTATTATAGGTAACAATACAGAACATAGATAAGGAGATGATAATACCCCAAACATGACACCCTAAGGTAAGTCCTGCTAATGTTTTCATCTGCATTATATTCTACCAGAAGTTTTCTTAGGCAGGAATTTTTATATTTATGCATGTATAGATATATTCATATACTTATGTATAAAAGATAAGATCGCATTTCAGTTTTTTTAACCTGCTTATATCACCGTAGTAGGTTGAATTATGTCCCCAACAAGATAGGCCCAAGCCTCAAACACCTATACCTCTGAATGTGACATAATTTGGAAATGTGGTCTTAGAAGATGTAAGTGATGTTGAGATAATATTGGATTTAGGGTGGGCCCTAAAACCAATGACTTGTCCTCATTAGAGAAAGGAGAGGGGATTCACACACACACACACACACACACACACACACACACACAGAAGACCCTGTAAGATGGAGGAAGAGACTGGCGTTGTGCTGCCGAAGCATGTTTTCACCAATACCCTGATTTTGGACTTCTAGTCTCCAGAGATGTGAGAGGAAAAAATTCTGTTTCAAGCTATGAAAGTTTATGGTAATTTGTTATGGCAACTGTAGGAAACTAACACACTCAGCAATAGCATCCCCCCTTTTTTAAAAAAAAAAATATATATCTTTATTGATTTCAGAGAGAGGAAAGGAGAGGGAGAGAGAGAGTTAGAAACATCAATGATGAGAGAGTCATTGATCAGCTGCCTCCTGCAAGCCCCTGACTGGAGATCAAGCCCACAACCCAGGCATGTGCCCTGACCGGGAATCGAACTCTGATTGCCTGGATCCTAGGTCGACACTTAACCACTGAGCCACGCCCGGCCGGGCAGCAACAGCATCCCTTCAATGCACTGACTGTGAATAAACATCAGTCTAAATCTTATTATTTCATGGCTGCAGGGCTAGTAATACCAATAAAGATAGAGAAAAATAAAAAATTGGCTAAAACATGTTATGTACTAAGTGCTTTTTATGTGTGAGTCATTCCAGTGCTCAGTTCATCTCTATGAGGTAGACACTGCTGCTTATCCCAATTTTATAGATGATAAACTGAGGGACAGAGACCTAAGGGCTACACCACTATGGAGCAGGACAGGTTGGGTTTGTACCCAGCATGTCATGCTCCAGGGCCTGGGAGCCTGTCAAAGATTTGTTGTTAATTGACTGGAGCAGTCTGCACAAGGATGCATATTTTAGATAGTCGTTAATAACACTAAGTATGTTAATATATTTGTACAAAATAGCTAGACCTAGTGACAAAAAGGTGACTTGTGA